>NC_054059.1:3357000-3673166 GCF_017639655.2 Falco naumanni | reverse complement strand
AATCAACTCCCCAGATATCTCATCTACCTCTTACTTGCACATCTGTTTTCCTTTAGATAAGACAAAAAAAATAAATCTTACCATATCACACTGCAGCCCTTTAATAATGGAAGTAATCCTTTAAAAGAAGATATTAATTTGAATGTATTTGTTATGTCAACCTAACAATCAGTCTTCAAAAAGTTGGACATAAATGCTTTTCCCAGAAGACAGACAGGTAGGATTTGAATATACTGCTCAGCCTCTTCATGAAAAAAAGTTAGTATATAGTACAGCAGTGCCTCCAGTATAAAATTACAGCACCTTCAATGCACCAGGGCCTAGTTTAATACTCCTGTTGAAGTCAATGACCAAATATTCAATTAGAAACCATATAGGTGACAGCTGATTTAGGTCAAAGAATGTGATTGATTTCCATTCTTCTGTTTAAATACTTAATAAAACTGTGTGATAATTGCCTGGGAGTTGTGTCTATAGGTCAATATACCTTATTTGATACTGCCTTCATATTTAAAATTTTTAAGGATTTGGTGGTTTTATTTTTGCTTTTCAAATAGTAAATGTGTGTAGGAAAAGCTCCATCTGTCGTAATAGTTATTTCTAAATAAAAAATAATATGGCAGAAGTAAAGCAATGTCATCCATCATGGAATATAAAACTTTGAAGCCAGCCATTGTCAAATTGTCATTGTGTTTGGGAAAAGTTTCCTCTGGAAATATAGCAAGAATTTAAATATTGAGAAAAAGCCAAAGTTATGAGCAGGTTTTCCTTCTTTGCATTTCTAAAATGCTTTTTTGCAGAAGTGCTTGACTATTATGAGCAGCCCAAGAGGTGAGTTTTCTTCTGTGTCATGGGAAGAGGAATTTTTGTAGCATTTAAATCTAATTTTTAATAAAACATTTGGTGTGAATGGCAAGCCATCTCCCTCTGGAGGAAATATAAATGCTCTTGTTTGGTTTAGACTTCCAGTGCTCCGATTTGCTTTCACAAACTACTAATTAAGCTTTCACAGCTCCAGAAAGCTAGAGTTTCACTTTGGTGTGACCTCAGAGGAGAACTTTAGTCAGTCATCGTCTAGGAAATCATGCAATAAAAGCTTATTCATAATACATTACATTAAGTGTTCATATCGCACTCTGATTTTAATTTCAAGTTTAGTTTAAAAAACAAACAAACAAAAAGGGGCTAAAAACCCCCACCCAATTCCTTTCCTTGTTCTGGATCAGCATTTCATGAATGTTTTGAACCAGGGGTCCTCCCTCAAAATTATTGTTTTGAATCAAAGGAAGAGCACTCAAGAAAAAAAATATATTATTTTTACCACTGTTTATCAGGCAGATGGAAAATGTCCCCGCTCAGCGGCAGGCCACTTCAGTTACTGGGTCACACAAGGCCTCTTGAGGCTTGGCCTGCCTGTTTACCAATACTTTATAAAGCTTAATATTATATGTTGTCTTTGATAATCAGAATTCAGTTAAAAATATGTGCCAGTCTGGTAAGAAATGAATAAAGCTGACACAAAACCTATTTCAAGTGGGTATATCCAATACTAAATGTCACATTTTACTGGTTGACATGCATTTATCACTTCATTTCACAGTACAGTACACAACTCAGAAGTCACTGACTAATTTGATTGACGGTAGCCTTGGGCATTCTTTAGCAATCATGTAGTATACTGCACTAAGTCAGACTTTTAGGGAAATTGACTTTAACAATATGAAAAAGAAAAAAAAAAAGTCCTGTAGTCTGCTTAAAATGCAGAGAAAGGGGGAAATCAAAAATGCGAGAACAATAAATTATAGAAATTTCTCATTTAAGTAAGTAACAGCTTTAATAGCTTTCTCTAAGAACTGAGTGCACTCAATTGAACATCTGCTTTCCAGCTGTGTACATTGATATATTACCAAGGTTTTATTCTCTTCTACTTTAAATATATCCATAAGTTTTTCAGAGCTCCACTACCTGACTTTCTGACAATGCCTTGATTGTGAAAGATATAAAAATGTCAAAAATTCTGTAGGCCATTTTATGCCCAGGATATTATTTTTCAATTGAATCCAAAGACAGATGTCTATGAACAATTAAACCATTCTCCAATCACACCTTGTTCCAGCTGGGATCATAGAATTAAAAGGAAATAAGCCATCATGATTCACTTATTGCCGGAGTACCTAGTGTTTCCTGTACTGCTGATAGATTCTTATTAAACAATTCTGTCGATGGAAAATGAATATTGTCCGCTGCTTGAACTTCTAAAGTTAGTTCTTTGGTATTAAATTTGATTTTCTTTTCTTATAATAATTCATACACTTACTGACTGGCTTCAGAAATTCCCATTAGATGGAGATTATGTTATCTAAAGCTTACTAAATCCCACATCAAGTCTCAGGGAGTTTAGCTGTAAAGTAGAACACTGAAAAGATCTGTAGTGAAAAGGGGAACTTGCTAATCAAAAAAATGTAGCCCGGTGTCTCTTCTGTTAAAGGAGATGTGGAAAATGTTTACTTCTTTCCCCCTACCTTAATATGAAGTTACCTTTTTCAACTCCCTTTGCCACTGTTTCTTGCTTGGCAGCCCCACAGCCCAGAGTTACGTCTCTAGCAAGGGGACATATAACACGTGCATATGAACGAAAATATCATCAGTATGTTTATGTTCTAGCGATTCACAGCAGCTATACTCCCATTCATGTGGGGAACATTTAATTTCCAGACTGTGCCCAGAAATGTTATTAATAAAATATTTACATACTTTGTAGATAGACGGTTTATGATCTTAGGTTATATATTCTGAGAGAAATACACAACATCACCGTTTTCCCTGGACACAATAGGGCAGACACAAGCAGCCTTTGTGTCAAAAAGCTAACATAAATTTGAAGGAGCAAAGTACTGATTATTTGTTTAATTTTATTAAATGGCATCAGAGAAACATTATTGCATCTTTCAGAAACACTAGCAATTAAGAGGGCACATTAAAGTGTGCAAGTTAAAACTATTTTAGTCTTGGTAAGTTTTTGCAAAAGGTTGACACGTATTAAACTTCTGACTATGGAAACTGCAATCTCGTGTGAAGTCATTTCACTTAAAACGCTGAGATTTTTAAAACATCAAAGGATATGGTTGGAAGATACATCCATAAGACAGAAGGATGATGCAGCTGTGCTTCTCTGTACCATTACAAGCCTGTGTTAGGTGCACTGGTTTACATTACACACTTCTTGCATGTACCTATGTACACTTAACTTGAAAAAAATACAAGGTCAGCTTCTGCTCACAGGCCCCAGCCAAGCAAATCCTTTAAGCATGTGCTTAAATTCAGCAGAGGAATAATACCAGCGACATCAATGAAACTGCACACATGTTTAAGTGATTTAAATGTTCACAGGTTTAAGGTAGTTTTATTTAGGATTTATTCTCTTGTAACAGTGAGCACTAACATGACTTTCACTTTCTTTCCTGTCTGCCCACTGTTTGTAGTACAGAAAAAATTTGTAGGGTCAGGTAACTATATTTCCTTTAGAACAACTGATGTGTAGAACAAAGGACTGGACCAGCCTTGCTTTGAGCTTGAAACAGAAACAGCAGAGTTTGCATAGGTATACCACAGCAGTTATCCCTTGTGTCACGCGCACACCCCAACATTGTTTATTATATTTTATCTAACAATAGTGGGACATACAGGCTCAGGTATGCTTAAAAGTCAAGAGTAATGTAAACATATTAATTGACTAAATCTATGTGAAAAAGTTGGAAAATATCTGTCTGGCAGAGGGAGGGGCTGAAGTAACACTTCAAGGAAAATTAAATTCATACACAATTACTATCATCTTTTCTATAGAGTATATTGGAGGAGTTAACTTTTTTTTTCTTTTTCTAACCTGAGACAGGCATATTCCAGTTTCCAAAAGGAAAAATCATAGCTTTCTTTGTAGTAGCAAAGGGTAAATTTTCTTTTTACTGTTGAGTCAAGAATAAGATTTAGAAGGGAAAAAACACTGGAACAAGACTTTCTAATTCTTTCTGCCCGCTTCATCCCTATCTGGATCCAGCTAGCAGGACGCCATTTAGCATTCCCAATGCTGCTTGCTAAAAACCTCTCAAACTCCAGTGAGGAGACATTATGATATCAAATACTTTAGTCCACAGGCCCTTGCATTTATCGGGGGTGGGGTGGGGTGGGGGTGTCTGGGGGGGTTGGGGGCAGAACTGAGATACAGAAAATTAAAGCAAAGCTTCCGCATTCACACTGAATAAATGGCAGAAAAGAGAGATTCAGAATTCCTGAGATTTTGACATGTGCTAAACCTCAGACCCTGCTTGAACTCCAGCAGTTCACCTGCAGCTGAGACTTGAGAGATTATAACTAGACATTCAATTGGTTAAAAAGATGTTCTCCGTTGATATAAAATCTTCTGCTAAATGTGGAATAAATCTTGCTGACTGATGATGAAGAAGGATTTTTTAGTAACTGCTTATTCTTTTCTCTAGATCTGTTACGTGTGGTGAAAAGCCACACAATATTTGTTGTTTTCTCTTCAATCCACTGCATTACATTTCAGGCTTTTAAAAAAAATTATCTTGAAAAATAACATTTGAGATATTCTTAAAAATCACGTCCTTTATATGACTTTCAAATGCTAACAATTTGTGTCCAGTAATTGATCTTGTTCCAAAGACACACAAATTACATTGTTTGTATTTTACAAAGTGTAACTTGAGGCACATGGATGGAACATGTATTTTTGAACCTGAAGTTGCCCTAAGCTTCCTCTGCAGTGGAGTTTTTCCACTGGAGAAAAGAAAATTCAGCATAGGTTCTCTGAGAGCTTAGATACATTCACCTTCCCCTTGGAACTACTCAAGTCCCTGCACAGGTTGTAACATCATATTAAAGTGGTGACCTTAAGAGTCTTTGCTGAAGTGCCATTGTTTCTTATTTTACATATTCTGTATCTTCTATATATTTATGAAAACTTAAATAACTAATAGGAAGTAAAGTTATTTTTCTGTTAAAATGCTCAGAATCTTCAAATTTAACACCACTGAAATACATTGTGGATCAGATTGGACAAGATCTGTCAATAAATCATAGTTGTTATTGGTTTGGTTTATTGATAAACTGGTTATATGAAAAAATAGATAAGCCTTTATGTGACTGAAATGAGAGAGTCTAATAAATTGTCTCTAGTTTAACATCTGACACCAGAACGGTGACATCCTAAGAGCATTCGAAGGGATACTGAGGTAGAAACGTGTTGCTGCAGAAGTGAATGCTAACTGTGGAAGATTTACACTTAGAGCTGGGAAAGTCACAGCACGCTGGGTGAGCTCCAGCAGGTGAGAAACCCTTGTGGAGGAGAGGCGAGTAACTGCATGTCACAGGGCCAAGGGAGGGCCTGAAATGTCAGAGGAAAACCCTACACAAGTTTAGAAGAAAGATTTGGTCCCTCATGCAAGGTGTGCGCTGGCTGTCCTATGGGGCCAGTGAAAGAGACAACTGCATGTCCTAAGGTAGAGCACCAGTAGAAATGTCACGAGGGTCCTTCCAAAGGGATTAGGGGAGCAGGTCATGACATACTGATCACACTGTGCTTTGGCATATGAGGGAGACTCACAATATGAGATTTCAAACCAGGGACGAAGGGAAATTCCCACAAGAGGGAGGGCTAGAGAAAGATTCATTTCTTTTGTGTAGTATTAAGATAGGTTTTGTTTTGGCAAGTAGTTCCAGGTTTGAACCTAAGCATCAAGGCAGCTTTTTGTAAGGGGTGTAGGAGGATGTAGTTTACTCTTTTGCTGATTTTTTGCAAATAGAATTTGATTTGGTAAAGTTACCACTGTTTGGCGATCCATTGCTTCAATAGTCATACCCCAACGAGAGTTTTTTAAAAAAATATTTTAAACAAAACTAACTCTCTTCTACCCTGAGATAGTTCAAATGTTGGTTAAACTGCTTTAAACCCTGCCTTCTGGTGTTAAATATGGGGTCTTCAGCAAAACCCAAATGAGAGCCTCTTCCTGCCTCCAAAGGCAGGATCTTGCCAGGGTATTTATCAAAGTAGCGAAAGTCAAGCAAAAAGGAACGTGAATAAAAATTGAATACCGACTTCAGGACTTGGAGTTTTGAAAGTCCTTGAGATTAGTCTCTCTTGGTTTCCCTTGTAAGTAATGATGGCAACAGAAATTATTTAGATGAGAATGCAGTGATCTTAACCAAGAGTAAATCTGCAAATCCTACTCTATGGACACCTAATCCTGTGAGATTAAGTTACAAAAAGCATTTGTAGGATTCTTTTTTCAGCTTTCTTCCCATGGAACTGTATTCTAATGAAACAAATAAGCATTTTGCAAGGATGAACTTGGGAAAGGAAAAATAGTCTCATTTTCTGAAAATTAGTCACATACTCTAAATCTTTGCTTTACATACTGATTGTATGTGTTAATAAACAACTAGTACATGGTCTGTGTAAGGTAATACGTACATACTCAATGGAATAGAAAATGCTAATCATCCACTTTAATGAGCTCCTGTTGTTTTAGAGGAATTGTAGCTAACGACTCAAAAGATTCTGTCTGCAAACAGTTTTATTTGATTCATAATATGAAGATTAATTACTACCCAGCTCATATTTCTCAATGAAATTATTTCATAATCACAAAACGTAATGGCTTAGTCATCACTTGTAGCTTTAAAACACTTTTGAAAACTAATGTTGACCCTTGCCTTCACTTACCACAATGTGTAGGGTATTCAGATGAGGAAGGTGGAACTAAGAGGCCTCAGAGTTGTTTGAGAGTGTGCCAGGCCTTGAGAGCACATGCCATGTGCTGGCCCTTGCCCTCAGGACCAAAGGATGTGCAGCAATTTGTTTTATCTATTGATACAGATTACATTTCTGTTCAGAGCTTTAATGTCCCTTAATGAATTGCCAGTAGCTGCAGAACTTCTCTTTGTTCAGATTATTTTTGCACAAAGGGAATCTGTAACTTCCCTGCTTAAAGCTGTTGTGGTTTGAGAGTGAGAAGGCTAAAGAATACAGTTGATCTTGCCATCTCTCCAAACGCCACACATCCCTGTACTGAAGTTGTATAGCATTTGGTACCTTTAATTTTTGTTGTTGTTGTTGTTGTTGTTGTTTGCTTGGTTTTTTGGTTTTGTGGGGTGTTTTTTTGGGGGGTCTGTGCTGTTGTTGTTTTTTAGACAGGCATTCCTGATTATGAGGACAAAATATTGTAAATGCAGGGACAGAATAAAGTTTTTCTCTAGTCACACTTTTTATATCAAATCAGGTTTCAAAATCCAAAAGCAGCTTTGCCTTTTGACAATGGCATCATGCTTCAAATTACTATTTCATCTGCCTTGTGATGTTAGTCTTTAGAACTCTCAAACTTTTTTTTCAATTACTATTTCTAACTTCCATTTGCTTTCTCTTTTTGTAATGTGTAAGTTCATACCTAAAAAAGACACTGACTGAAGAAAAGGCTCTTAAGCCTCATGGAATAACATAAAACAGGAGGTTTTAGTGTACTAGAGGAAAACAAAATAAAACTTCCTCCTTCCTTTCCTTCAAGAAATAAAACTACCCTGACATTCAGCATTTATTAGATAGCATTTATTCTTCAATTTTTTTAGTTAACCAAAGTAGGTGCATTCTAGTTACCTCACACTGGAAAAGGATTTTGCTGCTACTTAAAAATTTCTGACAAATTGTGCAACACGTTCATTAACCATAGAGGTTTATACAGTTCAGATAACCATAGTTTTTCATTTACTGGAAATGAGAAGTACATCTTTTGTCTGTGTCACTTTGTTGTTTACCTGGATTTCATTATATGGGGTTCTTTAACCTGGTGAGAATGATCTGAAGCAGGGTTTCTGTTAAGTTCCTGTTTCCTTAAATCAATACAGAAAATGGGACTAAAGTAAGGAACCCAAAGTAAAAAAGGAACTTTAATATGAATAGTTAAATTTGCTCTCCACTCACTATTCATGTAACTAAGGAAATAGGAGAAAAGAGACTTAAAATGGGAAAAAAAAAGGAACAGCATTTTATATCTACTTCTATTGAGAGTAGTAGTCTATCTCCAGCATAACCTATCTTTAGTTTTATATGAAAAAGATAAAAGAAGCATAAAAGAATAATAGAAGCAGTAGAAATGAAAGTAGAAAGGAAAGTGTAGTCTCGGCTTGCTGTCATAAAATTCAAGTGCTTGCAGGATCGTGGGCAAAGGATCTGTGCTATATAATTACTCCAAGCAGTTAATCAAGAATTTGAGGGAAAAAATCTTGCAATATCTCCCTGAAGTTTTAAAATAGGAAGTTTCTACTCTTGTGTCCCATGATTTTTTGAAGTGTAATTCAATATACCAGAAATCACAGTGGAAAACATGTTGTCTCAAAAGTTTTCAGCTATTTACAGAGTCAACAGATTCAGACAGTGCATAGAAACATTATTTATCTTTTTAAAAGCTTAAGTATCCAAATGGCTCATCTGCTTAGCTTGTAAAGTCTCCTTTTCCTCGGTAAACCTTTTCAACACAGCTACAGCACAGATAAATAAGCATGAATGAATACAGAAGGGTTAATTTGGAGCAAGTGAATGTCTTTTGGTTTGAGACGCAAGCTGAAAAATTAAAAATGGTTTTCATTTCTGACTCAATTATAGCATAATCCTAGAAAAGCTAGGACTAGCTTTCTAATGGCTGCATTTTCTTTTTCTTTTTTTCTCTAATTTACAGGATGTTTGTTTACAAATACTAGTCATGGGAGCCATTCTTTATGTTTCTAACTGTGCTTTCACCTCTCTGTTCACACATCCAAGGTTATAAAACTAGTCTTCTATAAACAGGAGTAATTGTTTTATGCTAAAGTGGTTACATAATATTATCAACAGTTTGGACTTTAAATCTTATTGGTCCTTGAATGCCCTGTGTAATGTATTTTAGAGCCAATGAGACATTCCATTTTAAATCTTATTATGCTTTAAAATTGGAGAAGAACCATCTACACTTTTCCGCTTTATTCTAGTTCTCAACTAAAGGCACAGAGTAAATTAAGTATAATTTCTTTATCTTTTTCCTTACTAAGTGCCAAAAAAATGTTTAAAACTTATTGAACTCTTATGAACTCCTCCAGAGCCCTTACTCAATTCACTTCAAATATGGTCAAAAAATGTGCAACAGTATTAGCTGTGACCTGCCAAGTTTGAGGTCAACATTTCTTTACTTGCAATCACAACTCCAAAATAAAATGCAATTAAGCAGAGTTACGTCGCTTTACAAAGCATTCTGATCAGCCCCTGTTGTGTAATGTGTTATACCTGTGCTTCACCTATGTTTTAAAAAACATCTGTGACAACACATGAAATGTATTTTATATTTTTAGATCTACTTGTCTCTTCTTTTCTTCTGTGTAAATGCCTTTCTACCTCTTCTGAGATCATAATTTTCATATTTGACATGTACAATATCACCTCCTGCTTTGGGTAATTAATGGCAGAGTTCCTGGAAAAGCCATCGTTTTGCTAAGTGTTCCCTGCCTGTGGAGTCTTGATGACGTAATTCAGATCTGCTTGCAAGACCCTCACCTTAGGCCAATTACATTCTAATTGCATGACTTTATGGTTTCTTGGGAAAGAAGGAAAGCATTTCATATTATATTTTCCAGTAGTTTGGCAGGGGGGAGGTGACATGCAGAGGATATAAGCATTACTGAAACAGAACAAGGTCTTAAAATAAAAAGATTAGTCAGGATGAGTTTGATACAATGCTCTGGGTGACGCTCTGTTTGTGTGGAGAAAGGAATGTATTCTGAATGATTAGAAAAGGCAAGATGGGCACCTGAAGGAGACAAGGAGACCCTCAAGTCAGGAAATCACTGAACAAAGAAAATTGAAAGGTCTGTTCCATCTAGATCCCACCTATTGTGAGTGGAATGATTGGGTGTCAAAATGAAATGAGTATGTATGTAAAGGTGTTGTGTAACCTCTCACGAAAACTGTATAAAATACTCAAATTTTCACTGAAAACTTCAGAGTTAGTTTGTCCGGTGCAAATCGGCTAGCTCCCCAGTGTTGCACGAAATAAATACCTTTGCTGCTTAAAGACAAAGTTCGTCTCTGAGCAGTTACTCTGTGCCATTTTGGCATCATTACATGCTAAAATTGTGTGGACAGTTTCTTTAAATAAAATATGATGGTGCAAAATCAATGTGTCCCATGGATTATATATTCAGTGACTCTGTATTAAAGGGAGGTTTTGAAGTGTTTTATTAATTTAAGAGTTTTATTGTCTTTTGTTAGGATCTAGGTTTGGGGACCTGTTACTGCAATTAAAAATGTGTTTATTTTTTGCTTTATTTTCACTTTGATATAATTAAGATATAAACAATCACTAACAGAGGCTGAAACTAAAGCAATGATTAACTTCACTTATTGAATAAGCTCACTAAGATATAGCAAGCTTTCTGAGACACCTGGGATATAATAATAAACAAGAGAAGTGGGGTAATGGAGCATTGTGGTCAAAACCAATATAGGGCAGAGAACAAAAGAAGTTATCGAAGAACACAGGTAGTGTGCATGTTCCCCAAGAAAGTTCAGCTGAAGTTCACCAACCTTTCGACAACCAGGGGCCTCAAAAGGCCCCAAGAAAGACCCCCAGGAGCCAAGTGTGCATACACAAGTGTCTTATGCATATGCAAATGTTTTCTAGGAAGTAGTTATAATATGTATTAGACTTTTGGGACGTATTATGAATATGTATGTTTTGTTGTAATAAACTGAGGAACGCTGGTCAGATAGGTGTGCATGATCTGAGGTGCTAATCTCCACGTGCCCAGTTCTGCAACAAAGAACGCCTGCCTTCTAAACTTGCAAAATGAAGTCTTGGAAGGTTTTCTTTTTGCTTTTTTTCTGGTATCAACTATTTTAGGTCACTGATTTTATCAAAAATGAGGTTCCAAAGTCACTTTGTGGTCAGCAAGGAAATACTGAGAAGACAATATGTAATGGTAGATGGGTAGAAGGCAAAGTCACGTCCTAATAATGGAAGAGGAAACAGACCAATTTAGATTGCAAATAAGGTCACAACAGTTCACAATAAAGGTTATAAGTGTAATAAATCTTTGGATCATTTTTCTCTAAGAGCACAGTAGACTGTTCATCTGATGGTTCTGTATTGGTATTAAGGGTCTCTAATTACATTCAGTTTACATTTGGAACAAACTGAATTAGAGCTGTACTGACTTCGTCAACAGTGATAGGAATAAGTTTCATGCTTTTAAACATTTTCCCTGATTATTAACAATCCTTACCTTTACTGTGAACCCACCAAATATGCAAACATAACAATATATAGAAACAACAGAAGAAACAGAAGAGAAAAACATCCAAGCTTCTTAAAAAGAACTGCAATATTATACATCGACCCCTATGACCACAACTTCTACTCTTTATGCTTCTTAGTGAAAAAAACAAGACCCTTTTTCTTTTTATAATTTTAATTGGTTGGATAGAAACACCATTGCTTCATTGCTGTTTTTAAAGGTATTCAAAATCACAAAACATAAAATTTTTCTCAACTGCATATTCATTTTCACACTTGCTAAAATTAATCAGCTTAAAGAAAATATATATTTGAAATTGTCAAAGAACAACCCTACATTGCCTTTAAAAATTGTTCAAGCAAGTTGTCTCCCTGGATCATGAAAGAGAAAAAAAAAATTCTCTTCATTATTATGAAGGCAAAACCCATGTCCTCATTTCAGAATGCATAACTTGAAAAGTTCCTTTCATTAGCGCTCTAAGGAGAGCTGGGAAAACCACTAACTAGTCTATTTAGTTAAAATCAATGACTTGCAGATTCTAAACCAGTCCTGGCTTGTGGCATGTTTGTACCATAGCAGGATATCTTTCAGGAAGATATAAATCCCTGTTTCTCAGAATGGTTAAGGTGGGAAGGGGTTATCTTGAGGTCATCTAGTCTAACAACCCTGCTCAAGCAGGGTCATCTACAGCAGGTTGCCTCCACGGCCTCTTTGGGCAACCTTTTCCAGTGTTTACCACCTTCACTGTGTTGTGTTGTGTTGTGTTCAGATGGAATTGAAAGCTGGAGATGGAGTTTTTACAAGGGTGTGTAGTGATAGGACAACGGGTAATGGCTTTAAACTGAAAGAAGGTAGATTTAGATTAACTAAAAGGAAGAAATTCTTTGCTGTGAGGGTGGTGTGGAGCAGGTTGCCCAAAGAAGCTGTAGATGCCCCATCCCTGGAAGTGTTCAAGGCCAGGCTGGATGGGGCTTTGAGCAACCTGGTCTAGTGGGAGGTGTCCCTGCCCATGTCAGAGGGGTTGGACATAGATGATCTTTAAGGTCCTTTCCAACCCAAACCATTCCAGGATTTTATGATTCTATGAAATTCCTGGTTTAAAATTTGTATGTATCACCACTTGTCCTGTTAGTGGGCAACATCATTTGCTCTGTAAGGACTTTACGCACATTTCCCAGATCCTCCTGAGCGTTCCTCATTCTCTTAGCCTTTCCTCATTCAAAAGATGCTCTAGTCCCTTCACCATCTTTGTAGCTCTTTCCTGGAGTCTTTCCATTACATTCCTGTTTCTCTTGTACCAGAGAGCTCAGAACTGGACCCTGCACTCCAGATGTCCATCCAGAGGTAGTGACCTGCTGGCAGTGCTTTTCCTGATGTAATTTAGGTTGCTGTTGGCTGCCTTTGCTGTGATGGTGCGTTGCTGGCTCATTTTCCATTTGTGGCCACCAGAACCCCAAAGTCCTTCCCTGCCAAGCTGCTTTTCAAGACGCTTTCCCCCTCTGCCTGGGGTTTTCCCTCCCCAGGGGCAGGACTATGCATTTACCCTTGTTGAGTTTCATGAGACTCCTTTCAGCCCATTTCTCCAGCCCGCCCATGTCTCCCTGAATGTTCAGAGGGCACAACCCTCCGGTTTATCAACAACTCCTATTCACTTTGTGGCATCTGCAGCCTTTCTGAGGGTGCACTTTGTCCCTTGTCCAAGCCATTAATGAGGGTATGAACCAGAATTGGCCCTAGTATTGAGCCCTGTGATACACCACTAATGACTGGCCTTCAACTGCCTGTTGTTTTCCAGTCTTTGCTTCTGATAAAACACTGAGAAGCATTCTAGTTGTGTATAAGATGTAACATTCCTTTCTTCTCATCAGTCATATGAATAAAATTTTGGGTCTTTATGAACTTGTCCCACAAGTGAAATCTGTTATTTAATTACTTTTAAAATATTTCCTTCCTTTTGAGTTTGGCTAATGCCATTCAGTAATTTTTTTTCTGAATTGAAGTCACTCCTACCAAACTGATTCCCAAAGATTTGTGTAACTCTCTTAAAGTACAGTAAGAACCTGAAGTACCAGAGTTAGATCTAAGGGGAAAGGGTGGAGTGTAGGTACCTGAGTCCACTTAACAGCTACGAAAATCGACAGCAGCTGATTACTTCAAAATACTGGTGACACTTAAACAGCATAGGCATAAAGAATCGGTCAATAGTTGCATATGGGCATATTCATACGATCAAAAGGTAGCCCTAAACAGCAGCTGAGTATCTGTACTTACCATTTATGTATAAAATTCTGTTATTCCCTCTCTTAAAATAGTGATGATAGTATTTCCTACCATAAGTGCTAAAACACAAAATAAATGGAATACTGTGATATCACATTAAAATATACACTACATTATATAGGATATAGATAGGATACATAACCTTTTATTGTGAGGAAAAGAAATATTTATGGTTTTTCCTAACATATTGAGAACAAATAAAAGATATTCTGATGCTCTAATTATTTGTGGGAGAGATTTTGTCTACCATTAGTTATATAAAAATCATGTCTCGTTTATCATGTAGACCCTATTCTATCTCTAGTCAATGAAGAAAGAGCCGCCTTTAGAAGATGGTTCACCTTTCCTAGTATCTTAGAGATAAAACTTAACTGAAGTGAATAACACAGACCAAGTAATAATAATAAAAATATACTGTATATACAAGTAAACTTAACATATTATAGTAAATCCACATGTTTTCTTAATTAGGACTATTGCTTATAATTTTAATTTGAATCTTGTTTCAGGAATAAAAGCTTATGAAGCCAAGCATTGGATATATTTATGTTTCTTCAGCTGGTTACCTGACTCAAACCGAGTTAAGTGGTTCAACTTTATTACAGTTCAAATTATGAACTCCCATTACTTAATTTATTTTTTTTTTTAATCACTGGGTACTCTTATTTATCATTGTATTTTAAGGTTCAGAACAGATGATATTTTAGCTTCTCATGAAAGTGGGACAAAAATACCGGTTCTGCTGAAATAGGCAGTGTTATTCTTCAGGTTCTAATTACATTATCAGTCATGGTGTTTTCTGACATACCATATTCTTAATGGATGCTTGAAAATGAGTGGCTGAGTATTCTTATATTACTTTTTTTCTTTGCTATGCTTGTTCTTTTAAACTCAAGAGAGACCGCAGTTTAAAGTGGGTCTATATTACACCAGTTGATAAATGTGCCAAATTAAAGACCCTGCTTGTGTAGGTAAGATCACTGCATGATTGGAGGCAAGAAGGGAAACTCAAAGGAAAATTAAAATTGCTATTCAAATAAGGTCCTGGGACCACATGGTTAGCTACTTGATGACTATTGAAGTTACCTTTAAAGTGGGTTTTAAGCAATTGATGTCTTGCAAGAAAATAAAAAAAGTACTTTAATGAGGATATACAGAGGAGAAAGAATTGACTCCATTAATTAAGGAAATTTTTCCTAGACAGAAAGGACTACTTAGAAGAAAATATAATGATTGTGGAATAAGGACATAAGACTAAAATAATTGAGAAATTTTCAGTAGCATGATAAGGGTCAGAAGGAAGGAAGGAAGGAAGGTAGAAAAGGCAGAATTGAAAAATTAGAAGCAGCCACTTCAAGTTCATGTGATGAATGAAGATGGAATCTTAAGAATGGATAATTCATTACAAAAAAAAAAAAAAAAAAAAAAAAAAAAAAAAAAAAGATGCTAAGATGCAAAAATGTCCAGAGCATGAATTGAAAGGGGAGAATGTGTAGGTGCTAGGAAAACCCAATCATGACTGTAAGGACTATAACTAATGGCAAGAGCCTGAATTAGATGCTTTACAATATAGGTCTGTGACTGGATTAGTCATAATGCTAACACAGATTTGCTGCAGAATGTTACCTATGTGGCGGGTCTGCAAAATTGAGATAATGGTATGCAAATCAGGCCAAACATTCACATTAATGTGTTAATGACTTCTAAAGTTTTTTTTTACTATTATAATGAAGTATGACATAGCTTTAGGTCTATAATGACGTGATAGAGAAAATTCAGTTTAAGGCCCTGAGATTAACACTGCTATAAAGTGTGATCATCTAGGATTAGGACCATGCCTTCTGACTGTCCAGAGACATTTTAAAAGTATTCTTTAGACTTTCTTTGCACCTTCTTATTCATTAGACAGTGTTTCCTTTAAAGTGAGTATTTAAAGCAGTGGGGAGAGAGATGTTGAGTTTGTAATTACCTTTGAACTTTGGGTGTCCTGATGTGTAATTTCTGTCTGTCATCAAGGCAGTCGTACACACCACAAAGGCAAATGAAACCAGCATCACTGTGAAGGATGTGATGACTATTTATATTACAATTAATTATTCATCCTGAAAGTGCATGTGTGCCTTTATTGCAAAAATGGATGTTTAACTGACGGTTTTATGGTGTTTTAGAAATGTTATGCATCATATACTTACTATCATACATGATATAAATAAATAAAGATAAGTCACCAAGTATTAGAGTCAGAACTTATTTGTTAAAACTTGTTTTGTGCAATATAGTTTATTACTGGTTGTTAAGTTTTTCTAAGAAAATTAAGGGAGCAATTCAGTAGTCCAAATATTAGCATCTACAGTCATTTTAAATGCTTCAAGGTATCCAAGACATAACCATAGAGTGCTCATGCTTTTATTATGAATAAAACTCTGCAATTTACCAAGTATTTTTTTCAGCCTCAGATAAATAAACAAACATTGAGATATACAAAAAAAGTATTTGTTGTTAGACAAATGTTTGCCTATTGATGTGAACGATAAGTTAAAATAGTTGATCAAATGTTAGGTAAATTACTCTGGGACAGAAAATTTCTGATGTAGGAAACATTGAGCAGAAAAACAACAATGTGCTGAGATATCAAGACCTCTACCAATACTACAGCCACTGAATTAATAATCGGAACAGAGTGATACAGTGAGTATCATTACAACTTCAATATCCAATAATCCATGGATTGGCAGGATCTGCTATTGTCCACTGCTTTAAAAGGGATGTGCTGCAAGGCTGTTTTGAAGTAACATTTACCGAAGTTTTGGTAGAACTCACTGTATCTGAACATTTTCAAATTCAGTTTTTGCATAGCTTCAAATGCGTAGTTATTCCTTCAGTAGTTTTTAACGCCAATCCTTCATGCCTTCCTGAAATCCATAATCTAAAAGAGATTGATTTTATTTTTAACTGACATTTAAAGTGGCAAGTCTTCTTCTACAAATTGCTTGTCACTTAAAATAGATTGTTGATACTCTGTCATCAAGAGATAATGCAGGATATAATTAGTCCTTTTCAAAATTTTATGCCTTTCAATACAAAAATTATACACATTAGCCATGCCTTTCAAAAAAAAATATGATACATCAATGCATGCAAATCACTGTGTCTTTATAAATATTTTCTTAGGAAGCAGAACATCCTATTAATACAGAACCAACCAGTAAGCACTGATCAACTTTCACAGGGTTAATTTTTCAGTCATCCTAAATTTTCAGGTGAAATCTGGAAGGATGAAATATCAAATACAGTCAGTATGTTAAAACAAATGAAAACCAGATTTTTTATAAAAATGCTCAGAATTATTTGAATTCAGTAAGATCAAAATTAGTTTACTATGAAATTGTGAGAAAATGAGTGAAAAACAGTAAGCCTATTCTCTGAAAAAGAGACAATCAATATAGTATTTATCATTAAGTATTTTAAAGTGTGTTTCAGTTTGAATTCAGGCTTCTAATGTATGATAAAGCCTTATTTATCTTGTGCAGATATAACCAATTTAAAAATGGGAAAATTGTTTTGTAAAACTGTTCATTATTTTTACATGTGGAAGACATAATAGATTTGAGCAAGATATTGAACATGAATTTGATTGTGGAGGAACAGCATCCATAACTCATTCAGTATTCAGTTACCTTGTGTTCATTGTCTCCTGCCTTTGTGGAAATCCAGGGTTTCATTCAAACCACTGACTACATCAGAAATTTATAAAGTCATTATGGAAAAGTATATGTTGAAATACAGGGGAAAACTTAAATCTTTATACTATTCTGTAACTCATATCTTCTGTCTGTATATTCATGTCATGTATAAACATACACATACATACATATATGCGTGTGTTCATGTGTATGCGTGTCTCCAATGACCTCTAAAGTAGAAGCACTGGTATGTATCTTAGACCACCTTTTGCAGCTGACACCTTCTCATAAAAAGAGAAATGCACCGTAAAGTGAGCTGGTTCTAAAACGACAGCTAAAAAGAATGACAAATAGGGCCTTCAGCTTGCACATTTTAAGATTCTGACAGAATGACCTCTATTTGTGTCACTTCATAACTTTCATACAATAGCTGTCATAAAAATAGCAGAAAGATATTGTCATGATGATCTCTGGGTCCTGGTCCTGCAATCAGATCTTTATCCTTTTCCCTTGCAAAGTCCCAGAGATGGCTTTTTAGGGCTGGGCACATTTCATTTATTTGGAGCAATCTAAAAGTCCGTTGACTAGACACAGCTTCTGTGTGCTGTCAATGTATGGGGAAAGGATCTGCTAAAGTTTAATTTATTTCACCAGTTTTAAAATGTGTTGAATCCCAAAGTAAAGACTAGTTTAAATATGCAGAACTGATGACAGTCCTGGATATCCCACTTTCCAGAGTTACGTAGCATAAATCCCACCATAAGAGTGCTTGAGGTAAATCACAGATTGGATGTTGATGATTGAATTTGTAACGAAATTCAAGCCTCCTTTGTTCAGCTCACTGGACAACTATTTCAGTTGCAAGATGAGAGCTTTGAACCACGAGTAAAAATTATATTTTTCATATGATCTACTACTGCAGAAACAAGAATGGAGATAGGTGAAAGTTTTTAGAATATAGAAACTTTTGGTGCTAAACCACTTTGAACTGAATATTTTCTATTTTGATGAGTCATAGATTACTAATGTTAGAGCAGAAAACACATTAATGACAAAAAAAAAACCTGCAAAAAACTGGAAGTAAAACCTTTGCATTTAAAGATGCTTTGTAAAAATGACTTTAAAAATAAAACCCTACGTTTTGAAATTACTAGGATTGTAATTAGAATAAAGACATCCTGAACCTTAAGATTTTAATTGTGCTTCTCATTTGAAGATATAAGTTATGCTGTGACCTCACTGGTTCCTGTACTTGCCCATGTATTTCTGGAAAGACATGCCTGTGCTTTTTGCGTTAAGATACAGCAACGTTCTCTCATTTTCACTCTGCTGGTTGCAGGAATCATCCCAGGATGTGTCCCAGGAGGAATCTTTGAAGGGGCTGGAAACTTTGCAATGCAATAGTGAGTTTTTCTCATATCCTTATTGCAAAGTAAGTAGGTTCTAGCTGAAGCCAGAGTTTTTATCTTCAGATCAGAAATGTGCATGAAGTCAAAACTAAAAAAAAACAAAAACAAAACCAAAAAACAAACAACAAACCAACTTTGCTTTGCACCTGGAAAATCATGTGGAGGTCAGATTGGGCAAAAGCATACCTAAGAAATCCAGCCAAGACTATGCTATAGACTTACATAAAATGTTGTACTGTAAGCAGTGCTGTGCAGTGCAACCTGAGATGTCTGTAATTATATTATTTAATTATTCATAATGGCAGCTGTCAAGGTAGTACATTCAATATGTTAAATTATGCTTGCAGTAAGGGTAACTTCACTTCTGCTTATTCAGTGAGATTGCTCTTGCACTTGCCAGCATATGATTTTTGAAGACTTCACAAGAAGTATCCCTGAAGACTTTCTGAGTTTGATCTCATGTCACTCAGGAATCTTACTCTTTTCCACTGAAACATAGAAAGCAATAGCTATGGAAGAAAGGAAAGAAAATTCTGCTAGTTCAAAAAATAAACACATTATAAAAAGTGAATAAAGCATTTTACTTTTAACTAGAGCACCTGTAGAGTACATTTATTTCAGCTGCTAGGCAATGACAATGTGTTTTTTTTCTGGAAATTCAAGGTGTATAGTCTCTTATGAACCTGAAATGTTGGTGGTTTAGGTTAAAAAATATTAGAAATATATTAGAAAAATATATTAGAAAAATTATTAGAAATACCAGTTGCCTTGGAAAACACTATTCAGGGTGCCAGCATTATACAGCTCTGGCAGACTTTGTGGTTCTTTAATTTTCTAACAGATTGGTGTCTGATGCTAACGAATTAATCAGATCTGATCTTAGTAGCATCAGCAGGGCAAGTTTGAGTGGGCCAGTTGGTGTGCATTTTCAAATTCAGCCCCTCTGAAGATATCAGTGTTCATCTGCATTAAAAATGCCACTGACAGAGCTCAACGCGTTGTTTTCAAGTGATGTTTTCAATTTCCCAACAAGCATATGGTTCCAGGAAGAGTTCTTCTCCCTAGTATTCCCCTTCTCCTTGAGGACTACTTATGTATATAAGTATGATTCGGTTTGGAATGGCATACCTGTAGGTCAAAGAACAGATTGAAGGGGTTAAAACAGACGTAAATCAGAGTGAAAGACATGGCTCTGTAGAAGGTTCAATTGGATAAAACAAACCATGTATCCATTTGTGCACAGCATGTCTCTCCCAGATGAGCAGAGTTGAGAAAACAGACTTCATAGACAGAACAAGTGTTGTCCATTGATGTACATAATAAATCATCAGTCTAGAGAATTTGTCAATAACGTGCTGCCCTAAACATCCATATGTCTGCAGCATTAGGCTCATGTTGTTGCAACTAAATGAGTTTTCAACTAACACAGAATGAAAATAAAGAAGTGTAGCTTAAAGTGACAGCAGATCAGTTTGTAAAAAACAGACTTTTATCTCCAGTTCTTTTTCAGAGCAGTCTGGCAAATGCATGGTCATTTAGGAGAACAAGGAGCAGTAGTTTATACTCTGCATGCCTATTAAAAATAGGAAAGCTCTTTTAACAAACTCAGGCCACCTAGAGTGTTCCCAAATACATGACAAACTTTGGCGATGTCTGCAGTGCAGCTCGCTCAGGTGGATGGTGGGACTGAACACTAAATGCAATGATGTAGGGAGCATCTGAGCTGGATTCTGGTTTCAGCTCTACCTCTGCATTGTGAAGTGGCTGTGGGCAAGTCATGTTTGTTTCCCCATTGATATTTAATACTTCTTTTCCATTTAGGCTGTGTTTGCCTAGGGTGGCTTTACCATCTGTTTGTGCAATGTCTACATTGTTTTGCACCACAATACATCTAAGAACTATCAAAGAACATCCAAGAAAGTGGTGAGTTCAACACTATGACAGGAAAGCGGCTTGTATTTTCTAGATGAAAGTGATTTATTATGCAAGAGAAGGGTGGAATTTGTTCAAAAATAAGTATCTTTAACACTCTTATTGCTTAAGATAAAGACCACTAATCTCTCTCTAAGTTATTATAAATGGTCCTAAACCTAAATCTATTTACTGCCTTGTACTTTCTGTCATGATTCATACTGCAGTACACGAATAACTAAATCAGAAATTTATAACATCATTCAAATTATTTCTTACAAATCTGAAAGGTATAAAACTGATATATTTAACATAACACTATTCAGTTCGCACAAATATGTGTTATCTCACAAAGTTTATATGTAAGGGATTCCTGGATGGAAAAGAAGGTCCTTTTGTGGATTTTTTCTGACTCATAAACTCCTCTTTTTTTTGTTCCCCCTATACTTAGGAATCTAAATTTCAGACTCTGACTTCCAGAGCTGACCAATGGTTGTGGGGGATGGAAGTCTGTTGTCGGTGGGATGTGCAGTTAAACATCATTGTTCATAGGTGTGATAAACTCTTAATGAAACTAACACATTGGTCAACACTCCCCATCTAAAATATTTGAAATTACACTTTGGAATACAAAGACTGTATTCCTAACTACCAAGACTAGCTGCTTTTGAAGTTTAAGTCTGGAGGATAGGGTTTTTTCTGCTATTATGTGTGTGTGGGGGTGTGTGTGTGGGTGTGCGTGTGTGTGTGTGCGCGCGTGTGTGTGTGCGTGTGCGTGTGTGTGTGAAGGCAGACAGAGAAGGGAGGAAGGAGAGAGGGTTAGAAAGGAAGGTTTTTGTAAAGGGCAATTCAGAACATCTATTGAATAGGTTCCTAAAATCATGCAAGTATTCCACAGAATATCAGATATCTGATAGAAAATCACTAGACCAGAACAGTCCAGTATTTTTATTGTTCATGGATAATTTACCACCTAGGCTTGTGATTTTTCCTCTTATTACCTACTATTCCTGATTTCCACACCATTTGTTATTTTCACGCAATTGTACACAATTGAATTTGGAACATAACACATTAGAAAGAGGAAGATAAATTATAACCAAAGAAAGAAAATTTAAATGAGCAAGTGAAATGTCAAAAACTACAAGGCACTACTTCCCCATCCCTTCTGATACCACATAACAAGAAAGAGTAAATTAAAATTAAAAGACAGAAGAAGTAAAAGTCCTCAATGATTTCTTCTTTCCTCATGTGGTAATAATTAACCTATGGAAATAATTAATGCAAGACTACATTAAAACAAAAAAGCTTGGAATCTAAACTAAAGTAGACACTCACACAGAAACCACACAGGATAACCAAAATCTCAGAAAATGTTTGAAAGAAAATTAAATACTCAGCCTGCAAGGAATGAGCTGGTTATCACAAGTGAAAACTCAGGAGAAATTCACCAGTCAAAAAATCAGTCTGTAACAGAGTTTTACTTTATGTTTACACGTATGAAAAGGAGATATAAAGGAATGTGAGAAGATGTTTCTAACCACAAAAAGAACTATGTGCTAACAGGACAACAGGACTGAAAAACAGACTGTGAGCTGTCTATATTCTTTCTTTTTAAAGCTCTTGCATTTTATCCTTCTAGCAGACAGCTACACGTATTTGTTCTGGACAGGTTTTTTGACAAGGACATTCTGGACTAAAAGCATCATACTATATTTTTCATTTTTAAGG
This sequence comes from Falco naumanni, assembly GCF_017639655.2. Lineage (NCBI taxonomy): Eukaryota > Metazoa > Chordata > Aves > Falconiformes > Falconidae > Falco > Falco naumanni. The sequence goes on along the minus strand of NC_054059.1, from coordinate 3,650,821 downwards.
AACATGCACTCCATTCCCATCACTTTGAGATAGTTTTCCTTTCCAGCAGAATGCTGCAGGTTTTAATCACAAGTCTACCTTTATACTGAGTATTAGATCAAAATAAATACACCACCAGTGTGAACACTTTTCTGAGAGGACAAGAGGGATTCCTGCTTGTCATAACTAATGGTGGTGATCAAAGCCAACCAGGTGCTCACACTGACCCTGAGCTTTGATCATTTACTATACTTTCCACTATCTGAGCCTGGGAGTAAGTTGCCCTAATGGCCTCTGATTACATTAGTGGCATATGGCAGGAAAAAGGAGTGGAAGATAAGAAGCAAGAAGGAGAGGGGAATGTCTAGCTATGCAGCGTGTGTAAGTCTAAAAACCTCCAGGCAATTGAAGTGAGCTCAAATTCTATGCTTTTCATACACTGTACATGTTAATGTTACTGAAATCTCAGTAGACCTTTCATGAAAGCTGGTCCCAAAGAGCAATGACACGATTCTTTACTCACCTTTAAGCAATTACTTCTACGAGTAGGCTCAGTGGTTTCAAAGGGGTTTTGTGTGTGTGTGTGTAAGTGCTCTTCTGAAGCCTATGTAGTCTCTGACTCCTCAAAAGTAGATGTTAATGCCACATTTTTATATGCTTATAAGTATTTCTACTGAACTGATATTCTTCCACCATTGCTGGCAGTGGTGTTCATGATAGACACCACTGTACAATCCCTCAACTGCAGATGATGGTGCAGTCAGACTGAAAATGCTGTTTTCTTTCTAACATTAGTTTCTCCTTAGTTCTAAAGATGGATTATGTGATAGTGTTGATAGCTAAAGGCATTTTGGGAAGACTTGCTCCCGTCAAGTCTGATTCACACATAAGTGAATCTCTCTGAAAACAGTTTTCTTTTGTCTGTGCCAGCGCTTGAACAATTTTAAGTACAACAGCAGCAAGTTTAAATGTACAGATATAATTTCTTAGCGTAGCAAGGTTCTCTTACTGCTGTGCACATTTCAGATGTTCTCCAAACACGTTGCAGCCAGAGAGAATAAACGTAGCAGGTGACATTATTATATGGGCCAGAAGCTGAGATAATTACTTAATGCACATCCTAGGAAAAAGCAATGTTAAGAAAAAAGAGCTCTGGTAACATCTTTGTAAGATTCTTCTTCACAAAGTTCAGAAAGAACCAAGAACATCAGTGCCCTATTTTTCTTCCCAGAAAAGTGGAGTCTTTCCTCAGCACTTTAACAAGGCAGGGATTCAAGGCTGTGCTTTTTATAAAAGAAAGACATTTCAGCCTTCAAAATACCTGCACTTCTCAGCATGGGAAGGTTTGTTTTTTTCTGTGCTATGCCGTCCCTGTTGTAAGCAAGAGCAAGAGAGGGTAATCAAAGTTACCTGCTTCTACTGAAAACTAGAATTCTATTAATCATTAAATGTTTTTCATGTCTGCTGGCCCACTTATTACCATTATCAGTAATGTTAAAACATTCCCTTTCACTGAAATAATGTCAGTGAAGGTCCTAGCTAAACCAAGCAGCCACAGTGTGGTCCAGATATCTACCCTGCTGATGTAATTTCACAAGATTACTATTTTACACAAAATTTAGCTGTCAGTGTTTATTCAGCATAAGCCTGGCTGTTAAAATTCTGCTAATAGGATACATTTAATCTTCACTACTAATGCACAGGCTTGGTATCTGCATTGCCCTACACCAGTTCAGCCAACTTTGGACTGCTTGTTACTACTGATGCTCCAGGTGTCTGGCTTTTCTGTAATAACTGCCTTTAAAAGTGGAAAACAAGGTCCCCATAGTTTCTTTTCCTCTTGGCATTTGTATGTTCGCACTTACAAAACTTTTGACTGTAGCTGCCACTGCACATCAGCTCTGCTGCCGGGGGAATAAAGGAAAATTCTATTATGGAATTATGGCCAAACAGAAAATTCAGCCAAGATCACACATTTTCAGTGACAACACCACAGATGAGTACATTTACAAATAGATGGATAATGCTCAATATCACAAATAACAATACAATGAAAGCATGGTTTGGTCTTCCTTTGAAGTGCCTTTACTATGCAAATGATCTGCTTTAGGCTTAATTCAGCAGACAGCTCCCTTGTTGCATATTCCTGTGGCTGCAGAAGCCAGAGTGCTGTATCACAAGTTGGTATTTGCATGGTGTTAGATTGCACCTCGTTTAATTCCATGTCACAGTAAATTACGGATGTCTGGGTCCTGCAGCATTTGCAGCTTTAAAAAGCCAAACTATGCAATTGCATTGTGTACTAGGAGGTACCATGGAGCTCTGACCTTGATATGTAACTTAAGTAACTGCATTAACAATAACTGATAGAAGTATTTAGTAGTGTCACAGGAAATAGAGAAGATATAATCTCTCCTGTTTTACAGACCCTAGTTCTGCTACCAAATAGAAAGCAAAGCTGATACAGTGCTGTACCGAAGGCTGGCTGGCATAATGTCTTCCACAGCCTTCTACTACGGTGTTATTTATATCCTTCTGTTGGTATGTTTGTAATTTTCAGGGTTATAAATGGAACATCCAAAGTATGGAGCAGAGGCTGAATGAATTCTCCAACTATTCCTACATATATGCCTCAACTTATGTCATATTAAAGATAGCAACACTTGTGGTACTTTGTGAAAACACTTATTTTGCATCTAGGGAAATCAGGGCAGATCTGAGCTCTGTCTGTGACAATAAAATAGTTTTCCCCTCAACCACCTGGCTTCAGAAATACCATCATCCATGGCATAAATTTTTACTGTCTTGTATATACTTAAAAAATCCCACCCATTTTTGTAGTGTAAGTATTTTTTCTGTGAAGGATCACATTCAAAGGCCAAAGGTGATAGGTCAAATAAGCGTTTTTAACTTGGCTTATGGAAAGATGTTTAAGGTCATTGGAACACAGACATAATTTTTTCCTGTGACTGTCCATAATGCTTTTTGCACTGGGAATGTGGCTCTTTGCTGCAGTGTCATCAGAGGAGGAGGGATTCAACAGTGAATTTGTGCTTCTTGGAACAGAAAGATATTAAATCTGATACAGAAGTAATTATTTTCTACCAAACGCAGTACTTCCATTTCTAAAAAGCAATGTGAACCAGGTTTTTGGAGGTTAGCTACAAGAGGAATTTAGATTTTATGGAACGCATACACCACTTACACTAATTGTCGCATGTCCCTCTGCGGGACATTTAAGAATCCTCCACACAGTAATGTAGACCCTGAATTCCTAAGCCCATGTTTCACAGGATAGGATTTGCACTCACTAACTCTAAGGGAGTTCCTAAACTCTAGGGGATTTCACACATTCTTTGGTGGAAGAAGAAGGTCCAAAGGCTGAATTTTGCAAAAAGAGGATTCAAAAAGTATTAATTCCCTGAAAGTTACTGTTGCCTGACCAAGTCTTCTTATGTCAAAAAAATTGTTGTAACTCATGAAAAGGTGTCAAAAAATCTCATCTTTCACACAGAAACCTGTCCTTCAATTAATGGCAGGTAATTTTTTCAAAAGCCATTACCTGCTTCAACAGCCTAAATCACATTTTAGAGGTGACTTTAGCATTTAATAACTCAGCTTTACTTTGAAAGCAGCTTGGAAGTTACATGTCATCTGTTTCTGCCCTTTGAAAATCACATCTTGCACTTAGTGCAATCTTCAGGCACAGTGGAAAAGCTGGTTTAAAATCCTTTTTGAAAATGTCACGCTTGTAAGGATATTTCCAAACTATGGGAGTTAGAAGCTTTCAGCGCATACCTGGGGTACATTCCCTTTCTCTTTCCCTCCATGTTAAAGCAATAGCTGAGCAAACGTTTTCCATCTGCTCTTTCATGGAAAGGCAATGACATGCCTGTACCAGCAAAATTAATTAAACTTTTTTTTAAATATGTATACAGTATGATGTGTATGTGGAAATATACGAGGATGAGGCAGAAAAGTAGAATGGATATTGGGTACGTTAGTGCTTTTGACTGGTTTGCTAAAATCAAAATGAGTTTGCAAATGCAGAGGATAAATACAGTTGCCGGCATGATTGATTTGCCTGGCTTATCTGGAATGATCTAGCCACAGTTGCAGCTATAACTTTTTACCTGGTTTTCTGCGTGATACCTTTCTAATATTCTCCTCACCTGAAATCACTTATGCTGGAATATGAGGGAGCCTATTAATGTTAATAAACTACCAGTGTTTCTGCTGGTTGCATGACAGATGCAGAGAGCAAAACTTTGAAAACAAATGGTGTGACTTCTGTTCTGCAAAGACCTTATCTATTTTCTTCATGCTCTGAATTCTGAATACCCTTATTTGCCCTAGTTACACTATTTACTGTGTGGCTGAAGATGCACGTGAATCTTTTTAGGATAAGGGCCTGTAGCTTTGATTAAAGGACAGGATGCAAGTTACCCTCTGTCTTGGTCTTACAGAGACCGATAAAGCTGTACAGCTCAAGGGTGCCTGTGTGTGTGTATAATGCGTTTATTGGTCTGGCCCTGCACACTCGGTAGCTCTTTACCCGATGTTAAAATTGTGGTGTAGCTGCAGTTGCTTTTTTGTGAATAATAGGAACTAGAATGAAGTTTAGATAGCTGAAACAGTCTAAGCAATGATCACATTTGGAAACACGGTAGGATACACCACATCAACAGTGGAATGCTATAAATGCAGCGTTTAATGCTGGTAGACTACTATTGTGAATAGAATCAGGCTTTTCGTCAAGTAAAGAGATATTTCTTGGTATTATAGGGTCACACCCTACTGTCAAGTTTTAAGTAGCACTCTGCATTGATCTCAGTGGGTAGTTGTGTTTAAAAATTGATGGCATGACCTGGCCCTTAATATGGAATGACATCTGAAAGGAACTTAGAGATTTTGCTGCTCTCAGCACAGTGAGGAAAAGGAGAGTAGGACGGAGGAGGAAACACAACAGGCCTCGTGCTATCTTGATGCATGTGGAGGTCACACAAGTTTAAGCAGTATTAGCAGCTTGTGTCTCAGCCTGTCTGATAACCAATATTAACTTAGTTTATTTCCACTGAGTTTAATAGAATTGCTTTGGATTTATATCTTTGTTAACATGATCAGAATCCAGTTGATTATATATCTGCAATTTGAGATACAAATTAAGAAACATTTCTATCAAAAGTGAATTAGATTTTATATACAGGGGTTCTTCAATACACATGTTGCTGTATTAATATGCACAAAGTCTTAGAAGTATACACGAATGAGATTGCAAATAAAAATTATTTTTATTTGAAAAAAAACCCATAAATTTTTTACCTATTTTGTACAAAAACTGCTAGGCACTCTGAACATGATTGGGACAAATCTGCAATGTCAAGGGTGGGAAATTAATATAGGGGAACAGAAAATAGTATTAGTCCTTTTGTTTCAGACCAGAAATATATTTTAAATACACTTGGAGTTAAATGTAGAAATATTTTCATGAAAAAATAACATTTGAAGCATCTCATAAATATTTTGTTAATTAAAGGAATTTGGATTTGGTATCAGAGCCTGAAGAATCACATTAATATTTCCAACTTTTGCTCTCAGGTTGGAAACTTATGGATATTGCATATCCCTTGAGCTGCAAGTTTGACCTATTTTTCCAGTCTGGATTTCACCAAACACATCTCTATCAATCTTAAAACTTACAACAAACTGTAAAGTATTTGCGTACTAGTTGATCAGAGAATAATTTCTGAAAGCTTTGTCTATCCTGATTAAAATTCAACTTTTCTTTATTCTATTTGTCTTGCTCATGTGTGCATATGGTTTATATAGGGTTCCATTTTTCTTCAACAGCCAATTATGTTTTCGTTTATTAAAGAGACTTAAATCCAGCCTCTTAGGCATGTTGTAATAATTTTGGTCTTCCTGATTTGCTTCTTCTCATACCAACACCTGCACATAAACTTGTTTCACATAGCAAGGCTAAATATTCAGCGTGTGCAAAATCCTCTTATCCCCATTCTCTGGGTTTTTTTTTGTTTGTTTTTTGTTGGTTTTTTTCTCTTTGTCTTACCAAAGGGTGTGATCTGGTTCAAATTGCACTATGAATACAACACAGGCATAGGGATGTATGCAATGAAGATTAAAAATAAGTCACTGAGCTCACTGTAACTTCCTCAATGTCAACAAATGTACCATTGTAAATCCTCTGGGACTGCCTGGTAGGCCTTACGTCAGCCTGATACCCATCTGTCTATTTGCCAGGCTCGGTCTCTCCTGTCCCGTCCGGTATCACTCCCTCTGTTGTGGGGGAATGGGAGAGGAGGGGCTCTGAACAGCACAGCTTCCCTTCATCTTGTCAAAGGTGGGATCCTCTGGACATGGTGTCTCCCTGCAAGGTACTCTAACCCTATCTACATGCTTCTGTAGGATGCTTTTGTGCTTATTCTAAAAGGAAGAAGTCAGCACCCAACTTTCTAAATAACCTTGAGTATCACTATTGTATTTGAACAATTTAGATCAGAGCCCTGACTCCAACTTGCCTATAAACAGTTTTGATAAATCTTAGTACGGGGGCTGAGGTTTAGTGTTAAGCACAGCACAACATTTGCAGCCAAGTCGCAAGGCGGCAGGGAGAGAACTTTAAGCCCTTCTTCTGATTCTGCACTGCCCTAGAGCTGGAGAGGTGTCTTTTTTAACCTCTACAGGATTGCCCTGTGAGCCACAGCACTACACACACTCTCTGAAGCGTGATGTGGCCTTATCCCTGATATGTCCTTCCTTTGGTACCATATCTGAACCAGGCTTTTGAGGGATTTTTGCAGAGGGATGGTCAGTGAAGTAACTCCTCACGTGCACATTCAAGGCTGAGACCTGCAGGCAAGTCACTGTGCAAAACTGCTACTAATGAACCTTTTGTGATTATGCTATAGACAGAAGTGTGCATGCCTAGCATCTCTCACAACCATGAAAATAGTTACATACTTCTGTAAATAGCAGAACGCTTTTGTGGCTTTGGCTTTTTGTCTGCAGTAAAGCAGCAATACACTTGGTTTCTCCCTATCATCATATAACTGATGTAATGAAGCTTGAAATGTCATATTTAGCGCAAGCACCCTCACTGTGATATTTGAGACTCCAAATTTATTTATTTTTTCTTTAAAAAATTCAGAAATCCTGCTGGTTGTGTTGGCTTGCTATAGGATGTTACCATCTCTGCATCCCCTGTTTCTCCTGCACTACCAGTCTCTAATGTTACTAGGGGAGACCAGATAGGCCAACAAAGCCTTGCACAGAGCAGGATTACACAAATCTACTTTCCTTAGGAAATCAGGGTAGGCAGAAACTAGCACATGATTACTTTAGTAGACCACGCTTCTTCTTGATCGCTTTGAGCAGAGTGAGCGTATTCCAGAAGGGGAATCTATTGACCTCCTTTAGCTTGTATGAGAAATTCTTTGTCTGTTCTGATGTTATCCAGTGACTGCACTTGTCACCTAATTTCAGGTAGGTATCTGAGTAGGTGCAAAATATTACGAGTGTCCTTTGGAGTTTTCAGAATTAAACATTATCGACTAGCATCATTCTGTTCTTGTTTGGGGAGGGCTGATGATATGAATGTAGCTGCTGAGCTTTATAGCTGAAGTATGTCAAAGAGAATATCTACTACTGTCTGAAAATTATTTGCTTAATGCATACAACAGTTTTCTGAATGGTCTCTAAATCAGTATGTGACTACCCAAATACCTAAGAATCTGGTGACCTAGTTATGTGACAGTCTTCTTCAGCTTTTCCTATGTCCCTAAACTAGCAATTAAATTACCTGTACAGGCAAATGCAGAGATTTTTGAAAGATGACTTACGCAATGTAGTGCTTGTCTATTAGACTGTCCTTGGGTAAAACCAGTAAGAGACCTCTCTAGTCTTCTCCCTGAATTCCTCCTTAAGTGTTTGTTCTCTGGCTGACCTCACACCTCTTGTTTTCTTGAGTTCATGATGGCTTACTTTCAGTAGAAAAGAAGGTAGTAATATTTGCAATGTAGACACAGGCACTACCTATCTTCCCTTATTTTTAAGTCTTCTGAAAGTGTGTGATCTTATTTTATCTTTATTATTTGCACAGCAAAGGCAACCCTGTCTTGGCTAATATGTTTACCACCTTTTAGAAGAGTGCAAAAACCGTAAACTCCGGTAAAAACAGTTGGGAATTTAGGTTTCTTACTTTCCGGGCAGCCTGTCTCTAAAGAACAAATACTTCTTAGTTGTAAAAATCAACAAAAACTCAGTTTCTGAAAATTAAATGAGCAGTGATGGCTTAATATACAGTCCAGATCCATACAGCAATGTTTCTGATAGAGGATGAAAGTAATATTTATTCTTGTACTGTGAGTGTGTCTCTTTAGGTAGCCCCTCACTTGTCATGTACGTTTTGTTGATTGTCTAGCTCTATTGAAAAAGGAGCCCAGACACCTAATATACTCAGCCTGACTTGTCCAGCTGGGGCTGGATACTTGCTCTGGGGGTGCTGTGGCATTTAAACAATGTGGGCAATCCTGTACTTGATTTGTGCGACCATGAACACAAATAATTTCTTGTTATTCGTTAACATTCTTTCCTTAAATGTCTGGTGTTATAATTTATTACAGAATCTCCCAGATAAGTTAAGCAATAAGAAAAATGCCATTTTATGAATGCATTGGAGACACCACAGCCATCAGGAAACAACAACCTCCACTATATTTATCTTCTCTTCAATAGTGATTCTTGCTCCTGAACAAGACAGTCTACTTTTCTCAGCAAGAACTTTTCCTCATGCTACAAAATAAAAGAGAGCTTTCTGGGTTTAATGCTGATACACCATCTGATGTGCAAGTGCAGCCATTTAAAAGGTAACAAATAACTACATGTAGGATCTAAAGAACAACCTTCTTCAGAGTGAAGATTGAATATGCCACACATCTAATGAATGGCTGCCTGTCTCATGCTGCTGTATGTACAGTAATTCCTACTGTACTGTATAGCCAATCTTCAGGCTACTGCAGAGCTAAAATGTTCATATAGTGTGTCATTATTTCCTTAGACAATTCTTGTACTTACCTTTCTCTGCTTTTATTTCCAAATGTTACACTGTGCATTTGAGAAATTCTTCAGTACTGCATATCTGGAAAAAAACATATCTCTATATAGTGTTTAAAATGCAGTTCTCAACCAGGATTTCTAAAATTAAGCCCAAAGGAATAGATGAACAGAAAAAGAATTCTGGTTTTGTGCTGATTGAAAACTGCTGTTGCATAATTCCCATTTTCCTCTACTAAGATATCATAATTTACATTTCTGTTTGCTTCTTTTTTCTTTTCCTAGTGCTTCTTTTCAGAAGGAGGAAACAACATTCCTTTTCCTTATGGGTGTTCTGGGACTATCTAATGACAAAACAACGTGTATTTCAACAGCAAATTACCCATTTCTCACATGAAAAAAAATATTTGGTGCATGTGGCCTTATGGTAAGGTATCTCAGGCCATCTCTCAGATCTCAATGTTATCAGTCTCATATATAATCCAAATGCTTTATTATTTATTAATATTGATATATTTTATAACCTAATTCTTGTAATTACATGATAAAATTATTGCTTAATTCTTTTTTCAGAATCTTGTCAAAGTAGTGTATAATAGCTATGCACCCTATTTGCCAAGTTCCTAAAGCATTCATACTCCCTTAATTCAGAGCAGTGTTTTAACATATCAATAAACTTCTATTCGTAAGTATGCATCCTATGGAGTTCCCAACACAGATCTGTTATTTAAAGTGCTTTTTCCTTATTACTGCCAGAAGACAATCTGTATAGTTATAAGTACTGATATTCTTTGCCAAAAAAAACCAACCCCAAAACCCACAAAAAAACCCAAAACCAAAAATCAAAAAAAAAAAAAAAAAAAAAAAAAAAAAACACCAGAACTCCACTACTTTTGACAAATTTCAGGGACAGTTGTAGTCATAATTATTAATTGATAAATACCTGTGCATATGTTAACTAGAGACACACAAAAATCAACTCATGATGGAAGTAATTTGAACTTTTGGGATGAATGAAGTAGCCCAAGAAATCCTGCTCCAGGCTTGTGAAGGGTTGCTGTTGCTTCCAATGGCATATATTTCAGTCATCATTGCTCTTTAAAAGGAAAAACACTTAGATTATGAGTTTGTGCTCAATATAAGTAAGTGTGAAATGCAAAAACATAATATTATCAGAGAAAGTTAAGACTTAAAAATATCTGACATTCATGTTAGCACCTGCCTATTGGCTAACAAGCTTTAAAATAAAAAGTTTATTTACTAGTAACTGTAGTAGATGTTTTACAGAGTTTTATAGATGTTAATTTGAAAACAAATATGCATCCTTTGATTTTTAATCTCTGATATTATATTCAGTTCAAAATATACAGTACCTTTTTTTTGAAGTTTTGTTTTGATTGTTTGATTTTAAAAAAAAACCAAACAACAGTAATTTCCCTTTGAAAGGAGACAAAAACATGACCCCAGAGTAAAGCATCAGCATTAGCATATGGGGTATGTTATACCAGGATGTTATTTCCTGAATGTCTATCAAAAGCTAGAAAATACTCATCAATGTACGTGGGCAAAATCCAACCTGTGCCACTCTTTTTGGAAATACTGCTCAGCCAGAATCACAATTTGTTCTTGCTTTTCTTCTTTTCAAGCTGTAAGTCCAGATGACACATATACTCGTGAGCCGACCAGCACTGCCATTTGCTGAACCACAAGGTTCCACAGCTGTTACCTAAGAGAAAGTTTTAGCCTTTGTATTTTTGAACGGATAAAAACATGATTTAAGAGGAGATGAAGACTTAGTTTTCAATGGTAAACTGGATTGCTTTTTTTTTAGAAAATATGTACTGTTGCAAGGTATATGTTAAGGCACTCAGTGTACTACTGAACCATGTTTATGGAAGGTGTATGGCTATATTCTGATCTAAGGTTTTTCACTCCGAGCTTCCATTTACTCCAGTGTTATGTAAATTCATAATTTTTGGACAAAGCATTTATCTTTCATTATTTTCAATATTTTCTGTATGTACCATATGTTTCAGCTCACCTTGGTATAGATCGATTATAGCAGCACTATTTGGGTTCATGATGCTGAATTAGAACACCAGAAAATTCTTTGCAGGAGACTGCTAAATATTTTGAGATTTGTGATTTTTAACGTATGCTTGAAAGTCTTAAAACAACAACAAAAAAATGTTTTTTATTGGAACTAATCATCAAGATTTTAAATTCGGCATTTTGTTGTTGAAGTGCATCAGGACCTCTGTTCTTTCTACTGATGTTATTTTAATATACTAAAAACCTCCATGCTGGGGAAAGGAGTTACATTAAGGAACAAATCTTGTGAACAAAACTTAATGTATTGTACACTTTCAGTGAATCCACAACTAAGCAAGGTAGAGATAATTGATATTCTAGTTTATGCAAGAGATAGCAAGCAAAGTCACCTTTTACTTGCTAATGTCAGAGTTTTCATGAAAATTCAATATTACAAAAAGTTGTTCACAAAAAACCTCCAACATCTAAATGATATTACTGCTATTACTGAGCTGCTGTTTGTAAGAAAACCAAAATGCTGACATTAACAATGTTTCTCCAAGTATACATTTCATATGCTGCTTTTTACACAGTTTTGAAATGAAGCTGACATAGGTCTTTCTGTATCAAGGAAGGGTTTTTTTGAAGATATGTAACAAGACATTTTAAATTTTGGATTTTAAATACCCCCCTCCATGTAAAATACATACATACAGGGGAAAAAAAAAAAAAAAAAAAAAAAAGCAGCAAATCTAAATGTATATTTTTAATTACTATCTATTGTGGTTTAACCCCAGCTGGTAATTAAGCACCACACAGCCATTCATTCGCTCCCCCCTCACCCAGAGGGATGGGGAGGAGAATTCGAAAGGAATGTAAAACTCAAGGCTTGAAATAAGAACAATTTAATAATTGAAATAGAATAAACCTGAAAGAACAATAATAGCAATGATGACAATAACAGTTACAATGAAAAGGGGAAGGGAAAGAATAAAATCCAGAGGGAGAGGAACATGAGGCACACAATGCAGCGGCTCACCACCCAGCGAGCGATGCCCAAGCCAGACCGCAAGCCATGACCTGCCCGCCCCGGCCAGCCCCCCAGTTTATACACTGCGCATGACGCCCCATGGTATGGAATACCTTTGTGGCTAGCTCAGGCCAGCTGTCCTGGCTGTGTCCACTCCCAATTCATTGTGACCCTCCAACCGTTTTGCTGGCAAGGCCTGAGGGACTGACAAGTCCTTGAGTTGATATAAACATTACCTCGCAGCAACTACAAACATCGGTGTTTATCAACATTGCTCTCACATCAAAGCCAAAACACAGCACCATACTAGCTCCTAAGGTAACTCTATCCCAGCTGAAACTAGGACACTGTCACACGTTGCTTTTGTACTTCAAAACTCAGTAAAAATATTTTTTTTTATTTCCTGAATTATTTTTTAATCATTGTGATTTGGCGTCTTGATACACAATAAACTTGTCACAGTACCGAAATATATTATCATTTCACCTTTCTTTGGAAAAAGGTAAAGTTATTTGTAATTTGCTTTTATTGTGTTTTTAGGTGGAATTTTCCATTTATTTTTACAATACGTCAGGACAATACCTAATATTCTAGAAGAGAAAATGATCACTTTATTTGCAGTTATTTAAAATGCTGATAGTTCGCAAAACACATTTTGGTAAGACATTTCTCTTCATAGGGAATGGTACATGTTTCAATTTCTTCTTGTGTTTCTAATATCCTCCCTACAAATATTTGATATCTGGGTTTAATTATACCGTAAAAGAAAATCCTATATTTCAACACCACAATTTACTTTTAATTTAACAAGGAGATATATGTAAAATATCTTTAGCAGAATCATGTAAATCTGTAATACAGCAATCTTTTATTTCTGTAGTATTTGCAGTGCTTGAAAGAGAAAGAGGAAACTGCTAATTTTTGAAGATGGAAAATCAAAATAGATTTTATGTTTCAAATTAATAATTGTTTCAGATGACTGAAGTGAAACACTGGGAGTGTAGTGCCTCATGGCAGGTACAGAGCTTTTCCTTAGAGATACTGCTCTTTTTAGGCTATGGACAGATCAGAAAAAGGGCTAATGTCAGAATGATTTCTTTTTGGTGAAGACAATGGAATAGCATCATGTATCAAGGAATGCGTCTGGCATGTGAGGTTGCCCACAGCAGAATTATTTTTACTGATGCCAGGGGAGATGCTGGTTGATGGGAACCCCGTGAGTAGAGGCTCCAGTGACAGAGAAGCAAAGGAGAGCAAAGGTACACTATCTAAAATGTAGTGCTTAAATCTTTCAATCTTTCTGTGAATGCCTTTGAATTATTGACAACACAGAACTGGTTATGGAGTATGAGAGACTATGGTGCTGCATTACAAAAGAAACCTTAAATCTACTCCTAATTACACACTCAGAGAGGGCACGTGGCAAGAGACAGCTGTGTAAGGTTTGGCTGATGTTTAAGATCAGGAGCCAAATTACTTAACCTTCCTGCATCCCAAAATACTAAATACAAATGGTCATTCTAGAAGGTAAGAGTCAGATGTATGAAGTTTAGATTCACAGTTGACCTTGTTAACACCTACTGCAACTACCAAATACCTGTAATGATTTTAATTGGGCTTGAATCAGACTATATGTCCGTTTTATCCTCAAGCAGAAAAGCTTGCTGATGCCAATAAAAATTTTGCTTTCCTAACAACTTAATAACTGGGGTTCTATTCTTCACTTGATCCATGTTTCTGCTGTCCTCTGACTACAGAAAGCATGTAACAAGCTTTTTTCCTTTTCCCCTAAGGAAAACTAGTATTCCAGATTTAAGAATTTTAAGGGACTCATTTTTGTAATTAAATGCAAACCAGCATATTGTAGCATTTTCAAAACTCTTCTGTACTGGCCTAATCTGTTTTTCATTGATGTCAATGGGAGTTCTACCATCAGCAAGAACAGAAAGAATCCATCCCTAAAAGCTTTTCAAAACCTACCCTGTAGCTATTTTACTATGTAAGATGTAAAATACAGCAAAGCAGAACGTTGTTTTCACTAAAGTCTCTTTCTATCAGGCTAGCAATGTAAAAGACCTTTAAACATGTACTAATATAATTTACAAGTTCTTTAAATCCCTTCCCCATGTAGATTGTGCTGTAAAAAGGAAGCTTAAGATAAATGAAACTGATCTACAGGGTCTCCATATTTATAGGTCAATACGATCTGAAATTACTACTATGTAAAATCATGTTCAGAAGCATCTGAAAGTACATGTTTAAATTTAAGCCTATGCTCATCTCCATGAGAGTTACAGAAACAGGACAGTTCAAGTATTTCATTTCAGAGCAAGACCAAGAAGCATGCACCTTGCTGTGAACTTCTCCCTGTAGCTATTCCCAGATGAGCAGATAAATTGCTATAATATGGTTTGACTTGGCAACCAAAGCAGATGGAAGATGCCTAGTTGAGTCCTTGTTTTCTGTGAAAACAGCTATAGATAACAGATTTCAGCTGTAAGAAAGTCTAAACTTGGGCAGAGCTTCCATACCACTGTTGTGTATTATTATGAATTCATAAAGAAGTTGGTGTTGCTCAGGCACTTTATTAAGCTGCATTTGCTGAGAGGTCAGCTGGGTCCCAGTGACTGACAGCAGTCTGTGAAAAGGCATTCATGTCTTCTCAGCTGAAAAGTCCCTGGGCTGGCTGGCTAGCTGAATGCCGGCACTGGGTTTACATGGCAAGATTTTGGTAGCAATGGGGCTGCAGGGGTGGGCTTTGGGAGAAGAAGCCAGGAGCTGCCCCCATGTTGAACAGAGCCAGCTCCAGATAGCTCCAAAAGGGACCTGACACTGCCCAAAGCTGAGGCAATCAGTGATACCAGTGGCATCTCTGTGACAACATACGTAAGAAAAGTTATAAACACTACACGACAGCTCTGAGAGACGAGTGAGAACATATGAGTGAAAGTGCCCTGCAGACACCAAGGTCAGAGAAGTAGGAGGGGGAGGAGATCCTCCAGAACCCAGAACAGAGATTCTTCTGCAGCCCATGGAGAAGGTCATAGTGAAGTAAATTGTCACCCTGCAGGCCACGGAGGGCCGTGTTGGAACAGGTATTCACACCGCAGCAATGGAGGAACCCATGCTGGAGCAGGTGGATGTGACCTGAAAAGAGCTGCAGCCCTTGGCGAGCCCACACTGGAGCAGTCCGTTCCTGAAAACCTGTACCCTGTGAAGAGGACCCATGATGGAGCAGTGCTTGATGAACTGCTGCCTGTGGGAAGGACCCACACTGGAGCAGGGGAACCGTGTGAGGAGGAAGGAGCAGCAGACTGAGCATTATGAACCGACCTCAACCCCCATTCCTGTCCCCCTGCACCACTTGTGGGGGAGCAGGTAGAAGAGTTAAGAGTGAAGGTGAGCCTGGGAAGAAGGGGGGGAGGGGAAGTATTTTTAGGTTGTTTTGTTTGTTTTTTTTTTATTTCTCACTATCTTACTTTGTTATTAATTGGCAATAATTTAAATATCTTCCCCAAGTCAAGGCTGTTTTGCCGGGGTTGGTAGCTGGTGAGCAGTCTCCCTGTCCTTATCTCAGCCCACAAGATTGTTCATCTTATTTCCTCCCCCTGGCCTGCCGATGGCGGGCAGTCAGTGCCACCTGGCTTGGTGGGCACCTGGCAGCCAGGCGGAGTTAACTTGCCACACCACCGTATTTCACTGCGAGTAGGTACAGTCCACAAATGAAGCTGTATCAGTCATGACAAAGCTCCAGCGAATGATCGACCAGGCTCCTTGTGTGGTCCTTGTCAGTTAGGCCAAGGAGCAGATGCATATCCTGAGTCTCTGGATGCACTGAATCTTGTTATTATCTTTATGAATGCTCAATGCATCAGGAACACAACAGGGATCCGATTATTTTCCCCCGGAACAATCAAGGGATTAGTGGAATATAGACGGAGATTGAATCTGCATGGAAAATTGTCCATGCTGCGTTCTATTAGAAGGTTCTGCTGTGCAAAATTTGTTGCTAATCATGTGGCAAAATTACAGGAGACTGCAGAAAGAAGAAACCAGTAAACAGAATAATAAAAGTAGTTTTAATTATTAAACTTCAGTGTTATGAATTTTCTGCCATTCATCACTGCCACAAATAAGTAAAAAACCACCCAAATCCATATGCTCCATGCACTCTAATTTAATTTTGCATAATAAATTAGTGTAATGCGGAAAGTTTAGAAATATGAATAATCACCAAATTACTATCCATTTTCAACAGGCAGTATCTAAATTTTAATACAGATAGCTATTACAGTTAACCTATGCTTTATGTTGATTGAAACACAATAAAACCTCAAATGGGTATTATAGACACAGTCCCAGTTATCAGCCACTAATGATGCTAAATGATGAATTGCTACATTTTTAATGGAATAATCAGAATCCAGTGTTTTCATTATCTTTCTCAGAATATTTTGTATGCCCACTATTGTTCTTCCAATTACTCAATAACAAGGAGGGACTGTTTGAAAAGATATAGGAAATGGTGAGTCATATGTGACGGGTAATTCTCTCTATGCTGCCTGGGAAGAAATCTTTTCTGGATGTTGGTTATGGGGTTTTTTCCATCATTTTTCCAAGGCAGTGAACTGACAATGTTACGTTAGCACAGAAATCTTTTCACTACATAAATGCAGAATATGGAAGTACAATGGAACATTTGCTTGTAAGGCTTCTAGGGCCTTATTGATCCAGATATGTAACTTAATCTCTTTCTATTACTATTAGTGAATCCTCTCCTGAGTTAAATGTCATTATTTACATTTCTCCAAAGTGGAAAACCTTATGTCAATAAACATCTGTTTAATTACTTCCTTAGATGTCTTATTCTTCAAAAAGAAACAACAGGGAATATACAGGTTCATCACAAAGTAAATTATTTTATAACTATCATTATCCTGCTACAACTGAGCAGGGATACAAAGACTATTCACAGATTGAAAGTAGAGAAATAAAACAGTTCGATACTGCAAAAATCATAGATTATATTGAATAGTCCAGAGACCTCTTCCAATACTTCTAATCATGGGATTCTATTCATAGCATATATTATCATAGGTCAGTATTTTACCCCAAAATAGCTCAGACGAAACCTCTCAGAGAATTTGAATAATACTCTTAATACACATAGTCTAGAGCAAATTATTTTTTTTTGCTTTTTCTCAGAATGGCTCTTATGCTAGGGATGGATATATCCTTTTTGCTTCTTGCTAAGCAAAGGACTGATGTTCTTGGTCTTCCTGAGACAAAACATATGAGTCCATTGCAGTGTTGTCACTAAGGTCTTGTCCAGGATTCAGGTTGGAGTCCAACAAGCCATTCCCAGGATACAAAGTGCCAGTTAAATATTTGCTAACTGAAGATTCCAGTTTCTTGGAACACAGAGTGAATTGGACAAAAGGGACAAGCTCTATCTTCTCAGTTCCCAAGACTGTCTTTTGCACTGGTTTCTGTGGCTTATGACCAGAAGAGATCCCATGGGTATTTGGTTCTTGGCTTCCTTACTATCTTCAGTGTCTATTCAGCTCTAAACTCCATAGCTTAAAGGTTCCCATGAAAACTTATCTAATTTTAGCCAAATTAAATCTGATTAAACAAGGTTTCTCAAGGTACTAAGTTTGAGAGACACCTGTGAAAAATTTCAAAAGGACCTTAGCAGGCTGAATGACTTGGCAATAAAATAGCAGATGGAATTCAGTATAAATATATGTGAAGTTATAGGTGTGGGGAGAAACAGTCCTATTTTCTTATATAAAATAACAAACTTTCTGCTGACAAACAGTGTGTGGAGTCATGACAAATGACTGCATGAAAATAGCTCAGTGCTTGGCAGCATTCAAAAATCAAATCAAATGTTACAAATTGTTAGGAAAGGAACAGAGAACAAACCAGAAAAGATTACTATGCAGCTGTATAAATTCAAGATGAACAAAGATGATTGAAGATCCTTAATGACAACTTCTTTATGGTGGCTGATTAAATAGTCTGGGACTTTTCAGCTTGGGAAAGAGGCCACTAGGGATCCTATAGAAGTCATCAGTGGCATGAGGCAGGACGGTAAGGAGTGACTGCTTGCTGCCTTTCCTGCTAAAAGAGCAAGTGGCCATTAAATTTAACCAGTGAAAGCCAAGTCCAAAGCAAAGAGATGGAGATCACTGCCACAGGAAGATCTGTAAACTACTTGGAATATTTTGAAGATCTGTTATTTCCATATTACTAAATAGATGAACCATAACATGCACAGGAAGCCCTCTAAATGGAAAACTGTCAGAAGCTGGGAGTATATTACCATAATATATATACTTGCTCTATTCCTATCCTTCTTCGGATGAACTGGTCTAGATGACTTGTGGCTTTTTCTGTAATATTTGATTTCTAAGATAGGTCCTTTTAGAGTTCTTTTTTAAAAAAATTTCCTCTGATCTTAAGAACTGTCACTGCTAATAACTGGACTTTGTGACCTCAGTCACCTTGGAGAGAAGGGTATGATACCAGTACTGACCTTCAAAACAGAGGTTTATATTCACATGGTGGCCATGGCTCTGTTCTTTATGACATTTCCAGAATGTCCAGTTCTTTATCCTCTCACTTTTTCTAAATGAAGGAATCTGAGGCAAGGCTTTGATTTTTCTGAATCTTTCTTTATCTTCCTATGAGTTTTGCCCATGGGAGTCAAGCATATAGCACTTACCTGATTATTTAATTTGAAATAACCTGAACTGGATTGATACACACCTTGAAGCGTACCCTATTTGCTCCCTCAGCACTGCTGGGTAGACATAATAGAGCAGTGTGCTGCAGGGAGGCAAATGGCTTCGGCTGTGAATAAAACGAAGTATATTAACCCAGGGGCACAGCAAAGAGTGTTGTTTTAATTACTACAAAAAAAAGAGTGTATAGGAATGGTTTACAGTAGGACAGTCTTACAAATGGTGTGTAAGTGTCCTACTATAAACCGTTCCTATGAGAACACAAGGTGGAGCTATTTACGCTTGACGTAAAGGATGTGCAAAGCTCCCTCTCGCCTGCTGGCATTCCCCGTTCCCCCCATCAGCTTTCCCTGGCTTCGGACTGGGTGGGAAGTGGCATTGAACCTCGTCCCTCCTCCGCATGTGCAGGTACTAACGACGAGGGCACATTTCCTTGGCAACAGCTATCCGAGTTCAGCTTGACTGGAAGGGCATGTTAATTTGTCCTTGTCATTTCTTGAAGGCAGGACAGCAGCGTTAGATGTTTTGCTGCACCAAGTACCACAGGGAAATTCAGTATTATAAGAAATGACACACTTGGCTGTTTCTGGATAGGAGGGGGTTAGGAGCCAAAGCAGCAAACACTTACTCTCTACTATTCCCCAGATTAAAGAACTGCCTTAGAAGGATTTAGGGTACCAGGTGGCGTGGTAGACAGCTGATACTTTGCTTTTTCACCAGCTTGCTCTGTGAAGTCAGGTTGCACTTTCAGTTGTAATTAAGCAAGGTCATTATCAAGAGTAAAATAATAGCTTCTATTCAGCTGGGTGAATCACTGTGAATTTCTCCATGGATGGTAGATCTCCCACTGCAAGCACTTTGTTGAAAAACTGAGGAAATAGTTGTCCAAAGAAAAAGTGGAAGATTATTGTGTTGCTTGAAGGAGAACAGGATATTGGTAAAATTTGATTACTTCACTGAAATTAAGTGTGATCAAATCACTGCATTCATCAACTGTTTATTCCTCTGGCAAGTTACATATAAGCCATCATCAGAGTAAGTTTTAACTCTTATTACTGATTCACGAAAACATGCAAGATCATTTCATTCTTTTGAGCAAGAATTCAATAAAAAAAAATAATTCCTGAAAAAATATTCCAAATTAAAAAAATAATTCAGTCTAATTTAAGTAGTCTGACTTCAATCAAAGCAAAGAAAAAAAAATAACCAACAAGAAAATAACAACATAATATGAAGTAAAATGGGAGGGATGTTTCTTCCTTCAATACCCAAACATTTCACGTATTTTTCACCTTCTTTGATACTATGTGCCAGATAACCAGTCTAGTTGCTAAAAGGCTCTAAAACCCAAAAAAATTCATGTTATAAATTACAGATCTTTTTCATTTACTGAGCATTTCACAATTGGTATAAAGAAATTAATAATGATCTCATTAATTGATTAAGTGAAAAAGATTTACAGAAAGATTTTGAACTTTCCAAATGGGACCATGAGATTTTGATGTATATTTTGTTCTTTATTTTCAGGCATGCTTCACTCAATTGTGTTTGATTGTTTAAACACATATTAGGACTATACTTAGAATTTTCATAGGTATACTTTCATGTATAAGGTAAAGAGAGAAACATAAGACTTCTACTATTTGTATTCCAAAACAGTAACTAAAGATACAGACTTTGAGACTGAAGAAATTATCCTAAATAAAAAAAGTAAAAAAAAAAAGGCAGCAAAAGCAAATCTGAAATATTTGCAGGAATTAATACCCATTTTGATTATGCTTGAAATAACAATCAGGTGAATTTCATATTGGTTTTTTTGGTTTTTTTTAACATAAACGTTCTTGTTTGTGCATTATGAGTAAATGACTGTCCCTTTGCCAAGGGTAATTGTAACGAGGTGGTAAGCTCTATCTGAGAAGCAAAAGTATTTTTGAAGAAAATGTAAACTAGAAATGAAAAGTTAGTAAGACAATTCTTTGCCACTTGGGGGGGGATAGAAAGCACAAACTTCCAGAGTCCTTTCAGCTTCTGCTAGTGCCTTTGAAAGCTCTGTTCTTTCACATGTCACCTATCTGGTGTCTCACTGGTAAATCCTTAAGTTTAGCAGCAGTGTCTGCTTTCTGCTTCTCTTCATTAGCCTCAATATATGCAGTCAGCTTTTCTTCTACTGTTTTGCTGAAATAGTTGTTTTTCTAAATTGTTTTGTCAACCAGTCTTTATGTGCTCAACTGCCTGTTTCTAGACCTTTGCTTCACCAGACATTTTGTTGCAGCTACCAATTCTTTTTCTTCCCCACATTCCACTTCTCTTTTTATTCTAAAAAGAGAAGTGCTGGAAGTTGTATTGGGTTTGCATGGCAAGGTGTTGGTAGAGGGGGGGCTACAGGAGTGGCTTCTGTGAGAAGCTGCCAGAAGCTTCCCCTATGTCCAATGGAGCCAACGCCAGCCGGCTCCAGGATGGACCCGCTGCTGGCCAAGGCTGATGGGCTCGCGCCAGTGACAGTGGTAGTGCCTCTGGGATAACGTATTTTAGAAGGGGGAAAATTGCGGCATTGCAGCAATTGCAGCCAGAGAGAAGAGTAAGAATATGTGAAAGCAATAACTCTACAGACACCGAGGCCGGTGAGGAAGGAGGGGGAGGAGGTGCCTCAGGCGCTGGAGCAGAGATTCCCCTGCAGCCCGTGGTGAAGCCCACGGCGAGGCAGGCTGTGCCCTGCAGCCCATGGAGGTTAACGGTGGAGCAGGTATCCACCTGCAGCCCGTGAGGGACCCCACGCCAGAGCAGGGGGATGCCCAAAGGAGGCTGTGACCCCAGAGGAAACCAATGCTGGAGCAGGCTGCTGGCAGGGCCTGTGGAGAGAGAAGAGCAGATGCTGGAGCAGGTTTGCTGGCAGGTCTTGCAACCTCATGGGGGACCTGTGCTGGAGCAGTTTGTAAAGAACTGTAGCTCATGGGAAGGACTCATGTTGGAGATGTTCATGGAGGACTGTCTCCCATGGGAGGGACTCCATGCTGGAGCAGTGTCAGAGTGTGAGGAGCAGCAGAAACAACATGTGATGGATGGACCAAACCCCCATTCCTTGTCCCTCTGTGCTGCTGGTAAGGAGGAGGTAGAGAACTCTGGAGTAAAGTTGAGGCCAGGAAGAAGGGAGGGGTAAGGGGGTTTAAGATTTGGTTTTATTTATCATTATTCTGCTCTGATTTGATAATAAATTAGACTAATTTCCCAAATTGAGTTTGTTTTGCCCATGATGGCAATTGCTGAACGATCTCTCCCTGGCCTTATCCTGACCCACAAGACATTAATTTTATTTTCTCTCCCCTGTCCAGCTGAGGAGGGGAGAGATAGGGTGGCTTTGGGCACCTGGCATCCAGCCAGGGTCAACCCACCATGGAAGTTTAGGATTTCCTTTCAGAATAGATTGATTAGTTCAAATGATTTCCCAGAAGACAGCTTCCTGACTCTTAATTCCTAACAGCGCTAGGAACTGGAAATTACTTCAGGAAATTCCTGCAAATAGAAAGCTCCATTTAGTATAGTATACATGTAGAAAATTTGTCTTCTCTACAAAGAAAAAAAATCTAAAATACACTGAATTTTTTTACATAATTTTCTAAAAGTGGGTGTCCTGACAGAGTTGCAGTAAAATATTCCTGCATCCCAATTATGTTCAAGAAGTTAACAGGTTAAACTAACTGATTATGGGAACTATAGTCTACTTGTGTGCTGTTCTGCTTGACAGAGTTATACAAACCATGTGAATTCAGACTTTTAATTACACTTTGAAAAAATGTATGTTCTGGAATATAATGGAATAATCAATATCCAAACTATTTTCAGGAGTAAGAAGTTCATATTTATTGTAATTTTTAAAATCATTTGGATAGCCTATTATTCTAATTAGCCATCCGTTTCTTAGCAATTTAAATTTCTGTGTAAGAAAGTCATACATTTAAAGGACCGTTTTAGGTATCTTTCTTTAACATATCTCAAGTGGCAATTCAAGAACAATCAACACCTTTAATCAAGGTGCTTGTCTCTTCAAGTGTGTGATTATGTTGGTTTGCAAAGGCTAACTACTGACAGAATATGTTGAAGGAATTTAAATATATTTAAACAAGTTGTTTCCAATCTTCAGGTATTATGGAATGAAGGGGGAGTAATCATTAATCTCAGTGGAGTTAGTCCACCAGTTTTAGTTATAAGGCGATGCCTTACAAACAACGGCAGCAGCAATGTAATTTAGTCCCAAACTACCCAGAATATTCTCTGTTTCACACTGAAAGATGCATGACCTTATCTCACTCATAAATAAATTTTACATTTCTTTCTTCTTTGTTCATTTGCTTCAGACGAAAGTAACCTAAGACAGGTGCTATTGGTTCACTGTACCTGGAAAGCCTAATGCCAATGGTTGTTGAAATAACCCTTGATTAACATTTATCTCACCTACTGTGAACAGTAGGGTGAACATTTATTTGGAAATAAATGCAGGAAATAAATGGAAAGATTTATTACCCCTACAGGATGTTTGTATTATCTATGACAAAACAATTCATAAATAGAATTAAACTATTCTATAACACTTTCTAGATGTTATAATTTATCTTACGTTTACGTAATGGCAATTCTCGCATCTAAAGGATGAAGCACAGTGTCCTCTGTGGTATGGCAGAACAATTATTTCTGTCTCTTTCCTGTGTGCAGGCAGTGTGGTTTGATAATTGTGCAAAGTTTAGCTATTTGCAGGAAACTGTCTTGAAAAATGAAGTTACATTTTTACTCTGCATAGTGGATCACCTCCTGCAGAACTTGTACTGCTTGGTAGGACGAGGACAATAGGGGACTAAGGCTGTTGCTATGTAAACCGTGAATTATTCTTCTTCCAATTTACTTTCTTTTTGCTTATGTAAGTCCTGTCCTGCTGCAAGCTAACCCAAACCATGGCTACATGCACTTTAATCAGTGTTTTCCTCATTCTATAAAATGTGGGGAAAGTCCTTAAATGATTTCTTAAATGTCAAACAATGCAAATTGCAATTCGGTGAGAAAGATCTAATTCGTGTTTGAACTCTCAGCACCTTAAGACCCTTCTTCCCTAATGACTACAGGTTCAGATTTACTTCCCTGACTCCAAGAGGATGCAAGATATCCTTGCAGGGTTCAGAGAGGAAGCAACAGTCCTAGAAGTGAGTGTCCTAATTGTGGCTGGGAGTCAAGGAAAGTCCAAGTGGTTTGTTTTTTTTTTTCTGTAGGGTGGCCATTGGACATGCTTCTCTGAAACACTATCACATATAACTGTTAAAAAACATCCAGTCTCTTATATCAGTTCCACCAATAGAGACCTACAAACTAAAATACTTAACACAATTTTACATTCTTCAAGTTGCTGCACTGAGGTCAGGTGCTTTGTGTGCACAGAATTATAATCCATGAGATAAAATTTGATTTTTCTAGTAAAGGAAAGAAAGTATGGACAATGGTAAAAAAGTCTACTGCATAATTCGAAGATATATTGGACAGTTTCATGTCTGTCTGTTTTACTTAGGGCAGTAGCGAGGAGAGAGGTCTTCTCTACTCCACATCTTCTACGATTCTAAACACTTTAACAATCTGGACTTTTGTCATTTATTGTAACTGTTCTTGGACAAAGCCTTTAATCTTTTTAAAATAAATTAGGAAAAAAATGTAACTTTTCTGCCTTGAATGTAACATTTTATTTATCCGATATTTAATAATTGATTTTGAGCACTGGAACTGTCATTATTGTGCTGAAGCAAGAGGTTACACTTAGTTGGGGGGGGGGGGGGGGGCGCGGCGGGGAAAGAAAATCCCAAATCTTTACCATGCAGGCTGTTCCTAAAAGACAAAACATCTCACAAATCATCCAACCGCACTATCTATAGACCAGGAAATAGCAGGAAGTATTGCCCTTGATCTGGAGCCATACCACATTGTAGAGATTATGAGTTTGCCAAGCTTTTAGGATATGTTATTCCTTCCCCAAAAAAAGACTCTTTTATGCAATTGCTATGTTTTTTATTTGTGATAACTTATTGATCAAAGCAAGGAATGCCTTCAGAAAAACAAATAGTCTTGCAAGGAGCTAAATCAACTGCATATCTTTCACTAACAGCACACAGACCTTTCTTTGATTCTGTGATGAGGAAGGGGCATACATATTCAAAACATTGCTTCTGGGCCTGCTATCATCATCATTACCACCACAACCACTAAGCAGGGACTCTGGCAGCAAAAGCAAATTCTGGTCCAAGTTGCATATTTTCCTCAAATTCATACAGCTGAGAATATTTAAAAGTGGATCAAAAAAGTGAAGGATATTGGGTTCATTCACATCTTCTGTTACGTTACTCGATCATCCTTTTTTTCTGAGAGTGACTGGCAGGCATCAGATACATGTGCTATGTTAACATCCACTGTGGTTAGAATTAAACATGAATAACACATGCACACAGAAAGATCAGCAGAACACCTGTGTAACACAGGACACTGCTCACTGAAATACAACATCTTAGAAAACAGGTGGAAGATTTTCTGGTGCAGCATCGGATAAGACAGCATTCAGTGTTATATTGGGAAGTATTTGCCTTTTCTGGATTCTCTATGGAATTGATTGACTCTCCATTTTCATATGTTGGTAAATTGAGTCAGTGTTTCAGCATGCTGCCCAGTGAGGTGCCTCACAGCTTAAATCAAACTACCCATTTAACAACTATATGGTGGTTTAAAAAAAAATAATAAAAAATGAAGCTTGAAATACCAAAGAAGCCACAGGACTGAATATGAAAGAGACTGTATTGAAATTAGGTCTCCATCTGGCATATAAATAGACTGTACCAATCCACTTTTTAAATATCTGGTTCTCAAATTCCATATAAAGAAGAAAAAAATACTGTTGCTGAAATCTCTTTGTGACCAAAAAGACTAGAAAATTTACCTAAATGTCTGTTTAGTTTGCAATCATCATTCTTACTCCATGATAAGTACATAGTTTTCTGAATTCTCTTAATTTGCTTTGGAAACTGAGAACATTAGTTTCACCCAGAAAGAAGGGAATTATCTTCACACTTTAGTCAAAAAGTAAATGGTTTCCTACCAATTTGAAATTGTCCTAGTGATATGGAGAAATAGTGTGAAATGGGGACAATGGACACCGACTGTGATTGTATATGTCTGCTCAAGGAATGTGGGTATGGTGACTGGTCATGGGTGCGGTGTCTGGTCACACAGGCACACAGCTCTGAGGAGACAACTACAGTTTTGAGGAGACGCCTGCCCTTCTTCCTCTAACAAAGGGGAGACGGGAGACGCTGCCCCTCTTCCTCTAACAAAGGGGCTGTTTAAAAGAGAATGAGAGAAGATGAGAGACATCCCAATGCTATCTAGAGGGAGGGAGTGCTAAGTCTCCTTGCTGGAGAAGATGGGATGGTCACAAGGACATGAATCACCTACAAACCTGCAAGACCACCACATTCCAGGAAACGGACTGATAAGCTAATTAACATACGAAGCGGGGTTTAGGTAACGAATATGTATAGGCGTTAATTGAATATTCATTTGTTTCATTGTATAAATGTGGGATGGTTCGTCACTTCGGGCATGCACGCTTGTGGAGGAGCGATCCCCCCGTGCATCTGCGCGCAATAAACATACCTACTTTATAACTTTCGAGTTATAGAGTCTAATTCCGCACGTCACTAGGTATCTAGTCTACCCTATTATAGTGTTCAGTCATCAGAGAAAGATGAACACTTGTAGTGGGTTATTCATCCCACCTATTTTAAATGTCTAACTGGTGGTAAATTGTTCTCAAAACTTTTTGTTTTCTTCTTTAGATACTACTAGTTAGTTTTGATAACATACCTCTATTGTATAGGTATCTTTCTGAAAATTCGATAAACCAAATTTCACCCTAAATGTCTGGATAGGGGCTGAGGCTTTATAGGCAGCTGTAGTCTTGGTGGTTTGGTTTGGTGTTTTTTTTTCTGTTTTTTTCTGGAATTCCTAATGTTAGATTTGTAAGCTTAGACAAACTCTAAGCTTCCAGCAAAAACCTTATGGTTGAATATTAACACTTTCTCAGCCTTTAGGCTAAGATGTGCTAAGTGATACATGGGCTATTACTTTAATTAACTTGACTTGCTGTGATTATCTCAGATTGCTATTCAAACTTCCACTGCCTTAGACTGTGGCAAACTATTAAGCTAGGGTGTCATACTGTCTTGCTGCTTTAAGAAGGTGAGACTGATGTGCCAAGGCGCCAAGACAGACTATAAACTGGAGAAGGAAGAGGCTGTATTGGGGCAGCCCAGGGCTGATGTGAGTCACGGGCTTGCCCACCAGCTGGGCTTTGCTGGAGTCCTAGCAGTAAAGGAAAGGCCGGCTCACTTTCTCCTGCAGGAATTCAATAACGAGGGTGACAGCGCAGGTACTGTCTCGTATTGTAGCGTATTCCATTCAAAAAAGGTGCTCTCACAACTGCATGTGTAAAAATCTGACCCTGGCCTTTAAAAAACAAATAAACCAAGCAGGTAGAAACATGAAGCTTGATGTTATGTGGACAAAAAAAAAAATCCAAATTAAATCATGGGTTAAAAAAGGCTCGAGTCACCATGTTTGGATTCTTTCAAAGTGAGGAGGAAATTAAATGGGAAATTCTTATTATACTTCATTTGTTTTACTTTATTTATTTATTTAAGGAAAACTTAGTGAAAAACAATTTTTTATTCAATTTGCATTTTCTTGTGAAGTTATCACAGGCAGATTAATGCAAATCAAAGCTACAAAGTAACATTTTATGTTCTTTTCCCTTAATAAAGTCCTAGTCTGAGCATTTTATGATGTGTCAACAGTCTCAGTAAGAAGTGTGTGCTTGTGTATTTTCATGCGTTTCTGTACAACGATGTGTGTCTGTGTATATATATATATATCTAGAGAGAGAGAGAGTTGTTCAGTTCACATGAATGCCTATCTGTCTTTTGGTGGGCTATATGACAGTACTGCTATTTAAAGTTTTTCATCCGAAGGCCAAAACCTTTGCTTATGGGCTTTAGATAGATGTACAGACTGATTTCTGAAGGACTTTAGAGGGCAAGTGCAGGAGAAAAGTAGGTCAGATGGAAAAGAAAAAAAAATAGATAAGGGGCTAGAGAGGTATATTCTAAAAGAGATTTTTTTTTCCTAAGAGGTTGTTTTAATCTGAATCTTGTCAGATGCGTCAGGTTTGAAATTTGCTTTATCACAGTCCTTAAGAGCTTATTTAAAGTCTGAATACATTAAGAAACTTGACAGCAATGATCGAAGTACAAAATATTTCCCTAGTATTAATGACTAGCCTAAAACTCTATACCTTGGGCAATGAACATCTTCTAGTAGATCATTAATCCCCTCAAAATACCCTGTCCTGAGGTCATTAAGAACTGAAAACTGGAAAAATAAAATAAAATATGTATATGGATTTTTCTTTTTGAACTACAGAATTTAATCGGTAGGTACAGAACATGTCAAAAAATTGTTGCCTTAGTGTTAGACCATCATATTGACAGGATTATCTCTCAAACTTCTATTAATCTTATAATAATTAGTATATGTTCATGAATATGACTTTAACAGTAAGCAAAATAACAGATGTATGTTTCAGTTATAAAACATATTGAAGCTAAGTAGACTTGTAAGTTTAACATAAATGCAAGTAGATTGTGGGAACATCATTTCAAGCTGTTGTCAAACACATCATTCATGTTAATTAAGCAGAATGCAAGGAAAGAAAGGACATATTATTGCAAACAGGTTTTGCACTCTAGTCTTGCACTTGCTTCAAATATTTATTTTATTAGAATTACAATGCAAGTGGTTGGGTTTTGAAGCTTCTACTTGCCAGTCTTTAAAAAAACTTCAGCTAAGGACGTGGCAATTTATTTCTCAGGCTGAAGTAAGCTGAACCTGTTTAGTTCTCTCCATCAGCTGTAAGGAGGACCAGGCCATGTAAGTCTATGCTGCAGTCCTTCTATTAGGCAGGGTGATACCCATCTCATGCCTAGGCTTAAACTAA
This sequence comes from Falco naumanni, assembly GCF_017639655.2. Lineage (NCBI taxonomy): Eukaryota > Metazoa > Chordata > Aves > Falconiformes > Falconidae > Falco > Falco naumanni. The sequence goes on along the minus strand of NC_054059.1, from coordinate 3,621,888 downwards.
CATTCCTGAAAATGTTTCTCTAAAGCAATAGATGGAAAGGTGTCCTACTCATCCAGATGACATGATTCAATGACTATAAGGGAAAGCTATGGTGACTAGTTCCTAAAAAAGTATGATGTTACAAAGGGATGGCAGAAAAAAAAAATAATCTGGTTAAAGGTGATACTTGTTTCAACAGTTTTCAAATCATATTTTGTTTTCTTTGATTTGAAAGCAGGATGCCTTGTATAGGTTATTATAACACAACAGAAAATAAAATCAGGATTAAAATTCTTTTGAAATATTTACTTTTTTAAAATTTCATCACTGTTGCTAAAGAAAATGTGTAGTAGTCATATGATGTCAGCTTCAAAAACATTAACCATATTTATTCATGCTGGCATGAGTTCATTGTTTTGTGCCTGTTTGTATAGACGCATAAAAATAAGGTGGCTTCTCATCTTTCTGAACTTTTCAGGAACATTTTGCTTGGAGTGGCAGAAGATCAAAATATATAAAAATATTTTGGATGTCAGGTTTTCTTCATATATTTTACATACCTTTACCAAAACTAAAGACTAGTTCTTAGTCAAATTTTAATTGACTTAATAAATTTATTTTGAATATTTTAAAATATATAATTCAATATTTTTCTGTATATATATGCTGATATTGGCTAATCCATTGCCATAATTTTATTTTTTCCATTATCATTCACCTGATATTTTTTGTACATGCCATTAGATTCCAAAAATAAAAAGGTTAGGAGTCTGGTGTAACATAATTAATATATTACATGGAAGTTTCTGTTGGTAGGTTAGACTTCTGCTTCTTTATGTGGCAAAATTCCCAACACCCAAAGTATTTAATGAGACAAAACATGAAATTAGATTAAAGAAACTCAATAGACAGTATATATTAGGATGACAGATAATTATCATATGCATCTCATTGCTTGGGCATTTTGTCAGTAGTAGGACTTGTCTCCAAAATAGGTTTTTGCTGGATTCCGCCCCCTACCCCCCCCCCCCCCCCCCCCCCCCCCCCCCCGCTCTTGTTTCCTCTTACTGTCCTGATGACATTTTTTTGTGCCAATTTTTTTCATCTTGTAGTGAAATGCTGTTTCAAATCTGATAGACTTGAAAAGATCCAACATACTTAACATTGTGGATCTTATTTTCTGAGGAATGAAAAACTGCAGGAGAACAAAAGAAAAGGAACTACTAGGGAACCTTATTAATGAAATTTTTTTAATGTATTTGGTCATCTACATACACCTAATCGTTCCAGAAAGACAGTTAACAGTAAATAAAATTCACTGTTTGCACATTCATTTGTGTGTGTGTGTGTGTGTGTGTGTGTGTGTGTGTGTGTGTGTGTGTGTGTATATTTAGACATATATGTATCACATATACATCGCTGTATTTTTCTGACAGATCATACTGAGAATTATTGGGAGTGATATTTTGCTTCAGTGTCTGTGCTTTTTCACATAAAACCAAGAAAATTTCTTCTCCAAATTCTCCAACTTAATTTATTCTTCACAGGGACTCTGAACAGTATTCTTATTGTTTACTTTACCCGTTTAGAAAATACCTTGAAAGATTAATTAATATCACTTTAAGTAACCGTCAGTATTCAAATACTGTCTGCAATGTATATAAAGAATTGTAGAAAATCTGACATGTCCTGTGGCAGACAGAACTATTTATTTACAACAAAGTCAGCATATTTCAGGAATGATCAATGCTGGGTCTTATGTTCATGAAGTAATAGCTGACAAACCCTTTACTGATGAATAGGCTCAAAACCAGGAGTCTCCTGAGTCCCCAGAGCACAAAAGTGATGCATGCGTCTAATGTGGTGACATCCAAACACAACAGGGGGTGCAGCTAGCTAGAGAAGGCAACAAAGTCTATAGCACTGTTGTGAATAAAAATATTAAAATCTCCACTGTAAATCAACGACCTGAACAACACAGGAGAGGCTAGATTATGAATACATTGTTTTAGTTTGGTTTTAAAACCTTCTGATGGTTCTTCAGGATCATGCAGTGAGAGAATCTTCAGGTTGGAAGGGGGCTCCAGAGGTCACCTGGTCCAACTCCCTGCTCAAAGCAGGTCTAATCAGAGCAGGTTGACAAACACCTCCAAAGACAGAGATCTCAATCCCTCTCTGGGCAGCCTGCTACAGAATTTTACAACTCTCACGGTTAAAAAATAAAACAAAAAATATCCTAATATCTGGCTATATTTCCCATGTTCCAAGAAATAATTATTTTTATGTCACTTGGATTGTGATGCTTTTATTCTACATTATTTTGTGGGGGGTTTGCTATTGTAACATTAGAAAAACATGCATTGTTGGGATAATTGTGGCTTCACTGAATTAAAATATGTCCCTCTCATACCAAGAAAGAGACATAAATACAACATTGCAAATGGCAAATACTTTGATCCCTTAACCACTCGGACATCTAGACACTTATCTAGCAACATGCTGTGACCTTACAAGAGCATTTGAGTAATTTGCATTTGAGCAGGAAGTCACCAAAGAGGCTTTCTCAAACTTAGACATCTTTCTCACCCCTTTCTAGCCAGCTTTTTACATTATTTGCATTCAATAATGGGTTATAATTTCCTTTTTAATTAAATAAACATTATTTTAGCCAATTAAATGACTGTACTCCAAAGAAAAACAATGATTTAATTAAACCTTTGGTAATGATTAAGCAAACTTACCAATGTGTACATTTACGTTACAGCAAGCCTTTCTTTCAGGTCATGCAAGTTTACTATTGTCTTTTGGAAAGATTTTTCCTTCAGTGAGTCACTCCAGGTGCAGCCCTCAGAAGCCATTTGATCCATGGAAGCACAGGATTCTGTGCTGCATCCTTCCACCTCCGTGGGACCAGCTGTCTTTCAGGCTGTATGTAGAGCAACAGCAAAAATTTTGGACCCATTTCCTGCCTACCTCTTGTCTTTCCTTGCCTGTTCAAGGTGCAGTGTAGCTCCATTAAACTCAAGGTGTAAGTAGCCTGCACAAAAGAATAAAGGAGACTTTTATTTGCATTATCTCCATCTACATAAGCATAAAATAAATATGTTCAGTGTCCAGATCATTATTATTTCTAGGAAGTGCACAGGACACATTAATCAAGGGAAAATTATTTCTAACATAAAAGTGTCTAACATTTTTGTTACAGATAATATTTACAGTGCTTTAGAGAAAGACTTTGGAACATAAAATATTATTAACATTTTGCTTAAGGATATTATGATGCAGAACATTTCCTCACCATTCATTTCAGATGTGAAAAACAAAAGAAAGCAAAAAAATCCTTCTTCCCCGTCCCTTCAAAATTTAAGTAACTTAATGGGTGAAGAATAAGAAATTGGAATTTTATGCATGCGTGTGTGTGCACACACACATACATATTTATACATCTAAATATCACTACTTATATATGCACACTACTTATATATGCACAGGTATATATATGTTATGCCTGTGGGTGCATGTGTGGGCCTATATGTATACAGTGAGACTGTCACAGTGAGCATACACATTCCCTGACATTTCTATTCAGAATTAATCCTGAGTTTTCTGGTTTCTGAATTGAGAACTATATATGCTATAATTCCAACCGTGAGTCACTGTAATGGAAATAAATGTTTAATTAAAATAGACCATAAAACAATTGCATTTAATAGAATAGATCTGAAAAATAAATAAAAAGATAAAAAGAACAATGATCTTCCCACATATTTTGGAATATTCATTAAAAAAACAATAAAATCCTTTGTAAACAGCAATCTAATCAAAGCCAGTCCTGAAGAAACAAGTTATCCTTTGTTGCTGCCTTGAACTTTGACTCAATCAACCCAGCTCTGTAGTCATCTGGTGAACATACGGATATTGCTCATCCCCTAGATAAATGCAGTACGAATCCACAGATAATTTTTTGTGATGTTTTAGGACTGCCAGCCAGCCAGTACTACAACTTGATTCCCCTCCCTGGACTTAGTCAGGTGGTGGGGGATATATTACCGCTGAGATTGTCACTTAGATTTATGCAGCGGATTTTTTTGGTCTCAGGGCTAGGTGTTGGATAAACATAGACGAACAGCAATACAGTGCAGAAGATGTTAACCTTAAGCCCCTGACAGTCTCAGAACCTTGTTTTTGTTGAGATGTTCAGAAGAATTGTGCGGGTGCTATTTCTTCTATATTAGAGATTAGTCTGTAAAGGATTACAAATCTGAAGCTGCATGACCCATTAAAATAGCCAAACCCTGGTGTATTACTAGGGATTTTTTATTATTATTATTCTTAAAGGGTCAAATTCAGGCATGACTGAAACTGGCTGTGTGGTTCATTACTGTTCAGCCATAATTTTTTAGTGTAGTGGATAAGTTCCTTATTTGCTACTCTACACAACCTACTGAATTAAGGGATATATGCAATCTTGTCCTGGCAAAGAAGTGGATGAAATAACCCAGTAAATCTTCTTCAGTTCTCAGAAGAAGAGTTCACACACCACAGAAACAGAAAAAGCATCATTTAAATCCATTTCTCATCAAACACACACTTGGAAGTTGTATGGGCTATACATCAGTAATTCAGGTGAAGTCTGAGTGCAAATAGCAGGCTAATGGAAAACAGGATGGAGTTGTAACGAGAAAGGTAAGAAGGAAAGGACATGGATGCTCATCTACACCACAGCAGTGTCCTTGCTCAGTACTGAAAACAGGACTATTGTGAGAGAAATCCCCGTTGTATTTGTCCATACAAGTGGTTCCCCACTTTGGGGACAGATGGCATTTCAAAACCACCACTACTCTCTGTTCCTTCAGGACTCCTTTCAGCAGCGTCTCGATGTCCCTGCGTGGAGCACACACATTTCACAGCAAGTGTGTGAATAGTGAGTGCTGTACCACTTATCTGAAGGATGACGCACCTATGTTTAGTTAAAGTCGGGAGATGTCCAAGGACCCTTATTGCCACATGATGGATGCACAGACTGCTAAGTCCTTGGGTTGGTTATCTTTAAAAAGGGACATTTGGTCTTAGATTCCTGTTGCACATGCAACGTGGTGAAGATGGAGACTTTCAACATGGCCGCTAAGGAATAGAGTCTGCGCAGAGACAACTCCTCAAGGACATTGCGCAGGCACGAGGTATGTAAATGAATTCTCAGAATTGTAATGAGTATGTAAACAGTTTCATGGAAAACTAATGAAGAGGTCTGAGTAGCTTGTATAAAGGGGGGACTGAAAAGTCCCCTCGGTGTGCATGACTTTGGTGGAGCCATCCCCCATGCACCCAGCGCTGCCGAATAAAGATAACCTGCGCTCACTCAAATATTGGTGACTGGTTATTTAAATCAATGTGCGCTCATGTTTGGGCTCTGCAAACCAGTCCAGAAGCTAGAGGGTGAAGGACTCTCGTGCTGGCATGGACTTGATGGAATAACCTAATAAATCTCTTTCACACTTGTACGAAGAGCTCACACGCTGCAGGCACTTTGTGGTGGCCAAACAGTGAATGTTGAAACCCTTTGCGGGATCTGCTTTATAGTGAGACTTTCAAGAGCAGCAAGCTATTACTGTTAATGAGTGGTAGCCATTTCAACACTTTTGAAAAATTTTATGTGTGTTTTTCTGTTCCTTTGGTTACTGAAACTTTGTAGTCTCCTCCCAAGAGCTCTCTGCTAAGTAACACAGGAAAACTAGGAATGAAGGACTTGGCTCCAAATTGATGTTGAGGATTAGAGTCCTGTCTGACCACAGCTGACAACGCTGTTAACGCTGCCTTACAAAGCCATGTTCCACTTGGGGCTCAGGAGAGTGGGCTGCTTTTTGTTGACTGAAGGATCGGAAAAACCACCACAAGTGAATAAGCTAAGGTTTGCAATAGACCAGTGTAACTACCGCACAACGAAATGGAAATGGATGCAAACCAAAGCAAAGTTAATCAGTCTCTGAAAAATTACCTCAGTTGCCTCTGTTTTACAAAGATATTTTCCCACCTAGAGCACAATAACATTAGTACTCATTTTTAGGGAAATTGGGGTGAACACATTGAGCAGAAGAAAATCAAAATCATTTGGAATCATGTGGAATGCAGGAGGTGTTTCTCCTGTTGATGATTTGCATAACACGTGTGGTGAGGCAATTGCTTGGGACAGGCTTTTCAAAAACAAAAGCAAACAAAAGCACCTCCACAGAAGCAACAGCCTGTCACTGCAGACGTTCCACCGCAGTTACCAGTGCTACGCTACGTTCGGTGCCTGCAGTGAAAGGCTGTACCACCTCTGTCTTTTAACTGACTGGCTGAGAGGGCTGAGGCCATACTTTCATCAGCACTTTTGTATCTTTGCATTGTAATGAGATACTCACTGAAATACTGGAACTGATCAGTGTCTGGTTTAGACATCAGTGGAGAAAACCCCTCTTGCCTTCAGGGAAAGCTGGCATTTTTACAATATAAAGGCAGAAGGGAGTGGGGACTCTTTAATGTGGTAGTTTAAGTGCTCCTGAAACTATGCAAAGACTGAAGAGCTAATTGATAACACCCAATTAATGCCTTCTAGCATAACAATACCCAGACTTGCAAAAGAAGTTAGTAGATTCATACACTAAATAAATTACTCGGCAGACAGAAAAGCTTGTGGTAGGGGCACCAAGAAGGTGTGTGGAGTCTTGTGTAGTTGGCCTTGGGATAAGTGAAGGGGAAAAATAAGAGACTGTTTAGACATCGTGATGAGGAATGACAGGTGACATGAAATCTAAACCACTTGAGAAGCAGGCATACTTTAATCCCAAATAAGCATGCAATGTGAGCATGCTGCTAGCCTGCTATGTCAATTTCCACTTGTATGCCGTCATGCTTGGAAGTAAAATTACCGTTGTTTAGTGAGAAATACCATGTCAGTGAGGCTTCTGAATGGATTGCTAATTGCAGAGCTTATAAGAAGAGTTGGTGTGCATATTATAAAAAATAAGTCCTTGGATCTTCTCAAACTTAGCCCTCACCAGTCTTTTCCTTGCAACAGCACTAAAAGATATTGAAAGCCGTATTTGTTGAAAAATTTCAGAGGATAAAAGACTGAATGAATTTTGAGTGTTAACCATTTGGAACTCAAGACTTCTTTAGATCTGTCCTGGTAAAAGCAAAATAAAGGAATGCTAGTATGTAAATTTGGAAAGACTGCTTTTATTCTGCATCAGGATGAAACTAGGACCTTGTTCTAACACTCCCACTCCTGCCCAAAGTATAAAATTTTCCATGTTATAAAACACATTGCGTCAGAAAAGTTGTCAAATACGATGGGATGAGTGGCGATGGGATGAAGAAAGACTGCAGCTCCTTATCTGCCTGCATACCAAGATCTGAATCTGTTTCCCACATCTCCAGTGAAAGCCTGAGGTAATATTAATAGCCTGTGCCAAGTGTACCATTTTCTTTTTGAGAAGAAATGCAATCCTGCACCTAACACCTTATGACAAAGCCAATTCCTTTATGTGAAAAAATAATTTTTAAAAACGGTGTTTGACAATGAAAAAAGCATGATGAAACATTTTTCAGCCAGAACTGGTACTCTTTATATCTTTAAAATAATCACTAAAGTTAAAGTGATAAAAATAATTGCTTACCTGAAATTCAATATTTCTGTTAAAAATGGTTTAGAGGTAAAACAAAACAACAAAAAACCCCAAAAACAAAACAACAAAAAAACCCCAAACAACTTATTTCTACATTGTCTTCCAGAAACGAAGATGCTGTAAAATACAAACTATGTGCTGAAGTCTGTGTGGAATTCAATTCTATGTCATTTAATTAAAAAGACCTCTCTCTTTCATGTTTTGACATTTTCAGCATATTTTACTCTCCTTTTGACCCTTCTGATAACAAGGATATTCTCAGACCTTCTCCAAAGGAAAAAAAAACACCCATAAAATCAATGGAAAATGACAGAATGCAATGAAAGCAATTTTGCAGGATCAAAATTTAAATGAGCAGCAGGGTTTTTGGATGCTTATCAAAACCAAGCCAACTAATATTTTAAAGTGTAACTATTATTCCTGCTTATACTAAAAATGGTGGAGTAAGCCAAAGTCAGTAAAACCCCGTATCATGACAGCAGAACACTGCAGTAACATTTGCACCTGTAACAGTTTAGAAGATGGTTTGGTTTTGCAGGTATTTGTTTTGTTTTGTTATTCCACCTCAAACACTACAATGTGTAAGGCTTTCTGTGATTCAGGCTAACTCCAGCAGCAATACATTGGTCTATAACAGCTTTCTGTCTAAAATCTAGCCCCAGTGTGGAACAAACAACATGGTTAATTTATGCACTTTTGCAGATACAACTCATTTGTGATAACTGAAACTATTCTGTAGCCAACCTCTGAAACAGTCAGTTGGAATAAAAATTTCATTGTATTAAATGTTGTACAGGTGGTACTTTTGCATATCAAATACAAATGTTCCTTGAAGTACTGCTTTAGAGCTGGAAAATATTTATTTTTCAGTGTTATAGCAACTCAAATGAACATTAAAAATATTTTGGGTTTTGCTAAATGTGAGAGCTGGAGAGAAAAAAAATAACCATTTTTACAGGAAAGTCCTTTAATTGTGAATTATACTTAAATTTTATTATAATTCATAACATTATTCCACATTTAACAAGATACTTAAAAGTAGCTTAGTCAAAGCTGACGCAGCAAAGTTGGTGATAGTCTACTGTACAGGTCTTAGTCTTTTGCCAGAAATTTTTGGACAGAACATTGTTCTGTTATACATGCATCATAAGAGATTGACAGGAAAAAACCAGAGATATTACTGCTAATTTGCATGATGAAAAAGAGAAATTAGAAGACTGAGAGTTCTTTTGTGAGTGTCTAAGTATGCTTTTTGGCAACACTTCAAAGGCAACTTAGTTTCTTATTACAAATAAGATTTAATTCCTCTTCCCAGAACTGCAGTGCATTTCATATATCATTATTTATACAGGGAAACAATCCAAAATAATATTAAAAATACATAGTTTGAATAACAATAAATAATGATTCCATCTCCCAAGATTAAGCTCAAAGGATAACTTGGCATGTAATAAATGGACTGTAGATATTGTCAGTAGTGTCGTTCCTGCCATCTACTTTTGCATCTACTATTTTACTTCTAAGCAAAAACATCAAACACCAAAGATTTTATCATTTAAGGAGACACCACTCCTCTCTAACAATCCCCCCCCCCCCTTAATTACTCTCCCCAAACCAATGTCAACTTTCACCTGCTGTTTCTTTAACTCCAGCTTCATAACACTCACGTAATTCTTTATATCCTTCCTTATGGGAGTGGATGAATAGCAATTCATGGGAGAAGGACAACCTAATACTCTTCACAGAATAGTGAAAGGTTTAGTTAAAATGTTAGACAAAGAATTCCCTTAGCCTCTGACCTGATCAAAGAAAGATTTAAATCACAAATGGTGAAGATATTAATGTTTATGGTGCTTATCCGTGACGTAAGAGCTGCTTGTATCTGGGATTTGAACCAATACTTTTCCATGCTACGATGCGAGGAATACCCACGTTGTTGGATTCCCTGGCTAACCAAAGTGTCTTCATGTGTTTAGAGAGGGCTGAGCCCTTCCTTAAAAGAAAGATCAGAAAAAAATAACCTCAAGGTGGCCAATGGCCTGGCATCTGAGCACCTCTTTAAAGTAAGGGAGATGGGGTCCAGACTCCTGTCAGCATTCTGACCAGGCAGAGACAGCTGTTCCAGTATCCCAGCCGGCAGTGCAGGCCTTCATCACTGAGCTATGAACGATCTTCATCTGTAGTACTTAGCTATTAAAAACAATAGAAGACCCTTGTGCTTCAACCCAGTGTGAAAGGGGGAAAAATTAAGGCTAGAAGACAGGAAAGCCCTTTCGCACTTGAACTCTGCTTGCAACCCTTGCAACCACAGGCAGACACTGGCTTTGCCAGCCCCTGTCGCCAGCCCTAGCATAAAACTTTTGGTGACTCCTCTCCTACCTCCTTCCACTCATTTCAGTTACTTTCACACCAGAAGTCCACCCCCATCCTATCTACAGACTGCTGCCTTCTGCCAGGTGCTCCTGTCCCTGTGTGAGCTACCTCTGTGAGGCTGACCCCTGGGCTCCTGTGGTCTCCTGGTGGCTTGGTCACCAGTCAGCTGCCCAACGGGTTACTCTTGGGCAGAGCTGATGATAAGTATTCAGATCAAAATGGCCAGCCCACCCTGTAACCGACAAGAAGGGAAACATACTGCTGGAAACTTATCCCTGGCTTCCTAAATGATTCATCAACCCCACATTCAAATCCCAGTTGGCTGCAGGATTCGTATGGAGTTTCACACAGCTCTGCTCTGTGCCCACTTCTTGAGCAAGTTACTTGAATTGATGAGAGAAATGATATAAATTACCATTGGATCAGACTGCTAAACCTCCACTTCAAACTCCAACAACGATTTGAAAAGCCTCAGGAATTATGTTGACTTGAGCACCTGGCATCGCCATTAAGAAAAAAAAATATAAATCCAAAAGTCATTTCTATATCTCAAAGTTCCTTCCTTGTATTCTCCAATCTTTTGATCTGGGCTAGTTATCAGATCTGACTATAAATGCTGACAAACAGGTAAAAAAAACCCCCATAAAATAACTGAAAACTGGAGCAGCAAATATTTTGTGTATGGAATCTCACCAAAGTGGAAATAATGGAGTCGATTGTCTCCAGTCAGTTTGTGGCTGTGGTTATGGCCACACACTAAAAGTTTCTTCCCAAACAGGAACATAGCTGTGCAACACATATGTTAGATGGTTTCAGTCCCAAACTGAAACTGAAAATACACCAGTTCAGACACCACCTAATTGTACAGATACTTAAATCTCGCTCTGCTGTTTCAACTGTGTTACTGCAGAGACAAGAACACAGGATTCACTGACAAAAGAGACAAAGTGAAAGTAAAAATAAGATATATAAAAAAATTCTGAGACCCAGCCTCTATTTTCACAGATTATTTTTGTTTAATTTAATTTTAGCAGCTGTTGGAAAAGAGGCAGTTGAAGCGGGAACAAGTATCGGCAAAAGGCAGTTCCTGCTCTCCCTGTGTCCTGCTGAAGATGCGCAGGTACCACTGAATGCAGACCCATACTTCCTCTTGCTTTCTCTGCTTAAAAGCATCTTAAAACCTTCTAATGTACTTCAATAATTTAAATATGTATGTCAGTAACATTCAAAAGTATTTAAAAAAAGAACACAGAAAAAACCCCAAACAGCCAAGAAACCCAACGTTGACCAGTTCTGCACATTGTCAGCATAAATTAGACCTTGCAACAGTTCTCAGGAGACAGAAGCTGTTATATCCTTTTCCCTGTGAAGGTTCAGGAAGGCAATGTGATTTTTTGAAAATCACGAGTGAGTCAGGATGAGTGAGGCAGCAACTTCATCCCTAGGGGTCTGAGTTAGCACCCTGAGATAACAGGCAAATAGTGCTGTCCCTTATACTGCCATCCTTGCTGAAATATTTGAAAGATTTATCTATTCCAAGTAGGCAGTTTTGCCAGCAACTGGTACTGCTTAAACATATATTAACTGTGTTAAATTGAACTGAATGTAGTGCTGGGAAGCTTTAATATAGGCCATTAGAAGGCGTAAGGAGATAAACTACACACAAGGAGAAAACTCTGTCTCTGACCATCTGCTTGTCCTGGTAACACACAGAAAATTTGCAATATGCAACTATTCCATCAACTTGCTGAACAGCAGGTGCCCATCTTTTCCTTCAGCTGTCCAAAAACTGTTCCCATACAACTCTCCCCCTTCTCCCTGATGGATTCTTTCATATTTTTGTAATGCAAATTTAGAATAAGGAAGAACAGGTTCTGTTTGAACTAGAATTATCTCAATCTACCTGGTAACCAATGGATCTAAAATCTAATTCTGTCCTGTGAGCATTCTACTTAAATGAACAATCACTTTTTTCTCCCCTAGTGTCACATCTTTCACAAATGAAAATGACAGCAGCATTTTAGAAACAATAAAAAACACAGGGTATGAGGACTGCGAATAAGGAATCCTGTTTCCACTGTGCTGTTGTTCTCAATAAATGCTAAACCATAAGTAAAGCAATAAACAATACAGAATAACTTACTGTCTTACATCTTTGGCAATCATTCTTGTCTTCAGCCAAAAGGGGTTACTGGTAGTTCAGGACCAAATAGTATCATGGGGAGATGCACAGAAGGAGATCAGAAGGGTATTCCACTTAAAAAAAACCCCTACCAGTTAGGGGATTAAAGGCCAAGATTTGACAATATTAAATTCAACAGGCAACTGTATGTCTTTTGTGCATATATTTTGAACATCTATATTTTTAATTATATGTTGTATGCATTCTGGAAAGGTCTTGTGCCCCACAGCTACAAATTTAATGCAGTAAATTAAGTTTTGCCATGGACTTTGGGACTGCTAAAATAAAGAAACAAAGCTCCAAATCCATAACCCCATCAAAAAGAAAATATAAGTATCAAATGTAATTGTTAGGTACGTAGTGCAAAATTATGATCTCAGCAGCCACTGAGCAGCCACCTATGTGGTTTTAGCTGCCTCCCCATTCATCCTGGAGGTTTCACAGCCATTTATATACTTCTGTACATTCTGCACCTCATTTCTAGATGAGTCTATTGGTATTCAGAAACTAGATAGCTCCATGCTTCAGTCATGACAAATTTGACCGAATAATGTGTTCTAGCTATGGATAAACAACCATCAAAATTTTCCCAAATTGCAGTTGTGACTGTGCTGTTTGTGATGTTTCCACAATGCACCTTTGGGAGCATGCTTTTGGCTAGAGCAATCCCCAGAAAATGAAAGACATGAATTTCAAGCTCTCTTTAAACTGACTTTTATGTAAGTGGATTGGTTGATCAACTCTCCAGGGAAAATGGCTGTTTAGCCCTTTCCTTAAAGTCACCATGCAGAGAGATCATGAGGGCTATGGGTGAAGCATGGTCTTGGTGATTGAGGGCATTTATCTGGAAAACAGGAAGATATATATATTTAAATTCCAAGAGATGGAGAGGGGAATGAACCCACTTCTACATCCTAGGCAAATGTTTCATCTCTACTAAACAAGAAAAGGGAAAAGATGCCAGCAAATTGTGCCAGCACCCTCCTTTCCTTTTTAAAGTAAGCAAAGGCTGCCTTTGCATTTCAACTGTTTGACACAGTTCCCGAGAGTTGCTGTTGGATAAAACCTTGCAACATTCTAAGGCAGGGTTTTGGCATCCTAAGTTAATTTTTTCAAGAGGCCCAAATTGGAGCCAATCTGTCCTTGAGTAGCTCAGATCACTAAGTACCAAACAGCCTACAGATGTAACACGAGGAAGCCTATGAAACGTAGGCACATCCAGGACTAAGCACCACAGAGGACAAATTTTGATCACGGATTTAGATTTAAACACTCAAATTCCAGTAAAATGCTGTTTTAGATGGCTACACACACTATCGGATCTCATCTCCAGTCTTTTGGTGCTTCAGTTTCCCCATGTATAACATCGATAATTTCTCTTTGTAGTATGCAACTGTTATGAGGATGAATTTGATATACAGAATTAATGTGATGATGATAAGAAAATATATAAAAATAATATGGCAATACCACTTAAAATGTTGTAAAGTATTAAAGACACATTTTGGTCCTTATGATTTGTTTAATTCTTAGCAGGTTGCACTAATCTTCTCTTCAAATGACCTTGTTTATCTCTGACATGGGCTGTAATTTCAAAACCAGAATCTATTTTAAAGTTCTCCGGCTTCCAAGCATCCATGATTAGAGGCTACTTGTAGAGTTAAGCTTTACATCAGTGTAATGGATGATTATCTCTTCCATTTGCAATTATGATTTTTTTTAATTATTTTGTTTAGGTTCTCTTCCTTTTTAGGGGTATAGATGGGCAGCAGAGAGGAAAGCTCCTTGCTTCGCATTGTTCAGACAGCTAAAGCCTTGGTTAGGAGAAATCCTCTGGAAGAAGGGGAGATGCTGCTTTCTCTGACAGCAGCTGACCTTGCTCAGCTGGGAGAAGCTTCTGGAGGGCAGGACGTGTGTACCAGAGTGCAAAGGACATAGAACAAGCAGAGGGTCCACAGCAGGAACAGAGGCTGGGCAGCCCCAGAGAGGATCAGCAAGCAGGCATGTAGCCAGGCCTCCCAGAGGACAGAAGGAAAAAAAAAAAAATTTAGGGCAGGGAAGAGGCAGAGGCCACTGGAAGATGAGAAACTGCTAAAAATTTCTGGACAAAGACCAGGACTGGAAGGATTTCTACTGTTAGAGGACAGTACACGTGGGACTGAGGAGGAGATTTATTTTATTTTTCTTTTCATAAGGAGATGATTTAGGATTTCTTGTGTATGAGAATGCTAAATCAAAACTTAACTTTTAGTTTAAAAGTCATGATGATGGTATGCTCACTTTAAATAAAAGGTTTGTGCTATTTCATCACAAATCTCATGTTCACTGACAGCCTTATCACAGTCAGACGTTTCTTATTCAAACTCTCAAATTTTTAAACAAGTATCACCTATTCAGTAACTCATTATGATTTAAAAACATTTGTAGCTATCCACTTACAGGAAGGATTTTGATTTGCTGTGTCCCAATGGTTCAGATAAGGCCACATGAGAAAGTCTCATCAATATTCATGTGCACTTTAATGAGGAGTTTTCATGCTGGGTAAAAAAGTGACATCACCCAGCCACCTCCCAGGCAAAGCAACACAAAGCAACACAAAATCCCCCAAAACTAATAACTGAAGAGCTGGATTATCTGCTTAACCCAGGCAATGACGTCCGCTGTCGTCAGTGAAGTCATCAGTGTCATTTCACACAGGAGATCAGCTGTGTAAGGTGGAACAAAAAGAAAATGCATTCCTATCAGAAATGTGAGTAAAATTTTATCCTGTTGCCTGAGCAGAGGGCAGCCTAAAAAACAATATCCCATGGAAAGCTGTGTCAAGAAAGCAGCTGCCAGGCAAGATAAGGCCAAGCAAGTAATGGTCATTTCAGCTCCTCAATGCTGCAACAACCTTGTGAAAAAATCCCCTTTGACCCTGCAAGGAAGGAAGCCTGGAGGCTGCTGCTGCTAAATGACAGGACCATCATCAAAGGAAACCACCTGGGCAAGTACTGCAGCCTCCTTTATACCATGGCAAAATGGTAAAGGACACACTTTCTGGCAAAGAGATTGTGATAATATTTCACCAGAGAAAGAAAGGGTGCTATGTTCCCTGGAACACTGTGAGTCTAGAAAGCAGGTATCAGTAAAGTGTCTTCTCCTTACATGTACGCGCAGGAAACCAGAAGTCTGACTTGGCCAGCCCTCTGGCAGGAGGTCTATAACCCACTTTGGGGGCAGATGAAGCAAGCCCGATGAACAGGAATCAAGTATGAGCTCCGTATAGGGCTCCATCCCTCTCCATTTTACCCTCCCCTGCTCTAATAATCGATTTTTTTTAAACAAAAATAAAATGTCGCAGTCCTTTCCTAGGATTACTAAGCAGGCAAGCACTCAGTTTATCTGTCTCCCTTTAAATTTGTGAGTATGGAAAGATATTAAAACATCTTACGAGTGCCGTATTTTTTAAAGTGCTGTTACCAACACAAGATGTTTTTTCCAGCAGAAGACCTAATAACGTCAAAAGAGCACAGGAGGTCCCATAGCAGAAAGTATTGGCAGTATCATGCAACACGTGAAATTATAATGCATCTTATAAGTAAATCAAATCATTTTTTCTTTATAATTTCTGAATTCCATAGGGGCCATGAAACACATATTTAAAAGGTGTGCAGAAGGACCTTATTCATTAAACAGCAGAGAAAAGTAGTTGAAGTTTTATTAAAAGTTGACTAATAGACATTCCAGATAATTGAACTGACAGGCTGTTTTGACAGCTGCAAGCAAAACTGTGCTGGCTCTAAACAGTTGGTGTAAATCTTTTATATTTCTAGAAAGAGAAATGATGTACTGTTTTAACTTTAATCAGTTTATAAAGTTAAAAAAAAAAAAATCTAACTGTTCATCTGACTAGTTGAAGTTATGCTAATTGGAGGTACTGCCAATCATTTCAATGGTAGGGTTTGAACAGAAAGAATTGCCAAGTTCTCACACAATGAGAAAGGTGGAAGGTGAGTACTTAAAGTTTTGGTTAGCAGAAAATGTAAATGAAGATGAAGACGTAACTCTGAACTTGATTTCCATAAAGGAATTGAAATATGTAATATGAGGGAAGTTAGTGGATTTTGCAAGAGTCCATCACCTTTGAAAATCAGGCTGCAACTTAAAATATGACAAACAATCTGCACCTTGAGTGGGCTAACATAAAGTAATAGGCAATTATACTGACTAAATGAAAAAACAGAAGGAAGAAAAAGGGGGGTGGGGAAGCGGGGGTGTTGGAGAGAGGCTACTTATCAGATTTTCCAAGTATGAGAATTCAAAGTAGCAGGAAGAAAGAAAGAACAAAAATTAGAAAAGTCAGGCAGGATATACAAGACCGATTTAAAGTTGAATTTTTTAACAATTAGTTTATTAAAATGGAAAAATTGAGCAGGAAGGCAAGTGTCAGAAAAGAGAAAGAAAATTTTAACAAGGACAAGCAAAGTATTAAAAAGGTAAGATAAATAAAGACGTAAAAAAGCTAATGGAAGGTGAAATATTTTAAGTTAATATACAGCTATTGACATACTATATAATTAGAACTGACGTGAGTGTAAAATTTGCCAGTAAAGTATTGAGAATAGGACTGTGTTACTCTGTATTCAAACTTTAGCCGTTATTTTAATGTGTGTATACAAGTATATGTTTTATATTTTGAGTTAGAACAGATCCATCCCCTTTATAACACTCATAAAAATTACAATAAATGGAATGAACTTACCACAGCTGTGTCACTTCAGCTATAGGCGTATATAGAATAAGAATAGTACAGCAACTGCTAAGAGAAGAAAAAAATAATGATGAGGAGAACAAATAGTGCTGACACACTGAGAATAGACTATCTGGTATTTAATTATAACATCTCTACAACAGAAGGACATAGCTACTGAATTTCTGTATGTTCTTTAAAAAAAAAAAAAAATAAATAAAAAGACAAAAAGGAAACAACCCAAAAGTTTTAGTACCCAGATACTGCCATGGTGAACACATCTGATTTTTGATTACTGTATTGAACTTAAGTATAATAATGGAACAAGAAATCTACATGCTCATTTGAAAGGTTTATTTGACTTGATTGTAGAAGTCTTTTAGTCATTCTATATGAGAAGGAGTACTGTTGAAAATGTGTATTTCACAGTTATCAGTTTTAAACTACCCTTTATTCCAAGAGGGAAAACAATTGAACCACTGACTATTAGTAAAACTGGTTCGCAAATGAAATTTGATTGATATTTTTAGATTTCTCGGGATTATATGTGGCACAGCTTTGTATAAATTACATTTGTTTAAAATGCAACAGAGCTCAGAATTGCCAGGAACAATTTAAACCCCATAAATGTTTCCTCTAAATTGAATCAGAGAAGGCTGAGAAGCCTCTAAACACTGTACAGGGATTCAATGTTTAGATTTTAAATGAAACAATTTTAAAAATTGGAGCCTTGCCATCATTTATAACACTGTCAGAGTCGGTGCTCCAGTATAATAGGTTGATTTTCCTCTTCTGATCCTAGCTCATCTTCACTGGAGGCTTTCACTGTTAAACACTGTAAATGAGGGGGGTGGGAGGAGCAGGGAGAACAAAAAGTTAAATGAAAACTTATTACAGAAACCTATTTTCAGAAATTACATTTCATATTTAATAGGAATATTTTTGCTTTTGCCTACACCCAAGCCTAAAGACCATTTTTATGAAACACAAAAAAGCATCTCAGGTATTTTCTTGTTTCATTATACCCAAATACATTAATTTCTTGGTTTCAATGAAGATTTATGTTACCTATATTAGACAAGGTAAGTGTAAATAAGAGCTATAAATTTCTAAGCAGTTAATGTTGCTTGTGAATGGGCCTATTGTTCTTTAAACAGCCTGATTTTCAGAGAATTCAGCTAACTTAACGCCTACGAGGTGCCATACAGGAAAAATGCTATAAAAATCTAATAACAATAAATATGCATTGGTATTAAGTTATATTAGTTTAGGTGAAAGTGCATACATTTAGAACTTATTAATATATATACAGTTAAAAGAGGTTTAAATTAAAAATGGTGTGGGCACATGTATGTCTAGCTCACCACATATGTACTCACCCCTTCATTTGATTTGATGCTTAGTTATTAATTCTTGGAAATACAGGCTATCTAGAAGTGTCTGAACTGTAAAGAGCGAGAGTATTGCAAGGTTCCAGTGCAGCTTGCAATGAAATTCTCATGAGTGGAGGACACTTATTCAGCAGCAGGGCAGCTTTTTCTCTGCTTTTCAGAAATTTAATGTTTCAGGACCAGGCCTAGAATTAACTCAACACAACGGCACTGATAACATACAAGATCTTAGAGGAAATGTAGATACGCTTATTCTGTATGGCAAATATCAGGATCCAAAGTAAAAGCCTAGATTTCAAAACCTTTGTATTACTCTGAATTTCAGTGGCAGGGGTCATAGCAACTCCTTAAGCCTCCATAGCTCTACTATACTGAAAGGTAGAGAGAATTGCTAGGTGACATTAAGGAAGAGAAAAGATTAACATGTGAACAAGCCTTAACTGTTGCTATAGATAGTATCTGCAAATCTAGCAAACAAGAAAACAAGGTAAACCAACAACAGCCTTCACTAGAGGAATGGGGAGTTGGCTATGAAGGTCAAAGCAAGGCACATCGGGTAATACAGTCAAGGACAAACCACCGCTCTGTATGGAGACACTACATCCAGTGGCAGAGCCAGGTCATTCACAGCCGGTTTTCATGCTGCTACCATTCTCTCCAGTGTATAACTTAGTCATACTCCACCGTCCCTTTACATCTTCCTTTAAAGGTCTTGGACACATAAAACTGCATTTCTAAAAATCACTCATATATGGTAAGGAGATGCTTTCATCTATTTGAACATAAAATGTGCTAATATAAGAATGAGCTACTGGTTCTGTGCTAGCCTTGAGGTTACTGCAGCTTATCTTCTAAGGCTAAAGAAATATGGTGTAAAACCATGCCTTGAATTAAAAACATGCCTATACTCTGACAGTTAAATATGTTCTTCTTATTACCTGCTTGCCCCCCCCACCCCCCCACCCCCACCCCCCCCGATGGTCTGTTTCTAGACAATTCAAGAGTAATAAGAAAACTTAAAAAATGAACCAAGCAGAAGCAAAACTTTCATATGTGGTGATGATTCCTCACATCACAATATAACTCAGTATTTTGACTGCAGTGGTAGCAGTAAAACACTGATTGCTTTTAGGTTCACTATATTGTTTTTTTGCAAAAAATGCCAGTTTCAACTAACGTGCGTTAATTCAAAGGAATGTGTCAGTTAAAGTTGATATGCAGTGGCTCTGAATGGTAATTAATTAGTTACTGTGAGGATGAATTGAACTTAGAAGAGTGCATCTCATTTTGAAAATAATAGGTTGACCAGGAAATTCAAAGACATTAAAATGAAACGGATTTGGGGTTGAGGAATAAGGGGGAAATTTTTCATAGATCATAGGAAAATGTGATACATCCTAAAATAAGTTGGAAAAAAATCATATTCTTACACGTTATTACTTCTTTTGTCATGCCTTTCTCTTAAAATCAGGCAGACTCCAAGTCAAGGTAATATAAACTGGTAATCTTCCTTTTCTTTGGCTCTCTAGTTTAGCTAAACCATGAAATATAACAAAATTATCCCTCAGCTTCAAGTTCCTCAAGCTTGAAAGAGTGGGAGGTATGTGGGGGAGAAGATACAAATGGCAGTATGATTCAGAGTTGGGAACAGGGTATTTCTTACAATGACCAAAAAGAATTTGAAAGAAACTTGCTCAGTTTATTAAGGCTCACTAAAGTTCTTGCCACAACTTTTTTTGTTTGTTTGTTTTGTTTGTTTGTTTTGGTTTTTTTTTTGTTTTTTTTTTGTTTTTTCTTTTTAGGCTAAAACCTGGCCCCTATTGCTACACAGGAGTCATACACAGACCGTTCATCATATTTCTTTGTTGCATGATAAGTCTGAGAATTATGTTTCAAGCACCCTTTTAAAGAGACATTTGCCTCATTTTCACTTCATGCGTGCAGTGGATAGTCCCTTCTTTTGTTAAACATTTTACTCTTATACCTCCTCAAACATATGCAAAGCAACTGCGTGTTTCTTTTTTAAATTTTTGGGCATATTAAACTGGACAGGTAGTATATCTATAAGACTAAAAATAAAACAATATAGTGCAATATGTAACTGCTAACTAATTAACATCATTAATCTTCTTCTTGAGCCGCAAGTTCTCATAACTATAGGTATATTGCAGACCAGCAATAACATTAGGTATGAAGTGCCCTGAGCCATCCTTTCCAGAATCACCAGTATTAGCAATGTTTACAATTAACAATTTAAACATTGTTGCTCATCTCATGTTTTTAATGTGCATATTAAGTAGGGAATTATTGTTGAGGATCCATTCTTGCTTTGTGCAAGGAGAAGAACTTGGTTAGGCTGGCCTCTAGGAACACATTTTTTATCAGGGTAATTTTAGGTATTTTCAACTAGTCACAGAAATTATGGGCATTGGAAAGGAGGAGGTGCACCAAATAAAAGTATAGCAAATATATAAGCATAACTTGCTTCCAGAGTTTTTTTGTTTGGGTTTTGTTTTTTTTTTTTTTTTTTTTTTTTTTTTGGTTATACATGCCTTTAATGTGGGCTCTGAGAATAAAATCTGAAACATTTAAGTTCTTTATTTTTTGTCCCTTTGAGAGTTTTCCCTTTTGCCTAAATAGTCACTTTTTAGGCAGTCTCAGAAAAAAAGAAGTTGGTGAGACAATTTGCCCAACCCTTACAATTCTGGAATTGTGCTCCTTTGAGTTTCTACTGGGATGGAAAGGCACTGCTCTTTATTTTGCCTCTATTCTGTGGTTCGAGTGTGTGTATCATTCTTTATGGTCCCAGCCCAGAGTTAAAGATGGTTCTGAAATAGTGCAATTAAACAGTGTTTGTCAATATCTCCAGAAAATAGATGCTATAATTTTTGGTAGCTTTTGTATGTTTTTCCCTCACTGAAAATGCTATAAAACAGCGATGCATTTTAACTGTAACATACCACCTGTTTTTAAAAATGAGTACACGGTTGTATGTACTTGTCCATGTGTATAAAACGTGCACACATGTATATATATAATTTGTTTTCTGCATAGTTCTTGTTCAGAAATAACCAGAGTTGCTGTCTGGATGCTAGAGGAATAAAATAAAATTATGCAGTGCAAGCATGTGAGATTTGATTCACTGTAAGTTTTGCTGGCTGCTTCCAGAGACAGACTTAGCAGTAAAGCTGTTATGGATAACACAAGTACAACTGCACTGAAGCCCAGAGACTAGAAAGGCCAGACTCAAAATGGCAAGGGAGAAAACACCACTAAGGCTTGGCTGAAGCAACTGTCTGACATTATCCCTCTCAGCAAGACTCATTGCATCTATACTACTCCGTAAATAGGACTCTAGCACTGGAAAGTGTGGTTTACAAAGAGTGATATGAATTTTCTAGTATATTAAATGCCCCAGGAGCTTTCCCAAACGACAGTGTTATTTGACTAAAGAAAATGTTTGATCTCAGGATATATATGAGACTTCATAACACACAGACTCTACTTCATGAACATTCAGGTCAATACCTAGACTATAAGCAAGGTCAGCTTCAATTCTGGTGCCTGTTCTGCTGTACAGAGATTAACTGTTTCTCACCTGCGCAGAAAGAAACTCCCCTGTGCCAGATGAACCCTGCTATACGAGAGTGCCACATGATAACCTGGACTGGCTGGCCTTACACAAATTGCCATCGGAAATTTTAGATGACATGATTGTATATTCAAAATGTGTATTTGTGAAAAACTACCCAAAAATGTAAACTGATTTTATTATCAACCTTATAACCAGCACAGGGTCAAGTTTTGACACTGGATGGTTGGTTTGCTTGTTATTTGGGTTTTTGGGGGGTTTAGGTGATTGGGTTGGTGGTTTTTTGTTTGCTTTTGTTTTTGTGGCAGTGGAGCAGTATTTGATATTTTTTATAACTACAGAAGTTCAAGTAGACTGTGAAGAATTTTTGGGTGTACAGAGTCATGCTGTTATGTTTTCATTATTTTGAGTGGGGTTCTTTTCCCTTTTCAGACAACATTTAACAACAGGGGAATATTTTGGTGAAATGTTATCTCTTTAGATCTCAGGGGTAGGGGTTGGATTGGGGAACAAAGGGTTTGCCTCAGCTGACACTCAATGGGCTGTATTTCATATATACCTGTGAGTCCTGAAATCATTTGAAAGGACAGGAACGCTAGAGAAATTTTATCCTGTATATAGATATAACCTCTGGAAGAGAGACACCCCTTGGGAACCCATGTTTTCTGAAAGGCCCATTTTTGCATGCATTTATAGTTTAGCTGTTTTGGGAACCTTGACTTTATGGAGCGGAAAGATCCACATTATCTGACAAAAGGGGTGTCTGTGTGTCTTTCCCATGAGATATAAAATAATCTAATGGCAGAGATTTTTTATTTGCTCCAAATTCCTCTGGATCCTGAATACTAAATTTAAGGACTCTTCCCTTTCTGTGCACTTGACTGATTGTGTCACAGTCTGTTGGGTTTGTATTGTGTCAGATTATAGAGGCTGATATGCCCCTTACTTTTGCAGAATCATAGGAAAGAATTGCTTCTGAGAACAGGTTTATATCATAAAGCTAAAATAAATAAGAACATGACTGGAAACTAATGCAGTCATTTAAGACTTAAGTAGTTTTGTCTTTTTTTTCTTAGCTGCTGTACCTCTAATGTGTCTAAATGATGCTGTGAGGAAAATACTCTCACTGCCATTGGATTACTTAATAAATTAGCAGGAAAGATAAAAGAACGCATTCTCTCTCTGAAGCCATAATAAAAGTATACAGAGTTTCTTCTCTTTGTGTATATAAATGATTGAGCAGATTGGGAAGCCAGGGGTGTGGGTGCTGATTCAGATTGCAATTGTTCACAGAATACAGAAACAGCATCAGAAACTGGAGACATTCCTGCCTCTTTCTCTACTCTTTTAGTCAGTGAACAAAGGGTCTTTAATGTCTCAGAGACTCCATGGAGAAATATGCATTACTTTTCAAATAAGCTGCTGGGTGGCCAATTGGCATAGCATTTTTGGATAATGTTTGTAAATGCTGTAAACCTGCAAGCATTTTTATGATCGCTCAAAGATTACAGGAGAGTTTAGGGCAAGGCTGAGTTTAGAGTTCTGAAAGCCAACATCTTCATAAAATGCAGTGAGAGAAAAGTCAGGCACAATATATAGTTTCAATGGGGTTGTTTCTGTTCATGGCTAGTTGCCCTTCTTTGTCCTTTTCTTCTTTTTAAGGTGAACTTTGTAATTTTGCCCTTCC
This sequence comes from Falco naumanni, assembly GCF_017639655.2. NCBI lineage: Eukaryota > Metazoa > Chordata > Aves > Falconiformes > Falconidae > Falco > Falco naumanni. The sequence goes on along the minus strand of NC_054059.1, from coordinate 3,598,285 downwards.
TGCTTTTTTTCACTTTTCTTAGGTGAAACTAATACATTTTCTCACTCCTACACTGTGGTTCCAGGAAGTGGAATACCAGTTCTTTTCATCTGAAGGCTCAATATGTCTCTTAACAGGGTCTGTTTCTGGGAGGTTTTGACTATCAAAGTTTAGTGACCTCCAAAACTGTCTGAATAATAAATATTTGATTCTTCCTCTCATTATGAAAATTGTTGTATTCTGAAGGTTTGTATGGATTTATATTTCATTCTTTACACCTTTTGCCAAGAGCCATTTCCTTCAGTCATCAATTAAAACAAACAAACAAACAAACAAACAAAAACAACAACAAACCAAAAAACCCAAACCTGCTATTTCTATTATAGGGCTGTTGGATGTAATTAATGTGTACATTCATTCAAGTGGCAGAAAGAAAAAGAAGAATATAAAATGTGCAGCTAGATCTAGTTTTTTGCACCTAGTGTAATTTGGCACCTTTCCATAGACTTCACTGGAATTATAATCTGTGCCAATGAGTATAAAATCAGGTTCCCAGTAAACTTCAGTGCATTCGTTCACTTGGCTAGACATGAATTTCTGTGGATGAAGCTTAAAAAGACATTTTTTTATATGTTTCTTAAATATTTCTTTCAACATGGTAATTAGGATAATGGATCATGCCCCCACTACAATCTATGAATCAGTGAGACAACTGTGCTTGTCTATGGTAATGCATATCACAACCCTGAGGCAAAGCACACCAGAGCTGGGCAAAGCATTCTCAGGGAGTGCTGTCTAACAAAATGCATTTCTACCTAAGGCAACTAATATCCTCTGAAACCTATGAGTCTGTTTTAGCAGCTCTAGCTCAATGGGAATTCCAATTAGGATGTCCTTACTAAAGATGTCTCTGTTATAGATAACTTTAGAGACCACCTACATCTCTAATTAGTAGCTCTGAAGGTGCATGAAATTCATTTTATGAATTAATATGTACATATTCTTGGTTTTTTGGTGGTTTTTGTGTTGTTGTTGTTGGGGTTGGTTTTTTTTGTTTGTTTTGTTTGTTTATTTTGGGGTTTTTTATATCCCTCTGTGCTTGTACTACTTTCCCCTGTTTCTTCCAATGACATTTCTTGTTGTGTCAGTCTGTGGTAATGATGACCATCGAAATAATTTTCAGAGGATCATATTAACACTAACCTTTGGCTCACCCATCTGTTCCTCACTTTATTGCTTCAAATGTCTCCTTTCTGGCTCATTGTTAAACTGGAATAGAGGCAGAATTCTTCCAAGCCCAGCAGGGCTTTTCTGGGCCATTTCTGACTGCAGAAGGCTGCTTAGTACGGTAATCTGAATCATTTGCTCTTGTCATTGAAGTTTTGTTAACACTGAACATCTTGCTGGATGGCGATGGTAAATAGGACATCTGTGGGTAACAGTAGGCTTTGCTCTCAAAATAATGAACACATCTCAGCTCCCATCTTCTGACAGGGGTTTGGAGCTCCCCTTGGATCTCTCCTCTCCAGGGAATGAGTAGTTCCTCGTTTGTTAAGCTCCTGTTTTTACATGCTAAGCAGAGTCACGAAACTAGGGATAAGATGGATAGTTTTGAAACCCTCTGGTTTTGCGTAATGACACAATAAATAGTCCGGTAGAGTGCACAGACATACCAAATATCAGACTATTTTCAATGCAGACATTTGTAATTCCATGTATACTTATTGGTAAAACCTTTGATAGTGGCAGAGCTGTATAAACAGGGAAAGCCACTAAATCTAGTGTATGTTAGAAATTTAACAACCTCCAAACTTTCACACTTTTTTTGGCTGGTAAAAATAAAGAGTGGTTAATTTTTTGTTCTGATTTGCTCTTGAATTTGTCCGATATTATTTTAATAGAAAGTTTTCCTCTTTTATCTTTTCCTACTCAAAAAAAAAAAAAAAAAACCAAAACAAAACCCAAACCAACAAAGAAACCAACAAATGCGAAACTGAACAGAAAACAAACTTCAGAATACAAGAACATAACAATAACACCATTCCAGATTTGTTGCTGTTGGGGAATTTTGTCCTCCAGATTGTCTTGCTTTCAGTTCACCATCATTACATATATTTTTATGTAATTTAAAACATATGTTTTAAAGTGTTCTGCAGCAACTGAAGAAAAATGTGAACAATCAAGTCATTAAAATTGCAGCACACTTTGCATACCTTAAATTCAGATACTAAGAATTATTTTGCATTGCAATAATCTTATTCTTCTAAATTAACTTTGGGTGTCAGGATAAAACACTGGGTCTGGATGACAGCTAAACGAAGGGTCTTTACTCTCCAGTCCAGCAAGCTACAGGGAGAAACAAGGAGGGGGAGAGGGACACAAAATTGTCAAGTAGATGAATACAGTCTCTTAATATCAGCAGTAATGGATAAACTGTTTACCATCATGCAAATCTGTTCTTAGTGAGCAAAAAAACTTCTCCAAGGTTTTCCATCCATGTCAGTTGTATACCTACATGTATTTAAAACGAGTATCCTAGTGTAATGCAAAAGTATCATACATTTATTTCCTAAATGTGTTCTATTTAGCAGAACATGTTAATGATTAAATTAGATACGTATCTGTGAGTATGTGTTTCCTTACTAAAATATAGTGTTTAAGGTAATAGAATATAGATACAATTAGTTTGGTATATATTTTGGTATGCCACAGTCAATGCCATAGCAAAATAAAAAGGTAAACCCATATTTCTCGGTAAAAGAACAGATGTACTTTAGCTGGCTGTTTGCAAGTATAATAGGAATCTGTGAGTTTGGGACTTGAAAAATGGATACATTACTTGCAGGAAACATAGCAAAACTGAGAGAGAGCTGGGAATTGCAGTACATGAGACACTGGAAAAATCCAGGAATCTCTGCCAAAATCAGATACAGCAGTATTAGATCCAAATGGATTTACTTGCCGTTTGTGTACATAGCTACCTGCACATGCATGTATTATACAACTCTCTGAATTAAGTGTATATTAACAGTACATTTGCAAGACAGACTATTTTCCTGCTGTAAGGACATTAACTAATTCAAAATCTTGTCCCCATCTGAGATTACATACATATTCTGAAAAACTTGAACAGCTGACAAACTCTCTATGCTTAAGGGGGATCATTGCAAAAATCCTTTCTGACTGGTGTCATTCTACTTGTTGTGCATGGTGGCATTGACATATTTCCAGAAAGACTGGCACAATTCTTGCCATTTCAATATATGGATGGTTCTGAACATTATCTCTTCCCTTTTTATGGATAGGTTATTCTGAAAGTTGTTCTAAATCTTCCTGTTTCTTGAAAATTAAGGTTTAATTGTCTATCTTTTCTATGTTATTTCACCCAATCCCTTAATAATATGAATCAAAATCAAAATATTCACCCAAAATATTGGTAATAACGTTCACAGTTCAAATAAAATGGGGATACAATTGGACTTCTGGGAATTAAAGTCACAGTAATAAAATATATCACTGTAGCTATCCCACTAAAATGAGCAGGGAGAATCTTGGCCTTACTGAAGACATCCCAATGGGTATTTTCAATGTATTTTGGCAGGATATCTGTTACTGCAAAATACCTTCACAGAATTTGTTCCTGTGAAATTGAGAATAAAACCAGGTCCTTTTAATTGTCTGTTGTCTGGTTTTGCCTTTGTTCATTGGATTTACTTTGTGAATTGCCTCTTTTTCAGTGTGCCTCTTGCCAACATATCACTTCTGGAACTACAGATTGATTCTACAAATGAAACAAATCAGGATTTTATTAAATAAAATTATATAATGAGAGCACCATAAGGCACATGAGTGCATGTTATCTAGCTTTTAAAGTGCAAATTTCTTTTTCCATATAAGAATCAGCTGAGAAAGTATGCAGGGAAGCCCCTTGGCTTACACGCTCCCTGAGAGAGATTTCAGCTGTGGACGCAAAGGCTGGAGGATCTGTGATGCTGTGAATACTTGGTGTAGTTTAGATTAGAGTACCCACTGAGATAACAAATAGGAGCCCCAAAGAAATCAAGCAATGCAACAAAAGTTCCAGAGGTGGTTTGGATGATATTATAATTTATTGCTGCACTACCCTCCATCCTGGTGTTCTGGCCAAAAGAAAAAGGAGTATTTTTTGTGACCAGCTTCAGTGAATACATTCTTTTCTTCTCTATCACGCAAATTTCCTTGCCACTTGTCCTTTCTCTCCCTCCCTCACACCCCAAACCTGAAGTCTCTAAGATAAGTTCCACTTCCTCATGATGAAGGTTTTGAATATTATTTTTTTTAATTCAGGATCTGATTGCATACAGCACGTTTAATTATTATTAGACTAATTCCACAAGTGGGTAAACTGCATCGCACAAATTGAATTGCTTCCATGTTAAAGAATTAAATTTTCAGAGCTTAGAAGTCATCTATTCCAGGTCCACTCCTTTCACTAAACAATGCTCTGTCCCTCAGGATCATGATTTTTTTAAGGAATTTGGCTTTTAAAAAAGTCCTTCACCCAGCATATACGCCATTCTTTGTAAAGAATAGAAATTATTAATATTGATATCAAGGCAGACAAGTCCTTGACCTAAAAGGAGGGAGTTACACAGTGATGTGGTTGCAGGCAACAGAAGTGACATGGGGAAAGAAAGAAGCAGGTGTTACTAGGAGAGGAGGAGGAGAAAAAAGAAAAATTAACCTCCTGATTTCCTCTGGTAAATCTCCTTTCCCACCTTTTGTACAGGGATCAAACGATGCAGAGGTTTGATATTCCTCAGAAGTATAACTGTTATTTCAGCAGATCTCTCCAGGTATTTTCTCATTACATATCTCTTCCAAAACGGCTGAGAAATTTCTATCAAGTAAATTCCAGGGAAAATATAAGATTTGGATCCTAATGTTTGTTATTTGTCCGTACTGATAGAGTAGTATAGGAATAGCATGGGAAGTAACAGTAAGGCTACAGGAAGTATAGGAATGATATAGGGATAGTAAGAGAGGGATGGGAGTAGCACAGGCAGAACCTAGGCGGTTGCAGCAGCCTTGTAGCAGTGCACCAAGGTCAAACCCGAGCCACTGCCCCTCCGGCACATGCAAAGCTCGATCTCACTGAGCTGTTGATCTGAAATGTTAGATGCCTTTCCGGACAATGTACTGGGGATAGGTGGGAAACAGCGGTATAAAGCATGCACTGAATTTCATAAGGATGTGAAAATACAAGAAATACATAAGACATTATTCTCTCTGATTATAGTAGATATTGAACAATGATTTACTTATTTCCCCAATTCCAAAGAAGCCAGATCCAAACATGTGAAGCACAGAGCAATTAAAATTCAGATCCATTCTTTTTATGTGAAGGCTACAATATTCGCTGACAGGTTTGGAGACAAACCAGGGAATCTCAGAAGCTGAATGCCTAAGTCTCAGCAATTTGATCCCGAGCTTTTCAGCTGAGACCATGAGAAGCTGATAGCCTCTAGGGGTACGGCTCACAGGAGAACCTGTGAGGCATGCTAACAAGTGGGTTAGACGTGCATCATGTGGCTTTTTATGACTTTTTAACCTAGATACAGCTTTGTATTTGTGATCCATCAAGACAGCTTTGATCCTCTGGAGCACAGCAACTAACAAAAAACAAGACTAGAAGGGATAGATGTATAAAGAGTTAGAGATTATAGGGGTTTGCCTATGATGGACAGACACAGAGACTCACTGTCTAAAAGATACCACTGGGCATGATACTTTTTTTTTTAAAGACAAGCTTTCTCAGTAACCTACCACGTTTCACACAGAGAGATGCACACAGACATTCTAAACAATTACTATAAAGAGTGAAGAAACAAACAAAGACTTGGTAATTTGAAAAGGAAGATTCACTGAAGAAATACCTGTGGAAGCCAGAAAACCCAGTCAAACTTTCCTATCTTGGACTTGGTTAGAAAGGACCTTGTGAAGGTTGACTGACCTTTGTGAGCATCATTTTAGTACGGTAGCAGTGAGCACTACAGAAAAATAATCAATCCAGTCATGTGGGTGCACCCAAGGAGACTGCTTTCTTGACTGCTTTTTTACTGCTGAACAAAAGAATTTATGTTAGGATTTGTTTTTCAATAGTTGACTCTAAATTGTTAGCCCAGCTTAAAAAAAACAACCAAAAGCAATTCAAAGTAGACCAAGGGGCCAATTACAAACAGCAAACTCGAATCTTTGAAATAACAGGCAAATGAAATATTTCAGTGTTCATGAGATGCAGCTACTACGTTCTTTTAGCAAACAGGTTTCTCATAACCTTGACTTTAAATGCTGAGGTAAATAATGCATGATTATGTATTTAAATCCCCATTTGACCTCCTACGTGAACACCACTTTAAGAGAAGACATTATTAATGGGATTAAAAAAAATACAGTGAAACAATTTTCCATTAAAAAATGCAGTTTTAGTCCCATTAGAATATTTGGTCAAATAAGGCAATTTTGCACTAACATTGGATGTGAAAATGCTAAAACAAATTAGCATTCTATTTTTTAGTAATATTTTCAAGTATATAGTTTGGGTTTATTATTCCAGTTTCTTACAGGTATGCATTTTTATAGAGATGTCATATTTTTAGAACATTTAGACTTTATTCCTTCATTTATTATAATATTTGTCATTTACTGGTGTACATTGGTTTTATATGTATATTATTTTATCAGATTTAAAGTGAAGACCTTTATAATTTAAAATATTCATGCTTTCAATAGTGACACACCAATCAAAACATGATTCAATCTTGATATTTCAGAAAATGCTACACATCTTTCTGTGCTTTTTTTTCTTTAATGTCCAGTAGTATCTTTCTGTTTCTCCCTGCTCTCATGATATGTCCATTTTTAGCTTTATTTCCAAGACTATGCTTGAAGTGGCTCAATGCTGCCAGTTGCCACAAACAAGTTTTGCTCCCTTCTGCTGCTGTTCTCTTCCAAGCAGCTTCATTACTGATGAAGTCTGGCAGCTTACAAGTAGGTCTCTGTCCTGCCTGCTCACTCTTGTACCTTTTGTTTGGCCCTGTCCTCACATTCTCCAGCCCTGTCCCTAGAAATGATTATTAGTACTTCCCTAGCTCATGCCTGCTTCTCTTACAGAAGTATTACTTCCCTGCACACACACACACACACACACAGAGGATAAATTAATTGCATCAGACTTTTCATAGTCTTTTTTTGTTTGGTTGGGTTTTTTGTGTTTGTTTGGGGGTTTTTTGTTTGTTTGTTTTGTTTGTTTGTTTGTTTCAGCCAAGTTAGTAAGGTTGTTTATTGTTATTCTTATCGGAGGATATTCTCTCACCACTATTCTGATGAGAATTTCCCCTACCCCCCTACTTTTAGGAATAGTTTTTGTTTTTACGGACTGACAGAGGCTTACTCAATATGCTTATTGACATGCCAAATAAATATTGTTGAGCAAACCGTAAAAAGTGTAATGGTTTCATGCATAATTCTCAGAGAATTATGTATTCTTTTATGGGTCTGCGTGATATCAAGTAAAGCTTTATGCTGTATTTCATCCATTGCAACCACTTTCAAGACAAGTTCTTCAGCTTTATCTGCCATGCCAACTTTTCTGCATGCCTCCAGACCTACAAGTTCCAGCACATGTCAGCTTGGGTCATTCCTTGCTGCATTTTCATCCTGTTGTCAGTTAATTGGAAGTCTTGGAACAGCATAGTGAAAGATTTGTAGCTTAGTTCAGCTTTCCTCTGACAGTTGTCTTTATTAGAATTAGAAAGCAGGCTGAAATTTTTGTTGGTTTGAATAATTTGCAGAAAAAACTTTGGAAATTACATATCTGTCTAATTTTATCATTCACAGAAAAACTCTAAATTAAGTGGGATTTTTGAGAATTGCTTTGAATGAAATTATCTGGTTTATTTTTTATAAAAATCATTATGTTTCCAATGTGAAGGCAATTTAAAATTTTTACCTATTATCTGTTTATCACACTGAAAGCAATATTATGATAAACATGGGATGAAATTATATTGATCACACTCTTGGTATGACATAAGTATAAAAGGTTTTATGACTTGGACCTCTGTGTCAAGGAAAAGTGGGTTTCCAATATTTGCTTAGTGAAATTAGATGCCTAATTCCTTTGAAGTCTACAGATAGTCTAAAAGTTTCCTTAAATAAATAAAACTCTATTTAAAAATATGATCCAAGTGCCCTTGACTTTCAGCAAAAGTATATCCATTGACTTCTCCTTGTTTTAAGTCTCTGAAAGCATGACTATATAAAAGGTTAAGTACAGAATCCAAAGTTCTGTCTGTTTTGGCATATGTTGGGTTATTCTTTAGAAGGGTACTGAACTAATGTCCTTGCTGTTGTACAATACTAAGCAAAAATATATAATGCTATTTGACACGTAAGAGTGCAAATATAAATGAAAGCAGAGCTCACATATTGCTTTTACATTCTATCTGCCAGTCAAGCTAAGACTTTATGAAGAACGGCAAAGCAATTTTCAGTCATGTATGGTGTATCGTGTAGGTCAAATTCTTTTATGTAAATCTCTTTCACTTGGGTGTTTAAATTTCAATAAAAATGTAATGATAAAAAGTGTGGGTTTTATTTCTCCTTCTTTCTCTAATTCATTCTGAGTTTTGGAGAACAAGTGTTTTATTGAGCATGACACCTAAAAGGGGCATTGTTTTTAAAAGGTGTTAAAACAAGAGTCACATATGTTTTGGATAATGGAAGTATTACAGGAGGCTTCCCCACATAACCTTTCTTTCCTGTAAGCTGGGGCTCACGGAGCTGTTTCGTAGGTTAGCTTGAGTTCATCTGAATTCTGCAGATCACCAGATGAGGGTGGCGTACCTGATGGCTAACAACAGTGCATGGTCCGTTTCAGCATGTCCTATTGTTGTGATGGTTTTCATTGCTGTTTACTTATGGAAGGTTCCTTGTGCTAAGAACATGCAGAACTTTCTTAGCGCTAAATTGTGCCTAATATTAAACAGTAACCTGTATCTCCTAGCCCCATTAAAAAAACAAAAACAAAACCAAAAAGCTACAATCACTGGTTTCAGAGCTTACCTAGTAAGAGGTCCTCTCCTGACTCAGAATTCAGTTTGCGTGTCAGGATTTCACTCTGTAGTGAACAGCCTAAGAAAATGGATACCAAGCTGATCTCCCTTCAATATGTAGATGAATGCACGGCCTCTGAAACACCCAGCCTTTTTGCCTGCCTCATTATTTGCTTTTGAAGTGAAGAAGAAAGACGACATGCACCTCTGAGAGCTAGGGTATTTCTTAGCAGTGAGATTCACTTTCATGTGTGATGTGGGTTAGATCCCAAACATTGAATAATATGACACATACTATGCTATTGTACAAGTTTGGAATAATAAACATTATAGAAAACCACCCAGGGAATGCCGTGTACTTTGGGGTGAATTCTGAATTCAGGAACATAACTGCAGCTCAGAGGAGAATTTAAATACCAATCATATGAAATGCATTTGGCCATATCTTCAGCTGTATCACTATAGTTCATCACAAATACAAGGACATAAGCTGGTTTGCACCAGCTGAGAATAAATGTTTGGGGTTTTTTTGTTTCATCTAAAAGATGACTGCTCTGTGAATTTTTGCAACAAGTTTGTGCCGATATTTGTACCACAGAGCTAAGGAAAGTATAGGCTGGAATGAGTAGAGTTGGGAAGAAATTAATACTTCTGATCTGGTGAATTATTTGGAGATTTCTTTCCGGTCCTTAACCAAAAGTAAAAATAGAAAAAAGGAGCCATAATGTGAAAGGAAAATGAACCCAAACAAATTTTTAGTAGGATTAAGTCAACTTTTTTTTTCAGAATGTCTTCAGTTTTCAACAGTAAAAGAAATTGTTCTGTTAATGAAATGAAAAAACTTTTCTAAGCAGCTACTTAGAATAATTAAATAATTTTCCAAACATTTTTAGGCAACACAATGAAAACCACTCTATTTTTTCCTGACTTGTTTTATCTTCAACCAATCAAACTTTTCAATTAAAATTTGTATATTTTGTGTAGGTTCCCAAGTACTGGCAGTAGGAGTGATTAGTGGCTATGTGCAAGGATGAGGAAGAAGTAATTTTTAACTCATTTAATGTTTCAAAAACTGTGAAGTCGGGTCAGATTAAAATTCACACTGAAAACAGAATGTTATAGCTCTTTTTTTTTTTCTTTTTTTTTTTCTTTTTTTTTTTCTCCTAACTCTCCACCCTCTTAGAGGCAATGTAATGCAGCTTGCTTTTAAAGTAATTTTTCCCCATGTTGTGCTATTTATTTCCTGGCACAAGATATTGTCATACACTAACATTGGCACTGGTATCATTATATTGGATAGCATTGCTGACATAATCTGTCTTGCCTCTTTCTAGAAACTTGTATGAGCTCTTTACCTTCGTCACGAAAAAAAACTGACAACAAACAGAATTCAATGACTGTTTTGAATTCTGAAGTATAAGGAAATCTGTTCCCTTGTGTTATTTAGAAGCTTGTCCAGGATTACACAAGGACACTTGCACATGTATTATATAGTTTTACATTTTTTAATTTGCCAACATATTCTCCCCTGAAAATTCTCTTAATAATTCTTCCAGCTTGCTATATGATAGGGATCAATTAACTTCACTTTATCATGTAGCCTGGAAACCCCAGCTGGAAGAAATTGTTTAGTTCTGTTCTTAAATTACCAATAACTCAGTCTCGTCCACAGTTATTTCCTCTTATCAGCTCCAAAAAGCATTTCTTCTGGTCCCTAAAGTGTTAACCATTACTTTTGGTGTTATTGGTAACACCATGGAGAGAGCTCGAAGTTGGCAGGGGATGTAGACGGTAGTCTTCCTGCTATTGAGAAGATGAAGACTTCCATAAATTGGTCCTTTTCTTTTTGATGTGCAAATTCAGATCTGATCCATCTCTGCACTGTCCCTATGTTTTTAAAGAGTAACAAACATACTATAAAATCAGAATCAGTCAACGTTGCATAAAGCACACAGTCTCTGACGCTTCCTCCATGGAACTGAACAGAAAGGATATCACCTTGCCAGGTCATCCAAAAATGACATAACTTCGAAAATACCCATTTTACAAATATTCACCCGTCTGTTTATCTTTATGCTCTGAGAACAACCTCAGTGGTTTCACTGGAGTTGTCTGCTGAGCCTTAGTGTTAACATGTGTGCACATTTATGTGTGACTGCAGACTAACAAGGCAACAATCTTCCTGTCTGTGCAGGACTACATTATCTACTCTGAATGAGCTCAGGACTTGGCATGGGATTTGTGGTGAGAATACTATAAAACACAGCCACATACACGGCACAAAACATAGACAAAGCATGTCATCTAGATCATTATTTTAACCTTGCAACATTAGTTTGTTCATATGGAATCCCAAAAACACTGACAAATCCCTCCCTGTTTAAAACAAATCATTTCATCTTGTATTAACATGGAAAGGTGACAAGATATCTGTATCCTTCTATACACTTGGCTTATATTTGTGAAAGAAGTATTTTTTAGGGACATGACATTGTGGGAACATGCTGTGATAGAGAACCATATGTCCTGGAATTCTGCAAAATCCTCAGTTTTTCTTAAAGTTAAGACATATGTAAAACAAGTCTGGGTGAGCTGTGTACATGTGTGTTCTGAAGGCAGACCACTGAACGCTCATATAGAAACTGGACACCCATGTTTTAAGTGCAGAGGATTAATATTAACCAAAGTATAAAAGGAATTTCGTTTTTTTCTTCCCTGCCTTCTCTTTTTTCTTTTTTTTATAACCACTCCCCCACACCCCCATTTAAAATGTCAGTATTTAAAAAACTCAGCAAGTGCAGCAAAAATATATATAAGTAACAGAATAGATCTCTGTAATGTTGGCTGGACTGCATTTAGATAATACTTTGGGTTTTATTCTTGTAACTGCAATTAGTGTTAATGAGAGTGATACAGAGGTATTAAGAGGAAAAACCTGTTCTGGTGATGGAGGGCTCTTTCAAGGCTTCTATGTATGTATCAGTGACTTCAACTATATTCAAAGAAAACTAATACAACACCAAAGACAGCAACTTGTAGACAGAAGAAACACACTGTTAATATTGATAAGTGACAGAAATGGTGGAAATGAAATGTTTCTCTTCTGTGCATATTAAAGACAGCTTTGTTTTAAAAAAAATGCTTTTAAAATTTATATTGATGTCAGTAGCTCATAATAAAGTGCAGAACTGGAACTTGCTATTTTTTTATATATTATTATTGTTGCTTCAAAGCAGTATTGATTTCCATTAAATCTTAGTGATAATTACTGAATGATAGTAAACAGCCTCATGGTTTAGAATCTTAACGTAGTTTGCATAGCAAACAAGTTCAAATGCATTTCCCTACAACAAATATTAGCTGTTTTCAAACCAGCATCTTTGTGAACATAAATACAACAAAAGATTTGCTGTAGTATCACTGATGCTGATTGGATAGGAGTGTTACTACCAGAGGGATACACAGGACTTGGAATTTAAATACAAACAAATAAGATGAAGCACTAGCAGTACTGGGTTTCCTATAGATCTGTCTCTAAATGCCTATCCTTTTTTCTTATGAATATTCTACCACAATATCCTCACTTTTCTGGTCTTTGCACCAAACCTGGAAAGTACAGTTAGATCCCTTCCATTTTTTCCAGGGACTGACAGTGCAATACTCAACCCTTACTGTTGTTAAGTTAGCTTGCATGCTTTCTCTGATGGACTATTCAGCAGGGCAAACAGACTGAATAACTGCTGACCTTAAAATGTGATCTTTTCTTTGATGCGAGCAGTTAGTTGTGCTTCTTCTCCCTACCCATATATACAGCCTACATATGGAATAGAGGAATAAGACCGCTCTCCTAAATTTGTCTGAAATAAATCCACTGTCTGAGGAAAAAAAACCCACAAAACCTGGCAGACAGACAGGAATTACAATCCAGTTGGTATTGATTTTATGGAGTTATGTAAGTTTCTATGACAGTGATAAAAAAGGTACCCAGAGTATTCTAAACTGTGGTGGGTTTTATTTGGTTGGTTAGTTGATTTTTGTTTGTTTTGGTTCAGGTGTTTGTTTTTTTTTCACTTAAAGAATTGCAGTCCCTGACCGAGGATTTTAAGTGGCAAATCTGGAGAGTCACTGCCATGAACTATATTACATTTAGCTACCTAAGCCTGCTAATCACTTTGCTTTGGGAACTTCAGGGATGTATAGGACCAGGGTTATTTTCTCAAAAGAGATGGTTGACAATGAGCCACCTTTTTCAAGTTATTCTTCATCACTGTTGTGTCTTATTTTCAGGTGTACTTATTCATTTTTTAAAAAACACCATCCTTTAAAAAAAAAACAAAACCAAAAGAAACACATGCACACACCCCAAACCAACTAAAAAACCACCCCCACAAAACACAAACAGAACAACTAAAGTTTGTAAGCTCAGTTGAAATACAATAAAACATTATTGGTAGTTTTAAATAACAGATGTACAAAAGTCACTAATTCATTAAACAGCACACAGCAAACATAGTTCATACTATGCACTCAGGAGAATAAATACCTATATTTAGCTAAAGATGTTAAAAAAGAACTTAATGTATTCAAAATACTCAATAAAGATGTGTCACAAGTTATGGAATGAAAGGTGAAAGTGATGCCCTCTACTCAGCACTGGTAAAGTCACATCTAGAATACTGTGTCCAGTGCTGGGCTCCCTAGTACAAAACAGACATGGACATACTGGTGAGCGTCCAGCAAATGGCCACAAAGGTGAATGAATTACTGGAGCACCTCTCCTGTGAGGAAAGGCTGAGAAAGCTGGGATTATTCAGCCTCAAGAAGAGAAGACAGGGGGGTTTTATCAATGTATAGAGATTCCTGAAGGAAAAGTACAAAGAGGATGGAGCCGGGCTGGTTTCAGTGGTGCCCAGCGACAGAACCAGAGGCAATGGGCACAAACTGGAACTGGGCAGGGTTCTTTCTGAACATCAAGAAGCACTTTTTTACAGTGACTGAGTACTGGCATGGGCTGCCCAGAGAAGCAGCTGGATCTCCCACCTTTGAGATACTCAAAAGCCATCTGGACATAGCCCTAGATGTCTAGGTGGCCCTGCTTGAGCATGGAGGTTGGACCAGTTGACATCCAGAGGTTCCTTCCAGCCTCAGCCAGTCTGTGATTCTGTGATTCTATGAAATGACAATCTAGTCTTCCTTCTGAACTATTTATGTGTGTGTTTGTCTCTTTATTTAATGCAGTACAATACCCATACTTACAGATTGGGCTTCACTATTATATGTAGCCTCGTGTAAAGGAGCAAGTTCTTGATTAGCCCTGAGAAATATTTCTGAGGTGTAACAAATATTCTTGTCTTGCTCCACTTTGGTTCTGGAGGAGAAGCAGTTTGCAACATTTTTAGATCAGCTTCCAGGTTTTCTCATTTACTTGGCCTTTATAGCTTATCTGCACTTTTGGGCTCTCTAAATTTCACATTTTAGCCGCTCCCTGAATGCTGCAAATTGTAGTAATGAGCTATTAAAGAGTCTGCAAAAATGGTTGGTTCTGATTCTTATGCGGTTGTAACTGTACACTTTTCATTAATGTTATTCATATTTTACATAAAAGATTTCCCCCCCCTTGCTTCTGTATGATGCAGTAAGGCACTATTTTGTCTTACAAGATAACTGGTTTGGTTTTTTTTCTAGAACCTCCCAATTTAATTGGTCTTTAATTACTGGTTAATTATTCTGTAATTAATCTGCTTTGCATTCACATATTTAATAGCCAGAAGTATTACAGCAAATTTAGATGAGATCTTTTACATGAATTTGAAAAAGAGATATTAAAACAGCTCACATAGAGTAATGGATAACTCTGCATCATTTGGAAATTATTATTTTTTTAAAGATGCAAGAATTCCTTTAAAGCAGTTCTTCAGTCTGGTTATTCTGGAGCTGTCAAACGGTCTCTGCCAGCAATAATTTAAACATGATGGTTTACTTGCTGCTTGTGTGAATTTTTTGGGCCCTTGCGTTCATCCTCTCTCTTCATGCCAGCACTAACACAGTTTCACAGGATGTGCAGATCTCCACTGGGATAATGACACTGATCAGATCTTGTGCCTCAGCATTTCAGCCACCCAAATTCAGCAATACTTTCCATAAAACACAACTAGATGGATATGTCCTCGTTCTGTTTTGATTATCTAGCACTTCCTGGACCCCTGTAAGCTCTTTCTTCTGAAATAATTGAGATGAGATAATGACTGGGGTAGATCTGAGATGAAAAACAGAAAGATGGAAAACACTTTTTCTAAATGCTTTGGTGGTAACTGTTACTCACAGCTCGGAGTCTGGCAGACTATAGGATGTGAGGTTAGGGAGTGACCTCCCTGTCAGGTTGCTATAAGAATGAGGATAGTGAGTTTTTCAGTTCAGTATAATTTTTTCCTGGTGAGAATATTTAGGCATATCCCACCCCCCAGGCAATTTCCAGCTGAAGGAAGACCTCCAAAATTGGCAACCAGCTTGATGACTTCTGTGATGTGACAATGCTTTAGGTTGGATGTTTTAGATTAGACTTTGAGGTGAATAAAAGGACATATGTCAAAATTTGTGTAAAAGACACTACCTTACACTGTGCAAGACATTTCAGATAAAGGGTAAATGTTTCTTTAATTCCTTTTTCCCTTCCTTCCCTTCAGTATTTAACAAAAATTTCAAGAAAGTTTCAGAGTAGGAAGGAAATTTCTGTTTAGGATCTCTGCAGACATTGCCTGCTCTTTCAAAGGAGGGAAAATTTAAAAGTCAGAAACTTTAGTTAGTTGGGCTTCCCTGGAAAGCTTTTCCTTTTTGAAAAATCCCCCAAGTTTGCCAGAAGGAAGATTTCTAGACAAATCAATAGTAACTTTACATCCTAAGATGAAAAAATTAATAAACCCCACACACAGTAAACTTAATAAGAAGTAAAGCTTCAGCTACAACTTCTAGACTATTTATGAAAGTATAGAAGAAATTCATGGCTCAACAAAGAAGAGGAAAAGTTTCAAAATAATACCTGGTGTCAGAAATACTGAAATCCTAGTGGTTGGGAAGGAAAAGGTACACTGGAGCGAACTGATTCCAGTAACAAAATTATATGTATCTTCTGACAGGACATAGGAAAAGTTGTAGCCATAGATACGTGCTCAAGTAAGACGTGAGCCTAGTCCGTGGGAATAAATGTAGTCCTTCCAACGGGGACTTGCTACGTATTTTATCTTATTCTTTTGATCATTATTCTACCGCAATGCCTGTAAGGAAAGAGTCTGCTTTCTACAGAAGTGACAAAGATGTAGAGAAGGTTCCTGAAAACAAATATTTGTACTTGTAGATAGGCATCCTACTTTTCCCTCCACCCCCTCAATCATTTAGTGTGTAAGGAAGTGTAGATAAAAAATAGTTTGGGTTTTGCATAAGAGGAACACAAGGTAGTCATCTTATTAGTATATTTGAATGGGAATGAAGAAAGGTAGCTCTCTCAGAAACAGAGTCAAAAAGCCAATGAAAAGTTCCAGATTGGAATTGGTCTTTTCAGCTGCACAGGCAGCTTGCTGCAAACCAAAACAAATGCCTGAACAAACCCCACCACTTCTACCAATAAACAAGTGAGTCTGAAATCATGAAGAGGTTGCATCCTCAACATGGGAGCAGGTGTGATAACTCATTCTGTAAGTGGCTTTGTTGGTCTGAAGTAGGAGGGAAAATATTATGTGAGAATAGCATAATTGGACCTTGGGAATACATTTCTATCCAAATGTAAATTCTATGGAAATTATAAATTGAAGTCACTGGGGTTACAGTGGTTACAACTGAGGGTAGAAATTAGATATTAAATTGGTATTTCTGGTTTTTTTAGAATGATGATGAAATCATTCTACTGCAGTAGAGGTAGTTCTACTGCAGCTCATTATTTAATAGCATTTAAAAATTCTATGCATATATTTTCATTGGCTAAGGTTAACATACCAAAATAATGTTTCTCTGTTTGTTATGATAGTTGATTTAATATAGTGCATTTGCTTTAACACTACATTTTCAATAAACTTCAATTCAATGCTGAGAATACTGAGTGGATTGAAGGAATTAGCATATCTATTTGAAATAGTATTACGGAGAAGGAAAAACCCAGGATATTTGATTTTCAATAAAACTTCTGGTAAAATTAGAATTTGTATAAACTGATCCCTGGCTTTTTGAAAATAAGAGAAACCAATTTAAAAATATGAAATTGGAGTTAAACTGGGGGAGGGGGAGCGAACTAGCAAGAAAATACTGGTCATAATATCGGTTATCAACAGGCTCCCATAAATAGAATCCCAGTATCTAAAATTAAATATATCATATACAGAAGGATTAAAAAGAATCATTGGTGTATTCTGGGCTGATTGGTGTACACAACTCAGAGACATGTACTTTGCATGTCTTATTCTCATTGCTGACTGCACATTTTATTTGCTTGTCTTATAATGTAATTGTTATCTGGGGACCAGTGTTTTCAAGTGAAATTTGGTATTCCTTCTCCATTGCACTGCCATTGGGGAGAAAAAAGTTTTGTAACAAGAAATTTTTTGTGTGAACATGAAAAAAACCCAACCCACCAACCCATACTTATTACAGATTAGAAATCCATGTTCCAGGAGACTTGCAGGAGTTTTATAGCTGTAGAAGACAAATCCTGCCTATGGAGTTGGTGATCCTTAATTGTAATACTTCTGAGGCAGCTGCATTTTTAAGCAAAAAAAACCCAAACCGAAACTAAACTTGAATACAATATTCTATTCCTTCTCTGCATGACACTCATTGTATACCTCTTTGATTTAACTTTGAGTTACTCAGGTATGGGAGGAAATATTGGATTACACAATATAAGTGTGGATATATAATTTTTGTTTAAATACAGTAGAGTAAGTATGGTTCATAGAGATTTGAATCTAAACTGAAGTAGCCAGGAATATTCTGTTTCTTGTTCTACCTGCTGTTTTAGCAGTTTAAATAAATTCATAAATTGATTAAAACGGCTATTGTGCAAAGAAAGGCTTTTTCAGTTTAGCACTGGAGTTTCATTTAAGAAAGAAAAAAAATCTGCGTTCAAAGGATGCAAGCAGCAGCATTATGAAAGCCAAGGAACATGTTTCTGATTGTTTAAACAAATTTGCATGATCAGTTATATACTTAATTACATATATCTCGTACAAACAAATTGTACATACTGCTTCAAGAGAAGGCAGTTTAAAATTATACTATTACTCTAAGCTTTTTCTAATACAGCTAGATGCCAACCATGCCATCAGTCCTTTCAAATGGTAATAGCAGTTTGTATTGAAATGGTAATAGTAGTTTGGATTTGTGTGTGTGGTACCTTTTATTAAAAAAAAATATAAATTGTTACCATGTAAGATTTGTATTACATTTGCGCCTCAGAACTCCAGCCATATTTGTATACCTTCCTAAATTTAGAGGAAATGGAAAATGCTTTATACCATTAGAAATATATGTGGGAAAATTTGTGAATTTTGACAATAAGCCAAAAAGCTTCAGAAAAAAAAAAACTTTTGGGGAGACAGTGATGGTTTCTGTTAACTTTTGCTGATATTAAGAAAGGTAAATGCTTCAAAAAGAGGTATTCAGTAAAAAAACATAATTTCATTTAAAAAAAATTATCAGTATAGTCTTTTCAGCCAGGCTTAGCGTATCTATCGAAAGTATCCATTGGAAAATATGGATAAGGTAGTCAATTCAGGTGAAGTTTTCACTCTATCTCTTTGTCTTCGATCTTTTTGGAGATATTCAGAATTGGACCCTTCAGCATGAAAAATAATTAACTGTGTAAACTATGGTGTTTACT
The DNA here is from genome assembly GCF_017639655.2 of Falco naumanni. Classification (NCBI taxonomy): domain Eukaryota; kingdom Metazoa; phylum Chordata; class Aves; order Falconiformes; family Falconidae; genus Falco; species Falco naumanni. The sequence goes on along the minus strand of NC_054059.1, from coordinate 3,579,346 downwards.
CAATACAAAGGATTTAAAAATAAATAAAGGAACAAGTAAGGTCAATGATTCTGATTTTAATTTTGATTTTTTCTCATATTCATTTCTTAAGTCCTAAGTACTGACATCATTTGAGTGCACCAGAGTTTGCCTTTGTCACAGCTATTCACTTAAGCATCTTTAGTCAAGAAACTTAAGACTCAGAGAAGAAAGAAAAATAGTTCTCAAATGTATTTTTGTTTTCTTCTTTACAAGCTCACCTGAGATGTATGTATCTGGTGTAATTTAAGATTTTAAAAGGTGGTTATCAAAATTTAGCCTGTTTAAACAGTCATCTCTTTATTGTCAATGGAGTGATTAATCTCACTGAAAATTAGGGGAGGTGAATTATCTCTATGTACCTTCTTTTTCTCACAAATGAGGCACAAAGTAATTAGCTCAAAATTAGATGTTAAAATATTAGATACTTATAATTAGGTGACATGGAACCTTCCTGATTTGGTATGAGTTAACTTCAGAAGTTAGCGATATTACTGGTTGGATTATGCAAGATCAGGAGGTTATCACATCCTGTATAACATGAGTTATATATTTTGCTTGAATTAGTACTTCTTTGACATACCAATGATTAATTTTTCTATGCAATAGCTTAGATGCACCAAAGATAAAATGTAAGTAAGAAGTTGTAAGAGACATGTGGGCAAACATCCTGTTGATATGACTAAAGTCTCAGTTCTGACCCCTCTCCAGAGAGACTACGATGGTATAAAATGCTTTTTATCATGGCCTGCCTGGCTGTGTGGCAGTACCGGAACATCCAGCTCATGAAAAGCTAGAATGGGATAACCCATAGGCAGTTTTTTGGCTTTACTCATTGTCTTTTTGTTGTCAGTAGACATGAGTGACCATAACAACTGAAAAAGAGCTACTCAAGGTAGAAGTTTGCAAAGAAGGCTACTGGTCCTGCTGGGGTGACAACTACAAGAAAAAAGATTCAGGTTTATTTGTTTGAAACTGATTTTAAGTACCTGAAAACTATTGTTTGTTTGTTTAATATAGGTGCTTCAGTGCTGCCTTGGATCAGGGCCTGGATCTTTAGCAGCTAGGGTGAGCCCATCAGGGTCAATAACTATCTTTCAGATTACATGCAGCATGATCTTGAAAATTTGTACTCTAAACGTAACACTTCTTGTGATTGGAAGTGTTATTTTGTATGGGGTGATACAAGCTGGGGCCTTAACTGTGGCCATTCCAAATGTAATCCTGACTTGGCTGTTGGCACTGTTTGGCCTTGAATGCCTCCCGGCTCTGTGCCTCAGTTTTCCTGCCTGTAAGATCTAGAGAACAATAACCTACTCTGAGGCCTAATTAGCTGTATGTACAGCACTGAGAAAATGTGAAGTGCTACAATGTTGCTAGTATGACTATGAACTGCTTTAAAAAGCAGCTTAGTGAAATCAAAAGTGCTTTTGTATCATGTATTTATGTGTACTTGTTCCTCTACATGACCCGAAAGGGATTAACAGCCATTCCTAGGTTAATTTGCCTCCATGGCATCTTTTCCCTTGAGTCTTGAAGGGATATTCTGCCTGCAAATCCAAATCCCCAGGTGGATTCTAGCAGCTAATACAGTTAAGTGAATCAGCTGGGTTTTTATTACTTATTCAAGCAGTCTGATGGGGTTTAGTCATCTAGAATGGCCTAAATCAAATGACAGCTGATTTTGCATGTTTTCTCTGTAGATGTCATTTTAATAACTAAAGTCGGTGTTACATATACCTCCTACAAGCTAATGCCGGAATTCTTCAGCTGAAGATTTTCAAGCACTACAGATACCACATGAGTGGAAGACCAAAAATAGTAATGAAAAAGTCCTACAAACAGCAATGCCATTCTTCAGACTTGGAGGAGGGTAGCAATATTTCCCTAGTTTTGTCTGTTGGACAGACGAGCAGTTGTTATCACTTTAACTTCAGGTCACTTTGCAGCACTAACCAAAATGATCCCATATCCACTGATTGCATTATCTGAGCAACTATAACATGTTCACAAATGCTTTCAACAGCAATAGCATTGCAACAGAGAAAAAATTTTGGTTTCAAGGGACGATAAACTTTGATGTCCCTTTAAATTCTGAACCCTGATCTCATTTTCTAGCTATCCAGCCAAAAATTATCATTTCAGCATGCCAGATCATTAGGAGTTATCAAACATCAGGTGGACTCTGTTTATGCACGGGGGCCTGAAATCATGTTGTTTCTAAACTTACGAAGCTCTTATTCAAAAATAAGTCTGTAAAACTGTGATGAAGAAAATGTGAGGAATAAATTGCCCATGAACAAATCTATATAACTTCAAAGGCTGAAATCTTGGAGAAAGCAGCACCATGCATGCAGACTACTAAGACAAGATTCAGTACTTGCTCACAGGATACTGCAGTATGAATCATACAACATTCATTTTAAATAAAGTACTTAGGAATGGAAACAGCCGTAACCTTGATAATACTAAGTGTTTCTGGGCTCCCAAAAGATAGTGTATAACTATGCACAGTTAAACATACAGACTCTGTTTATGTTTATATTGAATTTATCAAGTGATCTTTGTGGAAATGGAGATAAGTGGTTTTACCACCATAATTTGGGTTGGTGCTGTACCCAAACAGTAAAGCTTTTATCAAGTATTTTAATCCCTGCTGTTATTTTAGTCTTTGGTTCATACTTAGCTCTAGGTTTGTGTTATCCTAATCGCTAGGAACATTGTTACATATCATTCAGGACAGAGGGAACAGGGACTTCTGAAAATGGATACAGATCCATGTACACTTTTCAAAGATTAAATAAAGAAAAAATACCCACAGTTGAGATTCTGGGTATTTTTTAGCCTGTGAATAAAACAAACTATCATAGAAGTTACCTGTACAGAAATCAAGCATTCAATGACACTCCGGTGCCAATGATGTTAATAAAAATGATGCTTTCAGTGTCAGAATTGTTATGGGTAGGTGGGTGGGCCTGTGGGGTAGGGTGCAAGGAGGCATGGGGTGTTTAAGATGTTGATTTGTCTTTTATTGTAGTTAAATAGATCTTGTTTCCTTTTCACTAGCAATATTTATAGCAAATTCCAGGAAAGTCCCATATAGAAAACAGATGGACTACATGGGTTAGACATAAAGATCCAGTAGCGTTGTTACTGGAAGGACAATACAAACAGAACTACCTTATAGCAAGAAGAAGAGAGAACATCTGCAATGAGAAAGGCATCATTATATATGTATATATAAAAATAAATATTGACACATACACACATATAAAACCTTTTAATAAATATGATTCTGGGCACAATAACAAGGAGATGTTCTTTTTCTTCCATGTGCAGGGTTGGCTACAGCAAAACGTTGGGTTTGTTTTTTAAAATGCTTTTAGAGGACAGTAAGAAAAGGATGGCAACAAAGCCATTCCTTTTTTAAATTAATTCATGCTTTTGTGATTCTTCAATGCAGGTGTATTTTTCTTCTTTACACTTCCAACTTTATAGTATAAATAGAGAATCAGAGTGAACACTTCTTTATCTTTCTGTCTATTTACCTGTATATACCTGATCGCCTTTCATTACACTGTGTATACACCGAGCTACTAGTTGACTAATGAGCTGTATAACACGATATTGTAAGACTTACAATACATACACTTCCAGTAAAAAAGCATATTACTCTACCAGGTACACACATACATTTGGGGACTTTTATTCTTCCATTTTCTGAGAGGAAGAAGGAAGACTGTCCAAATAATGTAAGTACCAACACCACCTTGAAAGCCTGAGAGCAATGTGATGAACTCATACAGTGAACCATTAAACACAGAGAATCCCCCAACTGATATTTCCAGTCTGGTTGATCATAAATCATTTTATCATGTTGCTTGGCATGTGACTCATCACAACATCCCAACACGATGCAGTAGAAATGGCTCACTGCAGTATAATATATCAAACATGTAGAAACACAGGAGGAAACTGATACATCTCACCCTAATGAAATACAGGTTTTGTCTATCCATTTTGTTAATTAGCCAAGTACCTCAGACATAATTATGAATCTGTCTTAAACATGCTTGCTTCACTCTGCACATCATGGGCATACCATGGTAATTATGCTATTTACAACTAAATAGAAGTTATGTCCTCTGGTGTCAGACAGCAGAATCTTTAACTCTGTGGTTGGGATATTTTAATTTCTGGATAAATTTAATAAAAAATTACTTAAATCAATCCTTTGTTCTCATCCTTAGTGTAGCTTTTGAAATGATGTTATCGTCATCAAAACTGGGAATAAGAAAACTCCTTAACACCAATGTAGCATTGAGAAGCAAGCATTCCTTTACTGCAGCACTGCACAGGGGATCGTTCCACCTAACGTGCATGCCGTATGTTTAATTCAGGCAAGATTATATAGCTCATACATATGTTTATGCATTACATTTCTCAGAAAAATAATAACATTGATTTAATAGGTGATACTGTATTAATTAAGCATTGCACATGTTCCTTAAAGGTATTTAGAAAACTTCTGGGGGGTCTTAAACAATAGTCGACCCTCTAGTTACAGTTGACCGAGAAGTGAACCTCATTTACCTTTCCCTGTATGGACTTGTCTTGACCACAGTTCAACTCCTTTTGGCAAGTTTGGTTTCAGATCCGACTTCATGAGAAGATCTTTTGTTTTAGTTCCCTCTTGGATTTATTGATTAACCTTCCCTTAACACTATAATGTTGCACAACTACCATTTGATGGCAGTTATCCATAATAATTATACTGAAATGAACAGTCCATAGTAATTATACTGAAATTAAACAGTACATGGTAACATTATGAATGCTTGCTGATAAAGCATATTTTATCCAATGTATCTTTAAAACATCGTCTAAACATGTATTTAACCACAAGGTTGACAAGCTAGTCTTTCCTGCCATCTGAACTGTCCCACCCCACAAAGATGAAGAAACAGCCTTCATTAACAATCTCCTTAATTATAGAAACATGGAAGAGAACTGTTTCCTTTCTTCAGTACTTAGAAGCCATGGACTGGAGGTCACTTCTGGGGTGCATTTGACATCTAATCGCACTGTCTGTAGGTAGTGCAGTGCTCTGGTGTGGGCAGGGAGAAGTGTTCAGCATCAGCTGGGGTAGATGTAATCTTCCTCTGGTTAGCTGTGAGTTTCATTACGGACCAGTCCTACTGATCACTGAATAGGCTTGGGGTAGGATAAGATGCAAAATACTTAGAAGTAGCCTTGACAGCACTTTAACCTTGATAGTGTTGTATCTATATGTAGGAAGAAGAAAATTCCTGAACACCAGCCCTGTGTCTGTCCTGTTTCTGTAAGGGAAACCGGGCAAATAGGCAGGGATGTAGCTACGTTACAGCAGGATAGAGAGGCAGCTACCAAAGCAAGGGTCATTTTGGGGGCGTAATCAATCTGATTTCCTGTGCTGTTTCCATTTGCTCCCAAATTTCTCCTAGCGTACAGGATTGAACAACACACTACAAAGAAGAGGCAGGGAGGAGATCATCTTCTATTTGAGAACGAGAAGGACAAGCCCTCTTTTTTTATTACCCAGTGTGTGAAACAGAAAAGGCTACACTGTACTTTAAAACTGCACCAATGAGGCAGACCTGGTATGGCACCTGGTAGGGAAGATTGGCGGGGGGGAAAGGGGGAAAGCATAGTATGAAAATCTCTCTGAAAATTCACTGTAGGCAGCTGATTCAAAGTTTAAATGCCTCAGCAACTTTTGAATGAAAAACACTTCAAAAACATAAGGTAATATAATAGTACTATTATGTCTGGGAACTTGAAAACAGAGGCTCAGCAGAATTCAGATCTCATGTTCAGACCAGTAGTGGCATGTAGCAATCCCATTGTCTCATACTCTGAAGAATGGGATACTCATGTCTCCTTTCAGTAGAAGCAGCAAAATGTGCTTATAAAACTGTCTCTTGACTCCTTAACTTTCTTGCCATTTGGTACTTAAGTTAGAAACAAAGAAAAGATAGTGTGTCCTAATTTAAAAGGATTTTTTTTTTTTTTCTGCTGCCAGAACAGTAAGATGATCAGCTATTAAACGGAGAACAAAGAAATAGTAATACAGTATGTTAAATACAAGAGAGACAGCTTTCACATTTCTATTCAGTACTTGAAAATATGCCTAACTTTTCTCACACTCATCCTTGAATAGCAATTTCGGCATAATTGTTCTACAGCTATATGTAGATTACTAGTGTCTAGAAAATTATAATCTAGGTATTCATACATTTATGATAACAGCTATTAGCCAAAATTAATAAGTAGTCAGTTGCTAGTACTCATAGGATTTCGTTGCTATTTTCAAGGAAGAAGCTGCAAATTTAGTTTCCTGCATTGGTCCCTGATCAATTAATTCTGTTTCAGTTCAAGTGAACATATTTTCATATGTAAATGGCCATCTCTCATTTTAAGAGCTGTCTTTCAAAGCTAATGAATGCGTGGATAGGAGAAGTGGAGTTAGAAAAAGAGAGGATGGCATGCATATGCTTCTAGATACTGTACTTTCACTGAAAATAATCTTTGAATTGGTGTGTCAGCTGTAATACAGGCTTTGTATGACATTATTGCAGTTCCTCCCTGCCCTTAACTAGACAACAGGTACCTCATCTGTTGATTTCTTAATTGTCTCTTGATAGATTGGTGAATTAACTTGAAAGTCTTTGTCCTTGTGTCCTCTTTCCTCAGGACTGAACTTTATAGTAAAGGGTAAATCTGGCTTGGACCAGAGGCAGAGCTAAGTGATGTCAGTGAGATGTTAGAAGCCAAGACAGAATCCATTGCTGGATGGTGGAGTGGGAAGTGAGTTCCTGAGCTGAGAACTGTAATCCTTGATCACTCTAAACAAACACATCACATGGTCTTTCCTTACATAATTGTTAAATTCTGGTTTCTAAGTAAAGTGGTTTTGCCTTGTCATTATATCTCCTCTTTATATGTCCTATCCCACTGGATGACTACCTTTTAATTTCAGTGTCTAGTGTTTAGAAAGCCTTTCCTAATACATGAACAGTTTATACTGCAGCCAAAGCAAAGGAGTATTTCACTCATAAAAGCAGATCTACCCTAAGCAGGATTTAATAAATATTTGGTTGTTTCAAATTTAGACATAAGCACAATAAATAATACTACTAGCTGTAAAAACATTTTTGCACCCTGTGGCCCTGTAAAAATTGTAATGCCTCAGGGAATAAGCTTAGGCCTTAAGCTAACTATACCTTAGCAAACTCTGCAAAGCCCCAGTTGTGGTCTGTTAGGATCATAACCAACTTGCTATGAGAACTTGCAATGTGAACTGGAGCTTAGTACCTGGTGTCTCTTGCTAGGATGTACAGTTTTGAAAGCATGGAGTATTGAAGTATTTGAAATACGGACATATCTTGAAAGAAGGGGCCCTGGAACTATAATCAACTTGCTGATGTTAAAATGCTGCTCACTAAAAACATGCAAACTTCAAGAAAAGGGGAAGCCACTGAGCAGAGAAGAAAAACCGAGGATGCAGGACAAGGCATCTGCTGCAGCAACCTCCCTGAGCATCCCACAGCACCTGTGCTGGTCTCAGAGGCCCAGGGCTCAGATGTGTCAAGAAACTCAAACATTTTACAAAAAGAAAAGATCCCAAACTTGTTGCCCATCTCAGTATCCTCCATGGGAGAGCTCTGGATCCTGCTTCCTGGGCTGGGGTGGTGGGGACTACCAAGGGTATGGCACCAGCACTGCAGTGCTGTGTGTGTTCACAGCAGGTGTAGCACAGAGCTGCTAAGGACTGGCTGCTTTGAATGTGTAGTGAGAACAACTGAAAATGAGTAGGAACTAACTATTAACATGAAGGTTGTTAATGACAGTCAATCTGGTTAAGTTTTTCTTTGGAGTTTAAACTGACCAGGCTTATCAGCTTATAAACATCACAATGTTCTTTAGGTATCTTGTACATCATTATGCCGCAATATCAACTTATTTATTAAAATTATTCTTTTCAGTGGTTTTAGCCCTACATGCTGTACTTATAGAACAGACATCTGCAAGATTTCACTTCATATCTGACCTCAGTCTTCGTACTGAAAAGATAAACAAGCCAAGTCTCATTTCCTTTTTTGTTAGGGCTACAGGCAGATATTGAGGCATCTGAATAAGCCCTGGCCTGGGATTAGCCTAACTGAACAGGACATGAGAAACTATGACATGAGAAATTGCCAGACACGACAGATAAACAATCTGAGAAGCTGCCAAAAGTTACAGATAGCACTGTGAGGGCTGTCAGGGACACTTGGGTCTCAGAGGTGGTTAAGGGGGAGGTAAGTGAGAAAGGGCTGAACACCACAGATAACTGGAGGGGAGCATTGTGGAGCCTTAGGGGAGAACAGCCTTACAAGTTTAACAGCACCTAGGCAGACTTCTTAGTAGAGTGTGTAATGCTGAGATTAGAGCAGCAAAATAAGAAATACCAAATTTGGATATTGATGTAGCAGGACTGAGCTCAATGGAGAAAAAGGAATTATCAGTAATTATTTGGGACAGAGCTGAAGTGCAGAAAGGGTGGCAAAGAGGAGGGTAAAGAAATGGGAAAGGGGTAATAAGTTACATAAATTATGTGTTTGGGGATGTCCGGGGATATCTCCTGTGCTCCACTTGCATCTGGAGGAGAACAAGAAAGTAAAGTTGTTCCAAACATAACACACATGCTAATATTGCTTCCGTGATCAGGAGAACTGGGGTCCATGAGGTGGGGTACTTTCCCTTACTAGTACAGAAAAACCCAGAACAGACAAACTGAGCAACTTGATATCACAGTGTCAATACCTGTTGCAGGCCTGAAAACTCCAACAACCTCCTAAACACTTTTTGACTTCTCTGCTATGATAGATGTCTAAACCCACAAATTTGCTAGGTATTCCTCACTGGAAATCATGTTTCCTGGATATGGTAATCTGACTTACACATGGTACTCTAGACATACTGTACAGTGATAATTCATCCTTTTCCTGTTGTATCTACTTGAATTTGCTTTAAGGAGAGACATAGGATATTTGACTTTTGAACCAGTATCTCAGCAAACTCTAGAAACTCAGGGGTAAATTAAAATACAACATATGGTGATCTTCTGACATCCATTACAGAGTTAACATTTAGGATCCTGTTTCTGCCATAGCACAAAAGCTTTTTCAGATATGGAATTATTCAAGAGTTTACTAATTCTAAAATTTCTCATGTTAAAAATCAAGCTGCTATAAATTCATCTAGGTTTCTTTCACAGCAATAATTGTTAAAATAAATAAAGCACAGAGAGACAACAAAATGGCTAAATTCTCCTCTATGTTTTAAAGGCAACAAAAAAGTTTTAAGGTAATTAAACTCCTCTGAAGGATAATGACTGTAAGGGTACATTTTGCTTGAGGAGGTCTTTATTTATGATCTGGTCAGGTGTATCCTCAAAATTTCCACTTTAACTTTACTAAAATAAACAAATACATAGATAATTGTCTTTTGAAAATCTTTACTTAGGACAGTGTATCAGTTGTTCTGTGTTGTAAGCAGTACACCTGCATGTCTGCTCAACAGTTCACCCCACTTCTGTGGCCTTTTAAAATTAACAAAAGACTTCCCATCTCTCAGTGTTCTTTCTTTTTTCCCCCAACTCAGAAACGAAGCAGTTGGAAAAACTGCTGTGAACGTAGTATTTTTTTCTTAGATGTCTGACACCTCTGATTGCACTTCCCTTGAGAAAAATAGTAGGAGGATTGGGCTTCCAGTAGTACCCACTGTCTCTACCTCCCCTTGCTTGAAAAGCTTGCTCTTTCTTTTCCGTATATACTTCTGTCCCACAGTGTAGTCCGATGCTGCCTTCCTATTGTAAAAAAAGGAACAGAGCTCAGGACGGTAAAGCATTGTCCTGGTTTCTATAAGGCTTTATCTCCTCCATTACGGGACATAATAAAAAACCCCGAATTTTTTGAATTTTACGGTAGCTGTAATGTTTCCTTAAATTAATACAGATTTTGAGGTGGTGATTGTTTGTTAGTTTAAGTGTCTTTGGCCTCATTAGAATATAATGGGTTTTCAAGGTTAGTACTGTATCATGTAGGTAGTAATAATAAATAATTTCCTTGTCAGCAGGGAGTCAATGAATATTTTGGGACTCCATCTGCAGACTATTTGGCTAGCAGGAATACACTCTACATATACTTTGCTATTGATGTGCCTGTAAAACTCCTGTTAATTATAATAGGGATTTATAAATGGACATCAAAGGCCAGTTTGTGAGCTCTCTAAAGCCCTGATCCTGCAAAGGCTTATAAATGTGTTTAATTTTGCACACTGTTAGTAGTACTGTTGAAATCAATGTGACTTACCATTAGCTACATGCTGAGTGTTTGTAGGATTGGGGACTGGTGGTAATTTTATACAGATTTTACTTCACTGACTCCACTAAGTTTACTTGTGATTTGCGTTAAAATGACAGAAAACTATGACCTGAAGGGGAAACAATCTTAATTCTAAATAGATCCTAGATCATTGCAGAACTTTACATTGAAAAAACCCCACTGTTGCACAACAGGGCTGCATCAGTTGGGCCACATATACCACAAATTTAAGTTATACAAAAGTAAAATCACATACAAGAATTAATATGACTCTACAAAGAGGTCACAAAAACATTAATTGAAAACATGTCTTTGTTCTTTCTTTTCACAAGTGTCACTCAAAATGGTCTTTATTATTGAAATGTCGGCTTTCTAAAATTAAGTAAATCTTATTCTGTAAAATGCATTCTGTACTACAGATTTTTACACAGCACAATTTCAATGTAACTTATTTAGTCAGGAGATTCAGTAGAAAGATCAGAACTGTCCACATAAAGAATATGACCACTGCTTGGCACAGCACTGATGTAATAGTTTAAGCAGAAGCTATTCAATAAGTACCTGTAGCAGAAAGCATTGGGGGTATCAATAAGGAAACTATTTTTAAGAGCCCCATCCAATTTACCTATATGAGAAAGATGAAGGTCCAGTCAATTAAAAAAAAAAAAAAAAAAAAAAAAAAAAAAAAAAAAGAAAGTAAAAGGAAAGATTAATGAAAGAAAACATGGGATTGAGCAGAAATATTTCTCTGCTGCTCACATCTTAAATCAGGGAATTAAAAAAATTAAACCTCTTCTCACATCATAAAATTCATGCAGGAGAAATCTAAGCGGGCTTCAATTTCTCACACAGTGGAGGCAAGGCGTCCCTTTGTCCTTGTTCGGTTAGTGCATCCCTGTGCTATTTGTCTTTGTCAGACCTGTGCGTTTGAGTACCTGCACTCCAAAGTCCCAGTTTGGGCTGCGCTCCTGTATTAAATGGATGCGCTATAGGATATTGACTACTGCGAGTTTGACAAGGCTGCCCTTTTGACAAGGTGAAAGAGGTCATTATATTCACCTCTGGGATGCAGCCAATATAAACCTCGTTCTTAAGGAGACACAATGTATTTAGAAGCCAAGCCACAGGTCCAACACCCTCCTGGATACTGCCTAAGCAACAGAGATTGTAAAAATTATTGTAAAGTAGTCAGAGTCACCCAAACGCGATAAAAAACCAATCAATATTGTTTATTGCTCTCTGTGGTATAATATCTGTATGTAGGACAGACTCAGTAGACGTATCTTGAGCTTTCTGTGAGAAACAGGAGTTTCTGTTTGAGGGGAAATTAATGAATGCCAGCCCATCCACGGGGGAGATGAAAACATATGTAAATGAGCAAACCTCCACAAACCACTGCATTTCTTAATCTTCTTCATCTGTCCCACCCTTTTTTATGGTTAAGTGAGTTATTGCAGCCCTAAAGCTGTAGAAATCCTAGCACAGTTGCCACAAGAGACTAGGGTTGAATCCCAATGAGTGGAAAGCACTGATTAAATGACAGAACAGTCTTTTCCATTCCAGTAACTCCAGTGGTCAGACATTGTGATAGCAAGGATTTTGAATGTCATTGAGCTAAAGGAGCTTTTATACTCATTATCATTCTTTGCATATTCAGCCACAAGGTGGGCCCTGGGCTTCACGGCCTCCTTAATGCTCTCCTCAGGCTGAACAAAATTGTGAGAGTCTCACTGAAGAATCCCATAGAGCACCAAGGAAGCTGGCCTGCCTTTTACAGACCACTGATAGGAAGTTCTGCTGCAAGGAAATCATTTTGATGCCCCAAGGACAAAGCTGACTCAAACTCAGCAAAACTTTTAGTAACATTGCAGAAGCTTTAAATTGCTAAAAAGCCTCAGAAGCACAGATAATTCAGTTCTTATACAATCATGGGATCTCTGAAATATTTACCAATCAAATACCAAATGGTAATAGCCTTTTGCCTACCTGCTATTTACTATTTAGTATTTTTCTGCGTAAGAAAATAATCCATACCACTTAGAAAAGTGCATAAATTGTCATCTGGATTATGCCTCTCCTGTAAACCCTCAGGAAAACTGATTGTTTGTGAGACTGGCTGCAAGTTTATGGTTCAGATGCCTAGAATCTTCAATATGTATTTATTATCAGAGATGCCTATATCCTTTTCTCTGTGGTTATTTTTGGCAAATTATGCCACAGAATATATCCATAATATCTCTGCATTCAGTCTAAATAATCAATACATAAAAGTTGTCTAAATTACATTCTGAAAAAAACATAGGTGTGCCAGTGAAGTGATCTATGTGAGGCGTAATACAGCCCACACCACAAAATAGGATGCAGGCTCTAATGAAGACGAAGTCCTTGAGTTTGGCCTTGCTAAAAGCAAATGTCAAAGCAGATGACTTCCAGAAATTCCTTCTAACCTAAATTATTCTTTGATACTTCTTTCTGAAGAAATTGACCACAAACATTTTCTCCTACCAGTTTCTCACATATTTGTCCCTTATTTTGAAGGCCCAGCTGAAGTGGATGCCTGCCGTTAGCACTCCACATAGCTATGAATTGGTAGTTATGTGGCGCAGGTGCTGACCAACTGTACGTTTGTCAGATGTAGGGAGGTATGCTCTTTCCTTTTGATCAATCCCTAATAATTTCATTTTCCAGATCTTTTTATTTGCCTCATATTTCACGTGAACATCTTAACCTAAGTCTTTTCGTATGCATGGGAACTGACAACAGTTTGTGAGAGTCACCTGTATTTAAAATGCCCTCTGTCTTGCTGCATGTTTTGCGATGGCTTTCCCGGGTGGCTCTGTGCAGGCTGCTCAGACCGTCTTTCCTCACATTGTTTAGTATTCAATTCACTGCTCATTGGCTTAATCCTCTTCACTGCCTTCTATTAAAAAGGGGATTAAGCATTTCTAAAAATAAAAATAAATGTTTAAAAGTTTGAAAAGGTGATGCAAGTAACTGTGAGTGACTAGCAGTTTAAAGAGTTCAAACATCCTCTAATTAAACACCAGAGTCAAGGAATGCTAAATGATCCTAGGAGCCCAGCTCTTCAGAGGCTGGTAGGTGCTCATTGATACCACCAAGCCAGCTGCTCACTGGTGCTGGAAGAACAGTTATATCCCTATGTACTGCCAGAAAGAAAGTTGGAAAGTTAGGAACAGACAATTTTTAAAAAGCGACTTAACGGAAGATGGACAGAGTATTAAGTTGAAAGTTCCAGCCCATTTTCCTTCCTTTAACTTGTCAGAATAAGCCCTGAACACACTGCTCCAAGCTTAGTCACTGCTGATCCCAATGGAAACCGAGCTGCTCAGCAAAAAATTCTGCAAAACGTCAAACTTTATCTTCACACTAAAAATTAACTACTTTCAAACAATAATCCGTATTTCTGCCTCTGACTTTGTTTGAAACATATTTACTACTAATCCCTGGAGAAAGTGAAAGTTTATGGTGTTTACTTGGGCTTTAAAAGAGACTTCTGGAGATGCTGGTAGACATCCTTCTTCCTAGCAGATATTGGAAGTTAATGCCATTACACAACTACACTTGCACCTACACTACATGCACAAATTCTTGGGTAACACATGCTCTTCTAAGACAGGAATCCTTGTTACAGAGAGGGAAGACAGGCAGGAAAATTGATGATCAAATATGGGGAGTTTTATCCAGTTCCAGCTGTCTATCCTTCAGTTATGCATGTGGGTTTTTTTCTGCAATTACTAATCTCGTGTTGGTGTTGAGACAAAACAAGGTTTTCATAACCTGAAGGAAATACTATGTGGTTTGACTTGATGTATGTTTTTACATACGTAGAAAAATAGGTAACAGATACAGGATAATTAAAATGGAAATAATTAACATGGGGAAAAAACACCCATTTCTCAGCATTAAAAAAGAGTGCATTTCTGTTCTTTCACCTGAGGAATACAAAATTTAAGATGTACATTTTTCAGAGATGGGGAATACTCTGTAATGCATAAATATAATATGTAACAAGGATTACTAAAAATTATGAGAATCTATACAATAAGAAGATGATGGCTTAGATATTTATGTTAGTGAAGTGCAAAAGTCAGTGGAAGATCGATCTTGAATTCATTTTAAGACCCTTAGCTGAAGCTTAAAGTATGTGATAAGGCATCATAGAATCATTCAGGCTGGAAAAGACTTTTAAGGTCATCGAATCAAACCCAGCACTGCCAAGTCCTCGATTAAACCATGGCCCTAAGTGCCATATCTACACATCTTCTAAATACCTCCAGAGATGGTGACTCCACCACTTCCCTGGGCAACCTGTTCCAATGCTTGAATGCATCCACAGGAGGCAATTTTAAACCAAATTTCTGAAGAGAAATTAATTAAAGCTGAGTGACTTCAGAGAAACGTCAGCTAGAAAGTAAGCTATGAAGGCTTAATCAAAAATAACAACGGAGTTCTAATAAAAAAAATATAAAGAATGTGGAAAAGAAAGAGCATGTAGATAAGACCAGCAGAAATGTTACGTGAGATCATCCTAATGTCTGTGAGTTCACTGCAAAAGCCACCATCTCTTTGATGAAGTTTCTAGAGAAGGTTTCTAGAGAAACAAGCAGGCTTTGGAAGATACTTTTTTGTAGTTAACTGGCTTGAGTTAACTAAACTGAATTTTTCTATTCTGGACAAAATACTTGTGATAAGGCTTTTCTTGGCTGTGATTTACCACTGGCTTTTAGGTAGCTTAGGACATGTGCAGTCACCACCATTTTGTCATAAAAATCAACAAAGTCAAGCAGCATGTTCAAATTACCGCAAAAATAAGAAAAGATTGAGAGACAGAAGAGGCTTATGAAGGAGATGTAAAATTCCTTTGTAGAGGAAAGACTTAAAATCTGATTGCTGTGCTTGTAGACTTGATGAAAGGGTTTGTCCAAATGTTAAATACTTTGATTACCTGCATAGGCCTCTTCTTCATGACTTCAATGTATGCCTTTTCTAAGTTCCTTAAAATGTATGTAAGTGGCATTGGGGAAAACATAACATTTTCAAATTGTCCTGTATATTTGTACCTTCGTGTACAGGTACCTGTAGAACTTCTACAAATTTAAGTCTTTTAAATTTAGACCCGAATTAGCACTTTATGTAAAGGTTTAAGTACTGTACCATGATTCTAAATGTTGAGGCTGTTTTTACTTAAGCTGGAGTTAAATAGTCTATTTTATTAAGCCTGTTATTCTGATACGCTCCTAAAATTGTCGAATATATTGATAAATTTCTCCTGAGAAGTGTCACATTATTACTTGCTTGTAAAGGAAAAGAGGAGGGGAGAAGAGGTAACCACAACATTTTCTTTAAAAAACTTCCTGATTTAAAAGTGTCAAGAAAGACCATATTGTCTTTTCTAAATTATTTTCTAAATTTATAATTTATAATTTCTAAAATTTTAGTGTGCCTGGTTTTATTTAATTTGTTTTTATTTATCATATGTAAATATTTATCATATATAAAATAGCTGTAAAATAAACAACCAACAAACATTTTCCAGAGAAAAACCCCACACTTCTGATGTCATAGAACAAAAATATAAAATTGTGTATTTCTGTATTTCAGATCAAAATTTATGTGTAGGAGACGAGAAAGTGAGAAAGCTACCTGAAATAAGTTGAGTAGAGCAAGGAGTGCAAGACTGATAATGAAGATCAGGAAGCAGCAAAAATAAGTAAAGAGGGTCTTCACTATCCTTACTGTAAGCAGTGGCTCTTAGAAACTTGACTGTCTTATAACGGTGTGACAGCAAGTGTTACTTATCAAGGACAATGGGGGAATTCTGAATGCTACTTCTGCTTCAGGTAGAAGCAGAGAAACCAGTAATAGTAACTTTTTAAGATTAATTTTAAACAAGCACAACAAACTTGGTTATTTTCCTTAAACTCATGAACCGGTATGTCTGGCTAAGTTCACAGAGAAATGGGATCAAAAATAAGCGAAATAAGTGTGATTTAATAATTTTCCTTTCAAAAATTTACTTTAACTACTCTTATTGGAAAATGCCTATTTATTGATGTAGGAAAAAACCCATATTTTTTAAGGTATTTGAAGCACTTTGAAAATTCAATCATACAAGTTTCACAAATCTTAGATTTTTTTTGTCAAACTGAAAGTGTCTGTGCTGTATCCGAGAGCCTTGTGGTTAAGCTACCACTAACCTGTGTGTCCTACTTTTCACAAGACTGCCCAACAGCCTGAATGTTAAGACAGTGTGATAGAAGTTACGATGAGAATTTCTATCCTGCATTTGGGAAACTGTTGTCAGGATCAGTACCTTAATATTTCTATAAATCAGAATACTGGTTGATGAAAATTCTTTTGTTAGAAAACGCCTTAGTAACTTGGTTAACACCATTATCTTAGTTAACTCCAGTGAAATTTTGAAATTCATAGTTTTGGGAAGAAAATCTTTACTCTTTATCTAATCTTGCCCCATCACCATAGTAGAAACAAATTAATCTGTTAAACTGGGTCTTTCCCTGGTGATGATTTCAAGAAGAGGGGAATTTATCCAGTGTCCTATTTGATGCCCATATTTGAGCTAAATCATGAGAACATAAATCAGAAACTGAAGTAACAGCCGTTCAGCTGACAGATCAGGTAGGAGGGAACGCTTAGTCACAGTGATTAATAGGCCTTTTCAGGAAGCACTTAGATACCATGGTGATGGGTGTTATAGCAAATCCTCAGATAGTCCTTGATGACTTCATATGGTCTAATTCCTTTCTGACAGTAAAGGGAGGGTAAAAATTAGACTTCTAAATTGCCTGTTTGGTATTCACATGGAAATAGACGGAACAAACTACCATGACTACAGGGGTCTAGGTTGAGACTGTCATTTTCAAGGACACTTGAAAGGACAGCGCCTAATTTCCTCAGATGATTTTGAATCATTAGCTGAAGGTCTCATCTTGTGAGCTTTTATGCACAACTGCACATAGGTATATCCTTCCAAAGTTTTGCATTTTATTGTGTAAGCATTAAGCTTTTATGGATTGGGGCTTAAAATAATAATAATTAAAATGCCCTGATTGGAAGCCTTGGGCAAAGACTCTAAGAGGGAAATGCGGAGGTTTTTTGGCTCCAAACAATGCCTATGCCTACAGGGAGTCCCACATCTGGCTGCAGTCTGATAGAATCACCATGGCCCCTGGTACCTATTTTGCCTATGCCTCAACTTCAGCGAATCAATCTTATTATTCTTATTGAAAGAATAATCGAAGACTCTGGGAAAGCTGTCATTACCCTGAAGGAACAGCTACAGCTGCTATTCCTCCTGTCCCCCAGCAACAGGGAATGCTGCTCATTTTCAGCATTGCTGAATATGCTCAATGCTCCAGAGCTCTCCTTCTTCACTTCCCTCTTTCCTATGGAAATAGCCAATTCCAGCCCTTCTTCTCTAAGACAGAAATATTGTGTTTCCTACACAGCATTCATAATGCTTAACCTTTTCTGAATCACCACACTGACTTCAACAATAGCTACTATTTTCACTTTGAAATTGTCCTGTTGTAGCATTTTTAGTATGAATTTGCCTAGAAAGAAGCCTTATTAAGAAAAGAACTATTTTTTTTTTTATATATAGGTCATCTTGGAAAGCTTATTATATTTAATCTGACTAAGAAATAGAAAGATAAATACATAAACCATTTTTTTAAAGTAAGATTTCTAAGCAAATTTAAAAACTAAAAGCCTATTGGCATTTTGCCTTTCAATATTAAAAATAGATGCATTTTTTGGACATATGACACTTTCGATCTGATACTGAGCTGGAATAAACTGGCAGAGTTTCACTGAAGTGAATGCAATTGTGTTGATTATCACCAGCGGTAGATCTAGCTTTTACATCTCAGCTGCTATATAATAAATAATATAGCAATTCTTGTGTAGATAACCAATGCCACCCATTAATTTTATCAGAAGGAAAAGGGAGTTTGTAGATTCTTCTGTTTACAAAAGCTTTGTGTGAAGTGGAATGTAAATTGTAAGTAACTTAGTGTACACTATAATATTCCTGCTTCCTGGCAGCCCCGTTTCCAAGAGTATTTAAATACTGGCATATGGATGACTCTAAGGATTGTTCTGTAGCATCAGTATCTATAGTGAAGCATCAACAAAGAAGGGATCAAGTGAGAACTAGACCTTCTTAACACCAGAGGCATTACTGATGGGTGACATCCTTTGCAGTGGTGACTTGCCACCTTCTCCAGCTGGAAATAAGCATCTGCTTATTCCACAAACAGGACTGCATGCACTCATAGGCTTAGTGAGATTATGTCTCTTGAATGTATTTGCTCATTCGTTCATTTGTTAAATACCTTCCCTTCAACCTTCTATCTTTTAATCCGTTCTATTTCAATTTGTGGTTGGCAGCAACCACTTTTTGAAATAGTGATTGTTTGAGCCCAGAGTACCTAAACCACTGTCTTATCCTTAGGGCTGCTCACCTTAAGAACAATGGAGCTGCTTATCACCATTGGAAAGCACAGCTGTATGAGAAAAAGTCTTTTTTTGTAAGAGCTGAACGTTTCTGTCTCTATGAAATTATGCATTCCTCTAGCAAGAGAAACTTCATGTTCCAGTCTTACCATGATTCTATGCCTCTGGTTAGAAAAGATCTCTGAAGGTCATCTCTCCAACCCCAGGCTGGAACAATTAAACCTTTAGCATCCCTGACACGGGTCTGTCTAGCCTGTTCTCAAAGTCCACAGCTGATGCAGACTCTTACCACTTTTGTTACCAGTCTGCTTTAGTGATTTGCTGTTCTTAAAGTCAGAAAGTTTTCCTAATGTCACATAAGGCTCTTATGCTGCAATTTCAGCTCATGGCTTCTTGACCTGTCCTCCACACAGATAGAAAGCAGATTGTTCTTTTTCCCTTTGCAGAAGCCTTTTACACATTTCAAAAGTGGTTTCGTGTTTCCTTTTTGTCTCCCTGTCTAGACTAAACAACCACAGTTCTTTCAAGCCTTCTCCACAGGTCATGTGAGTAGGGTCCTACATTACTCTTGATAATTTATGCCAGGGATTTCTCTTCCCACATCTTTCTTGCAGTTTGATGCCCGTAAAAGATCCAGCTGAAGCAGTACTAGCACTGGTAGAAGGAAAATACTGCTACATGTCTTTCAAGTTTGGTTGATGTATTTCACTGTGCTGGTTAAAACTACAAAGTATCATTGATGCATATTCAGTTACTGCACCCCTCACCCCCCACCCCCACCCCCCGATATTTTTGCCATTATGTAGCCAGTTGGACAAATAAACATTCTAATCAAAAGGTAGAATCTTGCATTTATGTTTATTGATATTTTTTCCCCTTCTCAAATATTTATTCCATTTGATAATATTGTTTTGATTTTGGAATCTGTCCTGCATTTTATGTTTACAGCTTCCAAAATGACATGCTATGTCAATTTAAGACACCTGATTTCTACTTCCATCATCTAAATTTTTACATATTGAATAGTACTGGATCTCTGCAGAACCACATCCTTCCATTTTAACCCTTAGTTCTCTCTGCTTTCCAGATATGTTGTCTCATCACAGTCTAGAGCAGCCTTCTCCAGATATCATCATCTGGGTCAAATTCACCTGCGAACTATCTATTTCTGAGAAATCGGTTGTGTCTTAGATACATGTGAACACAAGTTCCTAACATTATTGAGGTTGGAAGGAGCCTTGGGAGGTCATCTAGCCCAACCTCTTGCTCAAATCAGAGTGGACAATGAATTTAGACCTGGTTGCTTGATTTTCATTGTCCATTTGAGTGTGGAAAACTTTTAAACACAGTGAGCCCATAGCCTCTTTGGGCATCCTGTCCCAGTGCTTATTACCTTCACAGAGCAGATTCTTTTCCTTATATCCCTATGAACTTGCCCTGTTTCAGTCTACCAGTGCCTCTTGTTCTCCCTCTGTCCACCGTGTTAAAGAACCTGGCTCTATCTTCTTGGTAGCTTCTTCTTATGCATTAGAAAGCTGATGCTTTCTCTCCTCCAGGCTGAACAAGCCCCATTCCTTTGGCCCCTCCTCACAGCTTAAGTGCTCCAGCCCCCAAATATCTTGGTGACCTTCTGCTGGACTCTGGACCCAGCTGCACTCATTCAGCTTTATAAACACTCCTTGTACCAAGGTCCTGAAAAATGATTGCAGTATTCCTGATGAAGTCTATTAATTGCTGAGTAAAGGGCAATAATCACTTCCCTTGATCTACTGGCTATGCTCTTGTTGATACAGCTCAGTATGCAATGAGCTTTTCTGCCAGGGCACAGAGATGACTCATATTTGGCTGACTGCCCACCATGTCCTTTTCGGCAGAGCTGCTTTCTGGCAGCCAGCCCCCAGCCTATACTGCTGCAGGGGGTTAGTCTGCCTCAGGCACAGAACTTTGCAGTTGTCATTGCTGGATTTCATAAGAATCTTGTTAGCTCATTCCTCTAGCTTTTATAGATGCCTCTCAATTACAGCCTTGCCCTCAAGCATATCAACTGCACCTCCCCTCTCAGTTACCCAAAAACTTGAAGACACAGTTCATCTAGCCCACCAGGTCATTGATAAAGATATTAAAAATGATAAATCCCCAGATTAGCCTGTGAGGAACTTGACTTTTAACCAGTTTCCAGTTAGATTAATAACCACTGTCTCTGAGTATAATCCATACAATTTTTCACTTGGTAGTCCATTCACCTACACCATAATGCCCCAACAAAGATACCACAGGAGATGGGGTACAAAGCCTTGCTAAAGTCAAAATAAACACTGTCCACCGCATCTTCAGATCTAGTAAACTCATCATAGAAGTCAATCTGTTTGACCAAGAATAGGTTCTCTTTGGTAAATACATGTTGACTGTTCCCACTCACCAGAAATAGCTTCCAAGAGAACTTGCTCCTTGGGGAGCTCCTGGGGACCAGAGTGAGACTGATTGACTTGCAGATTCTTTCTTGCCTTTTTGAAAATGAGTATAATATTTCCCTTTCTCCAATTCTAATATATTATTTCTGAAAACCGAAGGCCAAAGCAATCAGAAAAAAATCAACACATTTTTAAAGATCTTTGATCTGGGAGGAAGCTGAATTTATACAGTGGCATAACAATTCACTTGTTTGCTCTCTATTCCTATCCAAACACCCTATTTACTTTAACTGTCGCTGAGTTAAAGTATTCATGTAACTATCTGTGTAATCCCAAAGATGCATTCTACTGTGTTAACAGGCTGCTTTGTATCCATCTATGAAAATCTGATTGCTTTTTTTACTGTGCTTTGCTTTATATTTACCTTTGCTGACTTTTGTTTGTCATTGATGTCTCAGGTATTTGATTGTGTGAGACTTCTTCAGTCCTCACAACTGGTTTTCGTTTTTCCCAAATAACTTTGTTTCATTGCAAAGTTTGACAACTCACTATTAATCTTTTTTTCTGGATCTTCTATTAAGTTTTCAGTGGCCCAAACAAAGATTTCACTAAGGTTCCATTCATAAATTCCCTGCACTGCAAAATCTGATCTTTAATATATTTTTTCCTTGTTTCCTACCTTTGAAACAGCTATTCATTTGTGTGAGGACCTTCCCTGGACTCTCTCTTAAAGAGCAGAATTGATCAAAATATATTAAAAGACAAATTTTGAATGGAAAGCAAAGAATATTGCGGATATGAAAAACACGCAGACAATTTAGTAAAGCAATATAATTAGCCTACTTGGAATTGGCCAGGGTAATAGGGTTTATTGAAACCCTTCTATAAGAAATGCCTTTGGATTTTGATACATATTCAGATTACTCCATTTAAATTTTATTTAGATAGAAGGCAAGTTCGTGTTTCTGAAAGGTTATCAGATGGCAGGTACATTTTCCTGCAGATTTTCAAAGCTAATGCAACACTACTCTTGCCTAAAATACCCAAATCAAAGTCCCAAATATGACAGTGGATGAGTTCTGATTTAGAGGTAAAAGCATTACCTACTGAATCAATAACATCATCCTTTTAATATAAGTACATGGTGAAGTAAATATAAGTTTTGTTACTGACTTCAGTTGGATTTCACCTCTAAATAGCTCTTGGAAGCTTTTTAGCCATGTAGAAATAGCTATGGCTGACCTTGTTTAGCATGCTAAATATTACGAGATTTCAGTGCAAGGAGATACAGCTTCAAATTTAAATTCAGTCACTGCATTGTCAAATATAAGTAGGCAAAAAATGGGTGAACAAGATCGTAATACAGAGCATAATGATGTTTTTACATTCTCTCCTTGCCATTCATTACTGCAAGCATACCTTAATCTTGAGATATTTATTACTATCATTCAGTAATGAACCACAGAGTATCTATAATGATAATAAATTGTTCGGTATTTTCTTAATGTTGGTGTCTCTTAACTATGGATATTGTTACAATTTTATTTCCACTGGTATCTCTGAGAATTTAATAGAAGCGTCTTCTGCAACAAAGATTCACAAGGAAACACACTGACTTGTTTTTGCAATGAAGATTTGGAGTCAGTGAGCAAGGATGAATCACTTAAAATGATCATAATTCATCTGTCATCAGTCTGAATCTCAGAGAATGGAGTCATGGCTGATGACAACCATTCTTGGACGGCTACTTCGAATATCTCTACATTGCTTGTGAACAAGACAGCTGTTGAGTTTTTATGAAACATACATTGCATTCATCAAGATCTGAAAACTTTTGTAAGCATTTCAACTGAAATTCTCGCATCTGATTCTAAAGCATAAAACTGGCTTTGAAGATGTTGTTTTCTGTAAATTTTACCTATTTAACATAGGCTTATACTAAGATACTTTCCATAACCTTCCAGAAATCTGGATCATTTGGTATAGAGATTTCCCGGTTTATTAAAGCTTTCTGTTGTTGTTTGGTTTTGTTTTGTTTATTTCTTTGTTTAAAAGATTGCTATTTGCAATTGCTCAGTTAAGTTTATATTTATTTATATAAATATATATTTTTATATATTTATTTAAAAAAAACACCAACTTTGTTTTATATTTGTTCAGATAAGTTCCTGTGCTGTTTCTGAAATGTTCTTATAATTAAAGAATTATTGCCTTACTCTTTCCTTTTTTATGCAGTTTGGAAAGTTTTGAATTATTTTAAGATCCTCAAAGTGAAAATAATTTTAAATAGACTGATAGATTTAGGCATGGTGAGGAAGGTCTTTTTTCTTCAAATTCACTTAATCTTTTGCTTATAATATTACTTCTAAGACTTGAACTTAGCTGTGAATGTTGCTATCAAGTTTTCTTTTTCTGAAGAGTGACTTAATATCTGGTCCATTGCAAGCAGAGAAGAACAGACTAAAGTATTATCATATGTACACACTACCAGAGTACCACGGAGTCCATTTAATAATCTTCTAAAACTCCAGACTTTCTTGTTATTTAAAAACTGGAACAACATTGTATACATTTTCTTTTTAAATCAGTAAGAGTTTGATTTGGCTTATCTTCTACTTACGTTGGAAAAGAAATTGTTAGAATAATGCAGGTTTCGGCATCCTGCAAGAAAGAAAGTAACAAATACAGCCTTTTTGTGGATAACATCTAAACAGTATTTCTTCTACACTTATGAATATTCATGGTTTGATTAAGAAGCTGTTAATTCTTCACTGAAGTTTACAGACAGAGTTCTCAACTGCTGGATAAATGCCATTCTGTATTATATAATATTAGATAGACCTTAAAGGCTCTGGAAATATTTCTTGGTTTGTCTATAATACATGCTGGGTATGAGGGGATGGTGTTTTATAAGTACTTTAAGCTGTCATATACCAGCACTGCCAGAAATGATGCTTACCACTCACACCTGCTGTCGCTCCACCACTGTGCAATGAACCACACTGGGGAACTGATGGAGCTGAAAAATAACTGTTTCCTTCTGCTGTGTGCATTTTCATCAAGATCACACTCTTTGTTCTTTCTGCCACCACAAAGTTGTGCTGGCACAAGGGAGGATATGGCATGGAGGCAGGACTGGGTAACTTAGGATGCTACTAGCAGCAGTAGCAGTTTAAAAAAAAAAACAAAACAGACTATAAATGAATGTTCCCCTTTTCACTGAGTGGCTTTCATTCTTCTTTCCATATATTTCCTGCTTTATTTTGCATGATCAGTCAGCTAACATAGTGCAGCAAAATTTTCATGTTTTTCCACTGTAAAATACTCTCAAAGTTGTGTATTTGTTCTAAATCAACAGTGTTTGGATGAAAAGTTGTGGAGCAAGGTATTTTGCTGGAATCTGAGTAAAATCAAGGACGTGTTTCCAGCTGTCACATAGATGGAGGTGAGGGAGGAGGAAAAGGGTGATGTTGGGGGGAAAAAGGCTTTGCAGCTGTGTAATCACAGCTGCATCACAGGATGCAGGAGACAGCACTGCTGCCGAGCGCAAAC
Organism: Falco naumanni; assembly: GCF_017639655.2. Lineage (NCBI taxonomy): Eukaryota > Metazoa > Chordata > Aves > Falconiformes > Falconidae > Falco > Falco naumanni. The sequence continues at coordinate 3,554,460 of NC_054059.1, read as the reverse complement.
AGTGAACCTGAGTGCCCTTAGCACACCTGCATCTCAGTATAATTAGTACAGCATTCTTACTTTTAGAGCAGGATTACACATGTTTTACTGTCTGAAAGGTAGGTGGTATGCATCATGTTGAGGAGGTGACACTACTTCCCCTGAGTTTAGACTAGGCAACCAACTTTTTGATTGTTATGTTGCATAGACACTCACAGACAGAGCATTTGCTAAAATTTAATTCACTGGGATCTTGTTACAGGGTAATGCTAGCATGAGGCATCAAGTCTCTTGAACGGAATGGTTGATGGCGGTCCAGACAGCAACAGGCATCTCCATTGCAAGGGTCCTTGCAGCAGTGTCTTCAGCTGGATCAGCTGAGACTCCTCAACCCGCTTCAGTTCTTGCAGTCCATCTGGCACTGGCACTGTGTGACACCTCTACCATATGCGAGATCCACTGCAACAGATTATTTCAAGCTACAGACAAAACATCTCCTGATTCTCTTAACTGTCTATGAAAGACTGCCCCATTGGACTTACCTATGCACGATTTGATCAGTTTTGCTGCAGGAACCTCCTGAGAGTCTCTGAGATAGCATGTTTCTCCACCCAGGATGTTAATCAACACATTTAAGCATAGAAATTGGTCTAGGAACTGCAGGGTTTCCTGAGGGAAATCTTCAGGGCAGTCTGAAATTTCCACCGGGAGAGCTTTTGCACCAATTAGTCAAAATCTTAATTGAGAGGGTGGCTAGGAGTTTGGTCCAATTAGTCAAAATCTTAATTGAGAGGGTGGCTAGGAGTTCGGTCAATCACTGTCTCAAGTCAGTCTATTGTCTAAATTGCTCCATTATCTCATCTATACAGATGTCTACATGGGGAGTTTCTGGATCACCCGAGGAGTTAATGACCTCAGCTCACTAGGTGTGCACAGAGGCACAGCCCTGTTACCCAGTTACACCACAATTATAACCATAGGACATACTTGAATTTCTTACTTCGTTTTATACTTAAGTTCCATACCTCTTGCTGCAACTAAAAGCTAGGCAGGATGAAACTCAGCATATCAGTAACTGTAGCACTGTCTTAGGAGAAAGACTGATTTCTGAATACTGTTTTACTGAAATGATTTTAAATAAGACTTTTATAATAATAATTTTTCTGGCTTTAATGGATTCAAATTCACTTCATAGCAAATGTAAAGTGATTAAACATAAAAAGATAACCACTAACAAGTTTAAGACATGACCTGTTTCCTTGTGTTGGTAGGACCTGACTGAACAGCAAAGAAAAAGTTTTACACACATGCTTTTTCTTCTCTTAAGGATACCAAATACTGTGCCTACAACTTACGAACCTGAAGAATAACAAAACCTCATCAGAATGAGTTTTACACAGCTGATAGTTCTTACATGCTCAATACTAATGCACACTGTTGCTGCTGCCTTACATGAATGTCTTAACTAACCGAGTGTTCATTCAATAAGACCAAACTCACAAACTTTTAAAGTGCCAGTCTAATGAACTCATTGTGTCCCTTTATTTGCATTTAGCTTTTTAGAGATCATGGTACATGAAAGATAAATTATTATTTTAATTGTAACAAAGTAAATTTAAATTTATTCAGAATAAAAAAATGTAATTATTTGACAAAAATTTTAAAGTTTTTTTGTTGTTTGGTTCTGTTTTTCAAGTTTAAGAAACATAAACCCAAGAAGTCTGACAATAGCAATAATATTAAAAGACTCAAAGCTTGCATATTCTTAATCTAAGTACTCAGAACAGCAATTCAGCTCTGTGGTTTTGCCTCTTGCACAGATGGTTTGTGCTTTGGCAGAGGCTGGGGCAGTGTGACTACACACAGCGTGTGTTGAAGGTAACTTCAGCACCACTTGTACCTCCATTCACCTGTCAGGACAGCTGAGCTTATCCAGGGTCACAGCTCTAGAGCACAACCGGAACAGACCACCAGCTGGTGACATCTGGGTGTATCAAGAAGGGAGAGGGGAGGAATAGAGCAAGAGAGATATGTCTTTTGAAGGTAATGTCCCTTGGACATGATTTTGGGACGTTACATCTGGTGATCTCAGTCAATAGGATGTTGTTACACACAATCTGGAACTGTAATATATATATTATGAATTTTTGACTATTTTAGTTTCATATTTTGTCATCTAGCTTATAAATTATCAGTGCTTATAAGTCATCAGTATCAATGTTAAGAGAAAGAAGTAAAAAAAGAGAAAACAAGATGAGTCCTTCCATTGTTAAAACACTGTCACAGCTGTTGCAGTGCTTTACCTATATCTTAGCAGTTACTACAAATATGTGATCTGGTGCTTGATTACTCCTAAATCACTTTAACAGCTGTTTTTAACAAGTATTTCTGAAAGAAAAACATCTTAACCGAGGTGTTGTTAATGCAGCCTTCTTAATCTCAAGACCTTATTCCTCCCTGCAGAGTATCAGCAAATTCCACTGACTTTAATAGAGGCAATTTGTGTCCTGCAGGGAAGAAAAGACCCTGGAAGCATTAACTAAAACAGATTTAACACAGAAAACTGTAACTGAGGTCATCTTAATTCAGCTGCTTTACACTGTGCTGGCCTTAAATGAACTAATTTGGGACCTATGACCTTAACAGAGAGATTTCTCTATTGACATACTGTTAGCTGACGCAAAGTCTACCTGAGATCGCCTTAGGAGCTCTACATGACTGTATGACTGTACTACTGTAAATGTGAAATTCTTTTGGCTTTAGTAGAATCAGATATTGATATGAAACTTCCCTAAGCAAGCAATTTTAATTGAGTTAGGCTTAAACTCTTGTGGGTTTAGTTAATTTTAGAGTGGAAGGAAAAAAAGTAATAACAAATTCTGATATAAGTGGATTAAGATATCAAATTATAAACCTTTTCTGTGACATAAATTTAGTTATGTAAAATCAATGTCTCTGTATATCCTATTAAATAGAAGAGAACCAGACACTGACCCTTGGGTCCAATGCTCCAAAAAAGCAATAGTAGTGTCCCCAAAATTTGAAGCTAGTACCATCTCTATCAAAGATTAGGTTTGGAAGTATTTTTGAAAACCTACATCAAAGCCAGGGATTCAGTTAACAGTTAAGAATACAGATGATCGGGCCTTATGTTCAGGACTCAAGCTTCCCTATTTATTTTCCCTTACTAAGTATAAGACACAGCCAGAGTTGTAGCATTTTTGCATGCTGAAGGAGAATTCTATTTCCAAGTATTAAAAGACCAGGAAAAAAACCCCAAACAAACAAAAACCCACAGCAAAATCAAAACACAGAGTTCCTGGAAATAAAATCTGGTAACACAAAAGGACACTTCAGAGGGAAGACTATACTCCTATCTTAGTTAATGAAGGGAACTATACTTTTCCTCAGCATCTCACTCCTCATCCATCTACTTCACCTATATGAATCATGAGTCTACATATGGTCTGGTTCTTGGTGGAACTAGTTTCTTCTGTGACAGAGAGCTATATATTGAACAACTCATGTCTCTCTGGGAACACAAGAACTTATCCCAGGATCTTCCATGAAACCATACTTACTGGCTAGCATCAAAACCATCGCACAGAGCTTTCAGTCAGCCTTCAGGTTTTAAAGAGGACTTGACTTCAATCTTTTGTAGTTAAGGATAGGATGGTTGTAGATATCTATTACAGCTTCTCAGTCTGAGTCCATCAGCTCAGTACCTCGTGGTTATGTGGTATGCTCAACACAGGACAAACAAGTGGGTTTCAGCTCATTCCTGGGGTAAGCTGTAATACCTGATAGAGGGTGACTGAGCTAGAGGACTCCCAGGGCTGGAGGAGTCCATACGGTGAGTGTCACAGGCGACAGGAGGGAATTATGGCTCTCCTGGCCCTCTGCTTCCTAGTGTTACCGTGTAATACAGTCTACCTTTGCCTTTGCAACTATACTGTTTGTTTCAGTGTAACCACCGTGGAGAGATGCGTACCAGCCCTGGCTGTGCAATTTTATGCCAGGAGGGAAAGAGTCGCTGAGGAGAGTGTATAGTAGCTGAGAAGACCATTGTATAGGTCACTAAGGAAACAAACTTGGACTCTCCATGTAAAGGAAGTAAACTAAGGTTCAGTGATCAGTCAGCTGCAACTATAGGGTCGACTATTGTTTGAGACCCCTTAGAAGACTCTAAGATACCTGTAAGGAGCATGTGCGATGTTTAATTATCATAGTACTGCCTATTGGATGAATATGTATGATTTTTTCTGAGAAATGTAATGCATAAATCTAAGTGTAGACTATATAATTTTGTTTGAATAAAACACGGCATGCACGTTAGGTGGAACAATTCCCCGTGCACCCAGCGCTGCAGTGAAGGAATGCCTGCTTCTCAGTGCTACGTTGGTGTTAAGGAGGTTTCTTATTCCCAGTTTTGGTGACACTAGAAGAGCTGCTGAAGCATTTTCCCTCCTCTCACTGACAGCTGAATCTAAGAACTTAATCTAGTCACAGTAATTCACTACTATATTTTTTAGTTATACAAGCAAAAAGGAGAAACGATAGTAAACACAGGAAATAAACCCTACATAACAAATGTTTTAAAGTACTCATGTAAAATATGTTTTCCCAATATGTATGCATGAAATGCCAAGTAGAGCCACACAGCTCAGGAATCTGTGCACATGTAATTCTGACTTCTATCTGCACATCAGGCATTTGCCGTTTAAACACATGGACTGTTAAAAACATTTGGACTACATTGCATCTGTATGTATATGCATACAGATGCTAAAACAATTTAATACTTGGCAATATCTAAACAGAACATCAGTCTACATGAGTCCTGCAACAGCACTCTTGTAATCAAATGCTATATACACAGGTTTAAGGCAGAAACAAAACAGAGCAGATAAGAAGTTCTGATTTCTCTTCCCATGCAAATTCCAATAACTTATTTTTTTAATTTGATCAAGATTGCTACTTTCAAAATTCTGTATTAGGTTCTGCACCCCAGTTTATATGTTTGTTCTCATGACCATATTTTGTAGTTTTAATGCAGATTGTTTATTTTGGACTGATGAAGGTGACTGCTTATAACAGAGGGGTTGGATGTCCACCTTCACGATGCCTTTCACTTACAAAACTCACTTTGTAGAAATGACCCCTTTGGTGTTACTGATGTGAAAGTTGTACTGTTGCTGCCACATTATGTTATCTCAGAAGGATATACTGATTTTCTGCTTAATTTTCTTCTTCTGTGTTGTATTACTATATATCTGTTTCTAATTTAAAATGATACTTGCCTTATGAAAATTTCCTTCTTATAGTTTCATATACCTCCACCACACATGAATATATTTTATAATAATAGTTAATTGTTCTTAATAAAAATGACGAATCATGCATGTGGATATTATGCGGAACTTCACCCGAGTTTCAAAAACCGAGTGGTTAACTTGCATTTCTCACTTTGTATCTCAGATCATGTTATTTTCCACTTAAAGGTTTTAGCATCTTTATGGTAATGATCAACCTTGTATAGGGCTATTCATGCATCTGTTAATTTGTCTTTATGTATTTGCCTATTTGGGAATATAATAGAAAATGGTATTCCCTTGTTTGCTGGTATATTTACGCTGTAGACTTCTGCCAGAATAGCCATGTCAGTGGGGGTAGATGAGGTGGGATTTGAGACTGGTTTTAGCTGTAGCAGGCAAAAACCTATCACATAGACTACAGTGACAGAACTGTATTTTTGTCAGCTCTGTGAGAAAGATACGCTATGCCAGGCATAATAAAGATATGTGACCGTAGTAGGAGAGCTTTACTGCCATGATGTAACAATGTAAATGTACTTGAAAAATACAGTTATGGTAATCATAGCCAGAGTAGTGAGAGAGGTGATTAACTGGTTTTTGTGGTTTGTGGGTTTGTATTTGTTTTGTTTTGCTTTGGTTTTGAATGGGAATTGTAAGGCAGCTTTTCAATGACAAAAAAATCCATGGCAAACTTTAAAATATTTCTGCATCTGGGCTTTTCCCTACAATATCAGGGGAATAAAACAGTTTGCAAAACCTCAATGTTTTAGTCCATTTTGCCTTCTGGACTATTTCTTTGCTGGATTCAGTTACTTTAGTAGGTTGGGGTTTTTTTGTTTTTTTGTTTTGTTTTGGGTTTTGTTTTTTTTTTTTCTGGTAAGAAAAGGAGCCAAACAGAAGCTGGCTTTTAAAGTAAGTGCTTTAGCATGGAAAAGCTGTTGAAGCAAATAACGTGATTGGTCCACCTGTGCTGTATGTGTTCTTTCTGAAGTTTTTTTGTAAATAAGAAGGCATACAGCTCTACAACATGACGCTGTTTCCAAGAGTAAATTTTTCACTAGCACTTAGGATCCCATATTGATCTTACTCAAATACAATTTTCTGGAATTTGTATCTGTATTTGAGAATCCAACACCAAGCAGATGAGTGTTCATTTTACCTCAAAAATATAGGTAAGCATTTTAGGTGCTGAGGCCCCAATTTTAACAAGCTTTTATCAAACTCCTGTCGTTGTAACAGCTGAAAATGTCAGTGTCCTGGCAGATAACTCCAAAATGGAGCTTTCCCTCTGCCATGCTGTGCTGGGAGAAGTCTGGTGTTCACGCAACTCAAATATGTCCCTCCAGAAAAAGATATAAGAGGGTTCTTACTTAACAAGAACGGGATTTTGGTACTGGGTAAACTGTACACCTCAAGGAGAAAAATACTGACTTTGGGAAGAGCTGGACACAGATAAAAACTTGTTTCTCTAACAGACTTTTTAGAAAGGTTAAAAAAACCCCAAAACTGATGGGGGAATGGACCTAAACCAACTTCAGCGTGAGAAATAAACTCAATATCTACTGCATTTTTGGAGACAGGTTATGCAAACATAATAAATACTGGATGTGAATACAAAAAGTAAATTAAAACAACATTCTGCTAGTAATGCCATCAATATTTTTTAAAAAATAATATTTCGTCTTGATTAAAAAATCCCCGTAGTACTTCTGTAGAAAATTGCTTTTTCACTGTCAGATTTTTTAACAAGCTTTATATCAGATTATCTTTACGCTATTATTAGTTTACATATTTTCCACTAGGACTCACAATAATACATTCCTGATGAGATATAATGGTTCAGACTCCCAAGTCCAATCTCTTTTCTTATTCTGTTGCTTTTTTTCTCTCCTTCATTTTGAATAACTTATTTATGCACATATTTTGTCATTTTGTCATACTCTTCTCCTGGTTCTGAGATAAAACTTTCAAGATCAACTGTTATTATGAGTCTAGGTATTGTGGCAGTTGTTTATTTTCTTTTTATTAAAATGATGAATGCTTTTATACTCCATTTTTGCCTAGAGGCTATTGAAAAATTAGAACTTATATCAGGTTACTAATTTACAGTAAATATATTCTCTAGCATTAGTAGGTGCATAAGCACTTAAAAATCACAATTTTCATCTAGGCATTTTAATCTTCACTGGTATTAATTTTATTTAATATACTCTGGCCTATCTACAATTAAGCACATTATCCTTTACATTTCTATTTATCACAAAGGATTTATTCCTGTCCTTTTTGAATCTTTTTGGAAAAATAAAATAGTGACAATTATGGATTTATTGTCTTTGAATTTGTAAAGCTTGCATTTTACCTTGCAAAACTGCAGTAATAGAAAAGTGCAAGTCAGCTCTCAAGTTTTTCTTTATGACTTCTGAAGTGGACAATTTCTGTAAGTTTTTTGACTGTATGTCACACAACTGAGATGAAGGTTGCTTTAAGGTAATTTTTGTCTCTCCGCTAATACAGACTTCCTGAAAGACAACTGGATTCCTCATAAGCAGAGGGAAGGATCCTTAATGTTTCCTTTTTTTTTATTATTTATTTTCAGAATGGAACCCTACATCATTCAGATTGACAAGACCGTACAAAGGTTCAGATGCTATGACTTCACCCAACTGTTCGCACTGCCAACAAGAACTTAAGCAAAGGACATTTCAGGAAATTGCTTCTATTCAAAGATCTTCTAATCTTTGACATACTGATTACCCATCACAAGGCTTATTTTAATCTTTCTCATTGTATGAAGTGCTGATCTTCAAAACAGCAGGTGCTGAAGTCTATCACATAGCCAAATTCTTCCTTATATGCATACAATGGAGTTAGCAGACCTTAATTATATAGGTGCCTGAAGTCAAGCCTAACCCACCTGAACCATACAGCTGTAACGCTGATTACAAGATACTCTTTCAAGGCAGGTACTTTCTCTCCAGTCACTTCCATGGAAGAATGAGTTAGGAGATGGAAGATTAGGTTGAGCAATTATATTTCAACTATCTTAAATATTCCACATTTTGAAACTGAGCATCTCTCAGATTTTAGCTGTTGGAGATCCTTTCTGTCAGTCAGAAAAGTTGCCATAGCTAGTGGTATAAATAATATTTTCCTTGCATGACATTTAGGGAAGTAAAGTAGGGTTCATGTTTTTCCGTGCACAAATCATTGGCAGTATAGAGTAAGCCAGAGGGGAAGGTCTTGTGGGAGGGCCCACCGGACTACTGCCAGAAGGCTTTGCTGACATGCCTTGCCTGACAACCTGAAAAGGGGTAATTCTGATTTTTTTTCTTTTGTCAAGGACATTAGCAGCAATAAATAGCAATTTTGTAAATTATAGCTCAGGGAAAAAAAAAAAATATATCCCCCAACAACAAACAGTCAGGATTACAAGAAAACCAGGGATAAAATACAGAAAAGTCAAGGGATCTGTAACCTTTTCCCTTCCTCTTACTAACTATAAAATTTGTTGCACATGTTTTTTAGATATTGGACATTACATAGTTAATTGATCCTTTTCTGTGGATGGGTGAGATATTTCTGCCTCTGGTAATGTAGCATTCCAGAGCTCACAGTCTGTTTGTGCTTGCATTTACAATAATAGTGAGCAAATGTTTAGAATCACAATTTCTTCTTCAGCAAAAATGAACACTAAAATAATTTTGGCTAATAATAAACCAGATATATACTGCACTTTAATGTCTATTAAATATCTCCAGTTATCATCACTAAATACTAAACACAGAAATAAATTAACATTGTAAAAATATTGTTATATAATAAATGTTGATGTAACTATATATTGGCATATAATAAGCCTACCACATGTCAGAATTTAAAAGTGCCAACCTCTGGTTTGCTTCCTTAATGTATAAGTATTATACAGTCTTTAATTATTTTATTGCATACTATTATTCTGGCTGGATTTGGCCTCAATCAGTTGACAGGTACCCACTGAAAATAAATTGGCAGTTGTACAATATAAGATCACTATTCACACCTAAAAATTATTTCAGTTCGATACATGTGCTTATGCTTACTTTCCTTTCTCCAGCTCCTTTTCATCAGTAATTGAAACATTTAAATCAAGAATCCATGTATCTGGCTACAATATTTCATTTATGTTGCATGGACAATCAGATGCAAATATCCACTCATTGATTTTGCTTATCTAACTAACCAGTTAACCAAACCCAGCATTTTATGTTAAACTAAGTACAGCTGATCAAAATGTATGTACTTGTGAAAAGTGTATTTTTTTTCCTTTCTTTGCACTGAGTCAGGACAAAAAAATAAAACCGCGGAAAAATATGGTCAAACTGTTTTGAAATTAAAATGTCTTGCATGGTTTTATTTACTTGAAGAGGTGTTTATAAACACTGAAACATCTCTAGAACCATAAGCAAATCCACAAGTACTGTAATCTAGCCAGAGAGATGGGTTGGCAGGGGCAGTGACACCTGAAGGATGGGCTCAGGAAGCCATGCATGGACCATGTGTGATGGGCCGTGCACATGCAATTAGCATCCAGTCTGATTTTTTGCCCCCACAAGACACTGACACTGCACAGTTTGTCTGTCTCTGAAGGTGTCAAGTCAGCTCTGTGCCGCCAAGAAAGTAGCTCTGTCTGTGCACGTGCAGCAAGTCTGAGGCTCTGGAACTGATGAAGCAAGAATGCAAGACACAATGCCTGGGATCTTTTTGCTTCTTGAGGAAGATCTGAACATGAGAGGACTGAAGAAATAACACTTCTAAGTACTAAGGTGAAAGAATATAAAAATTCAGTATTAACAGTACCCATAATTTGCATTGTGACAGAAAACGTCACTGAAATCTGTCTTGGCAGGAAAATTCCCCCCTTTTTTTTCTAGCATGGTTATAATCCTGGCTCAGTGTAGTACCGCTGAAATCAAACATAGTCTCATTCTTTAGCCTTGTAATTTCAATGGGATTAAAGAATTGAAATAAAATTTAATGACTGTCGAATCAAGCCTGATAATGGTTCCATAAAACTGCATTTCTTTCATACACAAAAATCACAGAATTCCATCCATTTTAGTTTTAACAGTCTCATGTATCAGTGCAGCGTCTGAACAGACAAAGTAAACAGTGTGAGAGCATCTTGAAGCACAAGGCATAACTGAAAGGTAGCAGTGATCACATAATTATAAAATAGCATTATTTTTACATATAAAGGGACAATGTTTCAGTAATATTTTTAAAGGTCATAAAACTAGTGTTAGATTATTCACTTGAAAAGGACTTGAGTGTTCAAAACACTGTCTGCCTCTGCATCTTTAAGCAGATTAGCAGCAACTTGGCTTCAACTCAGCAAGTTTTTCTTCCCCTCCTGCCCACAGCAGGAATCCCCCTGTGAGTGAGGAGGCTGTTTTACAACTGAAACGTTAATTGGAGAGAAACAGCCATGGTGTAAAACTAGTAAGTTGGTTTGTTTGTTTTGCTAGTGGAGGAGAAAACAAACAAACCGATTATCATGCTGGCTACTTTAACCACAACCAATATTTTGAAATTCACCCTTAATTCACTTGTAAACACTTGTAAGTCCTTACAGGTTCTTATAAAGGATACTACCACAATAGTCCAGATCTCCAGAGAATAGGTTATCCTACTCTGTTTAAGAAAAAAAAAAATATAAAATGAGGATTCACTTGTCAATTGTGCTACATCTTGAGGCTTATGACTGAGTTAATGTTTAAAACCTGCTTGTGTTGCACGGGAGAAGGAACACCTCAGAACAGCAGTCTGAGCTGCAAGCACCATATACTACAGTGTGGGGTACTGCCAAGAGAAATGTTTGAAATGCTTTCTTTCTGCAGAGCTTAGATACTTCAGTGTAGGATGAAGGAAGGTGTGTGTGAGGTAGCACTGATATTCCCAAACATCCTTAAAAAAAATTACAGTTCTTGATAGATCAGCTTATGCTCACCTTTTGTCAGCTATGTACTTAAGACAATAACCCAGAAAGAGGAATCTTTAGTTCAGACTCCTTTTTTTCTTTCTCAGGAGAATGATCTATCCGTATGGCTGGAGAAACTCAGTTTCTCCTGACACCATGCACTTTGAAGATGCCTTCGGCCAATATGAAAGCACGAATCAACAAATTACTAGGAAAGAGTTATGATTCTTACCTTTGAAATGTCCAGTTTCATTTCGCTCTCCTGGGATGACTCCTGTGTTTTATTCATTGACTCTTGAGTATAAATGTAAAACAATTCCTACAGCAGATTTTATTCTAAAGGAAACAGAAAAAAACACAGATTTATCAACACTATGTGTTGCAGAAAGTGTTTCAGAACGCTTTTACAGCACCTTCTAAAGGAAGTTTTATTTGCAATCTACTGCTGAGTTTTTCCTTGAATGTTTGATAAAAAAGTTGTCATACTGAGACATCACTCTATTTCTACACACCAGTTGTATGTCACAGATCAGAATAACAAAATCAGTGAATATTTATTCATTACACAACTATGCACTTGACAATTTCTAATACTGCCCAACAGATTATACCGTAAACTAACTGACCAGAATCTTTGCCTCGGCTCAGACAGACCATTAGTGAAATGTGATGTGAACATTTCATTCTTCTTATGGACACGTTCAGTTCTACATTTTCTCTTTGCCATCACTGTCCACTCTCACATTTTCAGTGGAATTATAGAATGGCCTCCACAACTATTTTAGTAGCATTTAGTAAAGTTTTCTCAGTTTCCCAAGCTTGTTAGTAAGCCACTTCAGACACTGACAAACCAGTATATTAATGGCTCGCAGGACCTGTAAAAAGCTTAAAAAGCTGATTATTTTCAGGGTGATTCATGGGAAGTCATGGTCCATCATTAACAAACAAACAATAACACAAGACTTGATCCATTATTTTTGTAGCTCCATTAATGTGCAGTGCCCACCATGAAAGAAGTGCTGAGCATGTATTGATAGTACCTGGGGACAGATGCAAGTCTCCATACCCATCGTAAACCATCTTTCTGAAGTGAATAATAGTGGAAAATATTCTTCATGAGTGGGATCTGTCATCCTCTAGAGGTACCTAGTTCTTTTTAATGGCTACTGAGAAAACTAAAGGCTCATTGGGTAATCTATGGAACAGGAATTCCGCTCCTGTGGGAAAATCAGTATTGAAAAGTTCAACCTCCACAGGGTAAGAGCCTTGATAAAGGTTGAGATTACAAGAAGAAATAGAATCAAGGAATAGAACTTGAAAAAAATAAGACTAACTGAAAGATCACTAAAGGCTGGAAAAAAGTGGCCTGGTTTTGATTATTTTTTTTAGAGTCATAATGTTATCCTATCTAGGGAAAAGGGTGATCAGCATGCAAGCTGAAAGGACAGAATTTTGAAAAGGAGAAGACATAGAGGACGGATTCAGAGACTGCTATTACTCTTTACCATCTGTTCATCCTTCCACTGAGACAGGCCGAATAAATATTTCTTTTGTTCAAGAACAAATAAGAAAACTGCTAAACTTACTGTTACGTGATAGTAAACCCTCAAATAAGGTATTTCTTTCCATGCCGGTAAGCAATTTTGCATAAGGGAAAGATCTTCTACTCTAAAATGTAGTCCCTGGTGAATTTTGTACAAGCTAATTATAGACTGGTGAAAAAAAAAAATAATTGAAGTGCTGACATAATCTTAAATAACAGCATTCTAGACTGAAATTCCTGAGTTGGATAACTTAATACATTTTTTGAAACTTTGCTTAGCTTTGTGTACAATATTGGCTTTGAAGCAGACATGGTAGCTATTTGCAGCCCAGCAATGTAGCCCCAAAAATTTAATACTACATATAATGGTACAAAAGTGATTAGTATGTTACACTAAGATCTGTATGCTACGCACTGTATATGCCCATAGTATGAGCAGTTCCTGCACCATGAAGATTAAGGCTTAAGTAGCAAAATAAATGCAACTGTTATCTATTTTGTACAGTGCAGGACTGCAGTACGGACATTATTGATGATGTCCGAGAAAGTCTGTTGGGAAGATGAGAAGTGAACTAAGATCTTCTCAGTGTCTGATTTGTGTCTTGAACTTCTGTCATTCTACTGCAGTGGGTTTTTTTCTCTGAGACTATCAAACTAATATGGCTTACTCTTTTTTTTTTTTTTTGTCTAAATAACTTCAAACCATATTTTCATACTAAGGTAGGTCCTGAGTCTTCAAACTCTATGCAAGATTAGGAATGCTTACTTACATAGAGAAAAAACCTGAAGCTAAATTTATGAAAGGAGTATTAATAAATCCAATTTTGCATACACCACTGGGAATGATGAAATACAAAACAGAACAAATGTCGCCGTACTCATCCATTATGATCACTTCTTAATTCAGCTGGAAATAACGAACACACCTTCTAGGGCATCTTGACAGGGAAATTAAATTCTGCCTGTGCAGCTGTCCGTAGTTTGAGTTTGTCAAGGGAGGATAACTGCAGTTTGCACAGAGCTGAAAGTAAGCAGTAAAACGTGAAGGTGAGGTCTAAGTATACAACCTAGGTATTGGATTACTTGGATCACTATCTAAGTTGGATAACATCTTCATGACCTTCTTTCCTGTTTTGTTTTGTATTTTTATAGGTATATAGCCTCTGACACGACTTCCCCTTTGGAAAAGCAGAGCTTGCTAACATGCTTCATTTGGATGTCCTTCTCTGGAAAACTTCTGTTGATTGGGAGGAGAGCCAGCAACCAGGCTGACATGATTATCAAACAGTGCTGTAATACACAGTCACCGTTAGAACAGAGGTCCTCGAGAGTAAAGATGAAGACCATCCGTAATAAGATGTCTTCACAAAGGGCAGAAGGGTAGCTGCATGAATACTCTGTGGTTTAAGAACAGCAAGGGCTGTCTCTCACTTTTGTGTATAGAGGATAACAGTACTTTCATACAATGGAAGAAAAAGCATTTACATGAACATGTCAATCATTGAACTAAGAAAGGTTTATCCCTGTAATCTTAGGGAGCACAGGGGAGATGTTTCCATTGTTGTTTTTCACATGTAAAGATAAGATCTAGGAGAGCTGTAGTCAAAAAGCAGCACCAGTTGAGCTTCCCACTCTACATTTCTTTCCCTACCTCCTAGTAAATGCATGTGGCCCTAAGCTTAACAATCATCTATGCAAAATTAAATATTTATGAAAAAAGTTTCACTTTTAAAATAACATCTGCATTTTTGTCATGCATGTTTATGCTAGATAAGAGGAAATGTGTTTTCAGTCAAATGCAAAAGCATCAAAGTTCTATTTCCTGTAAAGAGAGTAAATTCTTTCCCTTTAATACAATATGCAGGAAGTTTCCAAGAGCTCCAAGATCAGTTAAACAATCACCTTTCTGACACAGCTGCCAACCCTCTTTTGGCTTTAAAAGAAGCAGCTCCAATGTTTTCTGGAGTGTCTAATCTCTGCTAGATAGATTCCATGGAGACACATTCCAATGGTTTAATCTCTACTTAATTGCATTTCATGAAAATAATAAATGAGAGACTTGCAGATCATCACTGAGGTTTTAAATGCTGACCATTTTATTTCAAATTAAGAGAAAGTAATAAAAGCAACAAACCTAGAATTTATGTCCCGAAATATACACACAAAACTTGCAGAAATATTTTGCTTTAGGAAAGGACATTGTAAATTTTAGGAATTATTACATGCTATACTGACCCTAATATTACAAACACTTGCAGTCCTAAAGTTGAAGAGTTAGGTGAGTATTGGTAGCAATAGTTTCAATGAAGGCAATTATAAAGTTAATCATACATATAGGTGTTTACAAGACCATAACAAGACCATAAATTTTATTAAAAATTCATCTTTATGAATATCTTTGTCATGTCTTCATCAAGATTCCACTTTTGTGTCCTATATGTAAAGAAAAAGCAAAAGGCTATTTGAATCTATGGTAGTTTCCATTTTTGTGTACATTAGAGCAGAAAGAGCAAAGAAAATGTGAAATTAAACAGTGTGTTCCCCCTTTATAACAAGAAATCATAACAGAAAATCAAAATGGAATGACAAATGGAGTCTGTTTGTACTACAACAATTTTATACGGGGCCTTAGATTAACTTCCAGTTATAAATAATACTAACTTCTAAATAATAGCTGTGTCTCACTTTACATAAACACCTGCTGAAAACTCATTTGAAACAGACCTTTGTCATTTGCTCCTTTATACAGTGGTGTATTTTCTTCCATTTAGTTAAAACTAAACAAAGGATAAAACAAAAATGATTCTAAAACCATTAAAATAAAAAGAACATAAAATGAAAACACAAAGGCAAAATTCAGTTATACCCTGTCTCAGTTATTACTCAAGAAAGTATGTCCTAGGACAAATCATACTGTCTCTCACTATTCAAATGATCTATATGCGACTAATATTTTTAGCAGAGAAATATTGAAATGTGAGACCTGTACAAGGACTTGCTGCTGATTCACCCAGATAACAATAATAATTATTAGTTCTCAACAGGATAGATAATCTTGAGATGAGATAATAGCCATGATTGGACTTCTATTAAGCAAAAGTAGGATATCTGTTTAGAGAAGAGGACCCAGAGGGGAAATAGAGATGTACAAAAACTTGTTTGATTTATATAGTTCTGTGACTTAGAATACCAGCCTGGGATTCTAATTACGATTTTACAGTTGAAATAACAACAAATGTTCTCCTCCATCAACTGACTGATTCCAAGTAATAACTTGTTCATCTCAAACAAGAGTTCATTTGACTTCAAGTGCCAGCTTAACAGTTACCATGCAAATACAGGAAATTATACTTTTTTGCTATGTCACTTGCATTACTGATAAAATATTTAACATAAATTTGTAGTCTTCCCCATGGGATAATTTCTAAATGTTTTCATCTGGATTTTCAAGGGGGTGAGGTGGGGCGTTGGTCTCTTGATAAGGATGGCAGTGGTATCTTGTCTTACTTCGATTCTGTGAAGTTGTGATCACCTGCTCACATAGAGATGCAGACGTTGTTGCAGTCCTTGTGGTAATAAAAGCTTTTCTTTAAAATCCTCTGATGAGCCATTGAGGAAAGGATATGAGTAATATTCAAAATCCAGTGCATATGACCTTGACAGACAGCCAATACAGAGCACTATAAAGGAACACACAGTGAAATCAATATGGAAAAAATAAGTATAATTTTAAACACATCCTATTGAGAGGGAGTTTTTCTCTTCATCACTCATTCACAATGGAAATGGGTTGAGGTAAAATGAGAGTTTCCATATCCTCACATATGGACAAGTGTATTCACCAACCCCCCATTTTATTTAATACAGCATCTTAAGAGGATCAAGATGGATCCACTGGAAAGATTTTGGTATATATTCACCCATAAGTCCAAGAAGTTAGAGAAATGAACATCTGAAAATGGTATACATGTTTAACTATCCTCTTGAGTGCAGCTCTGCTTTTTCCAGATAAACATCCTATAGCAGGTCACTGGAATTCTTCTGGCACCAGGTTATAATGGCCAGAGGTCCCTTCTCTAACTCTCCACAATTGTTTCACACAGATCCTAAATTACTTAACACTTTCTTGAACGGATTCCACTGTAACTTAATAAAATGTGCTAAGGGGAACCGAGGAGCAATACTGGAGCAAATCTGATTTCAGCTACCACCCACCCTTTAATTGCTTCAGTGTCTGAACTCTCTGACCATTTAATCTTTGAGGCACTAGTAATGTGCCCAAATGATCAGTTACAAGTTTTTAAAAATTGCCTTGTGTACAGGCATTTGGAGCTCTTGGTAGACTGCATTGGGAAGGAGTTGCTATAGAAACACCACCTTAACACACTCCATTCACTGATGGCTATAAAGAGATACAATGGTCCCTGAATAACTACTGCTAATCCACATGACATTCGAAAATTACTAGGTTTTTGCTCTCAAAATTCTTACTTACAATGCCAGGGCAACTCCCCCTCCTTCTCTGCACCCTAGCTTCCCACCTTCCCATTCAAACCATTTCAGATGGAACTTTGAATATCTACTTGAATGTGTTATTTTTTTCTGTTTTGTGAAGGCAGCTGAATTTAGCAGTGATCTGCACAATATGAAGAACTCAATAGAATTAAATAAAATCAGTTGCTTTGTCAGAAAAACCTGTACCACCAACTGGTAAAATAAGTTGGGAGCATCAGGTTGGAGTAATGCTGGGAAGAAATGAACCTTTTGTTTACTGTAGTTTTTCCTGTTTAATTCAGATTGCCTGAAACCTGAAGCTCCATCCATTGATCCAATTTACCTATTTTCCGGATTTTTTCTCCTTAGCCTGGTAGGTGATGAAATGAGTTCTTTCAGACATTCCCTATTCATCTTTAAACACTCCCAGCATTGCGCCACCTGTGAATGGATAGAAGTACATGCACAGTACAATTAATCTTTATCAAGTGTTATCGTGATTCAGTTCGAGATGGCAGTCTCTGAAGAAAACTCAAAAGTTAAATCTAACAGGACTAAAAATAAATCCAACCCATCTCACGGCGATGCCACAGCCTAACATTAAACCATGCATTCAGGAGGTAGAAGACCTGACTTCTAGACTATCCTCAGCCTGGAGAGAGGTTTAAACCAAAGAGAACACAATGGCCATTTCATCTCATTCAGAGTGTTTCTTAGTCTGTAAAAATAAAAACAAAAGAGCAAATGATTAAAGCAGAATGATTAGGGAACTTACCTAGAATAAATTACCATAGATGGGTTGTGCTCCAAGGGCAATGAAGAAAAGGGGACATTTAAGCAGGATCTTCCTCTGCAGATGTTAGATACCTGCTTTCCTCTGCTGACTAAGATTGCAAATGGTTCTTTTAAATGGCTTGGGTTAGTCCCTTCTCCTTTCTAGATGTGAGCATCTACAGTATAATTCAGGTAATATCTGGGGTAGATATCTAAAGTAAGTGGTAAGAATTTTCTTTATAAAATTCTCAATCTTGTAACTAAAATAAATTCATTTATTATTTGGTCTATAAATGCTTGAAAAATTACTCTCCCTGTCAGAATTGCCCTTTAATTGGTGCAGAGAAAACCTGTCAGAAACAAAGAGAACTTGAAAGTGTTCATGTCTAGTAAAAGAACCCATCTGTTCAGATATTTTACTTTAATATTGACTCATTGTCTCCCTTATCTCACAGAAGTGTGCAGTACTTAGAAAAGACCAGAAAAAATGCTGTCAAAATTCTATGGTTGGTTAAAGTGATTATGACATTTTTTTTTTTTTTTTCCCTGAGGCTGCATTAATTATATACAAGTTTTTAATCGGAGGAAAACATAAAATGATTTTATTTTGTTTTCTCATTTCAATTGGGAAAACAGTGAAGTTGCTTTGATTTTATTTGTACCCTCTCCTATCTTTTGACATGGCTACCATTACAGAAAAATCAACTATTTCTAAAATTCAACAATATTTTTTGTTTAACAGTTGTTGAAACATCTTATTTTCTGAAGGTAAAATGTATGGATATAGAAATGGAATAACTTACCTGTTAATAGCACCAGAATATTGTTATTAAAAAAAAAAAAAAGGAAAAAACCTTCTTTGTTTAGTGAGTTAAAATCTTTAAATCCATCTGTTTTTGTGCTTTTTATAATCAATGATAATAAATTGCAAGAAATCAAAATGTTCCATGAAGATAGTTTCATTTATTTATGAACAGGGGATAGCTCACCTGATCCAATTAAGCTCAAAATCATACACAAGTTGAAATGCCAGGTTCTTTAACATCATGTCACCTCACCTTATTCAAATGAGGCACAATGATGCCAATAGTTTTTATATTAACCCTGCATAGGTTGATTTATATAATATTAATCACAGCTGAGGGAATTATTTTTCTTCAAAACTTAGATAACGAAAAACACTACCTCACCCTCATATATTATCAGGAAGTAGTCTCTGGTCTGATGTAACAAAAATCATCTCCTGTTATATTATTTCTTTTTTGCTTCTGCGCTTTTCTTCCCATTTTAGAGATGCTTCGATGGTACAAATACTCACCTTGCAGTGTGACTGCACAGTCCCTACTTCCCTGTCCTGTTGAACCATTGCTTTCTTATTCAGTCTAAGAAGTGATCAATGCTGTATTTGAAAGTAATGAGCGTTTTAAAACTTCTCCCAATAAAGTTGTTGGCTTTCTAATGTTCTGTGTTTTCTTGAGGTTTGATGTTTACTGTGAAAATACAGCACATCTCACTCCAGCCACCAGATTCAAAACAAATAACACATCTCCCCCCCCCAGCCATCTAAAGAAACACTGTCTTATTTGCCTTTGCCCAAACATTGCATTTTGCAGGTTGAAGATTGAACATGTCTGCAAATTCACTGTTTATTAGCAAATCCTCTTATAGGATGGGAAACCTGAATTTAGAACAAGCTATTTTTTTCACCTCCTGTATGCCATGGGGAAAGTGATTTGAAGCAATTGTGAAATTAAGTGACACCCTGACTGTGAAATGGTAGCAGACTGCATATGATTTCTAATTTAGTAATCCTTATAAGTAACCCTGACAGTTTTTGAATTTAATCAGAAAGAGAAGGAAATCTGTTTTGAAACTATATTTTTTAATTTTAGATCACTACAATTATTCTGTTATATACTAAATTAAAGAACATCCTTTATTATGTCTGTAATCATTACATGATTTTGAAGGTTAATTGGCAATAAAATCTGAAATGTCCAAGCTGTTCCAATCATAACTATTATATCATTTTTAGAATAAAGATCACATAACTATTGAACTATAACAGACCTCCCAGTTTTTATGAAATATGTCTCAGGAGGTCTGTTAATCTCTTCTGGGCCATCTGTCCTATTTGAATCAGGGAAGATAAAGACTTTTGGGATCAGGGAGAGTGGTGCAACGCATTCTGGGACACATCTAACGTAGGTGGAATCGTCCAGGAGGGGCTATTAAATAAGGATCAATGAATAGGGCACACGAATGGCTAGAAGTCTGGCTAGAAGACTTCTAAAACTGTAATTCTTCACATGGAATTTTACCAAAGTTTGCTGAAATTAGTAAGAGAAAGGAAAATTACAGTGGTTGAAGTTTGGATTCTTCAGATTTTATCAGAAATTACTTCCCTTATCTTTGTGCTCTTTTCCTCCTGCTCACTGTATTTTTTGGCTTAAAAAGGAAACCCCAAATTATTCTTTTTAAGTAAATATATACTGAAAAATGGCAATAAAATCTAATAAGACTGTTGGCCTCAATTGTTGAGACTCTGTCAGAGGAAAAGCTTTTTGTTTTTTGGGTTTTTTTTACTACAAGCTGTACTCATGCTATAAAACATTTAAAAAACTACTAAAGAAAGCAGCAATAAATAACAAAGCACATAATTGTGATAATGAAATTTACTAAAGTCTAGCAATCATGGGCACCTCATATTGCTGTGGTAAAATGAGCAGTTAAAACTGCAGCCACCTCTGGGAGCAGGTGCCAGAAAGGCTCCGAAGCGCCCGGCTCCTCACCGGTGTTGCCCCTTGATGCTGTGCCATATCCATGTTCTCCTCAGGGGTAATCTTCACACTCCTTCTGTCTCCACTACCAGAGTGGTTTGCTGTTGGTTTATCAGCCTACCCCTGAGAAAAAGAACACAGAAACTTCTCTTTAATTGGGACTATGCATTTTGGAACAGCTCGAGAAATTTTAATGGCCTCCTAGATGTCGGTGGGAAACTGTACTTTTTATCAGGTTCAGCTATTCAATAAGGAACAACCTTTTCAGAGCCTGTCAGTAACAGTGAGTTTAGGCTGCTGTATGTGCATTTGCTTCTCTTTGAATGCTCCATCTCTCTGCAAGCAATATTGTCTAACAAGGGAAAAGCCCTTTTTATTATTTCAACTGTAAACATCAAAAGTTGGCTCTCATCTTTTTCCTCTTCAACTTAGTATAAATAACCAACTAGTCAAAGAACAAGAACTGCCTTAAACCCAATACAAAAGAATCTGAATAGCTGAAGGAGTGAAAAATCTGAGCTTCAGATGTGGCGCTCTGATAATAAGACTGCAATGTTAAGCCACTGGGTTGACTAGACTGAAATCACGTACCGAACCTTGCTTTTAAGCACATCATTTCAAAGGCTGAATTTCAGACTTCAACTTTCCTTTATGGACAACAAAGTTAAAATATTAATTTGAATTAATTTGTTAAAAGCCATACTGTTTTTAGCATGTCCGTTGGAATACTGTGCAATGGCACAAACAATATTCCAAATATATTTGGTTCAAAATAATTCACACAGGCCTCTGTCCTCAAAACTTCATAAAAATTGCTCTAGTACCAGATATACTGATGGCAGAGCTCTCAGTATAATTTTCCCAAAGAAGTATGCTTCACATCATCTGAATAGTACAAATATACAAGCAGACAAGAAGAAGGGTGTTTTTGGTGTGTAAAGACACAGTGTTCTAGGAAAACATAGGTATAATTAGGTTTCACTCTTGGAGCTGAACACTGTCTAACTAGTAAATAAGGACAGCAGGAAGATTCCCACAGAAGAAAGAACGAAAATAAAATAACTCCAAACACTGAAAAGCCCCAGACATTTCATTAAGTTGCTATGGCTTGTTGAGGTACCCTGTATGAGCTAGACCAGTGTAACAGATCCATTGTGTAGTCTTACCTCATGGCAAATGCAAAGTAAAACTTCCTAAAGTAAACAGTTATATATTTTTTTAAAAATTGCTTATTTTAGTGCTCATTTGCAATGGGCTGAGTATCCATATAAAGTCAGTTAAATCACCTAGCATATGGTAAATCACTCTGACTTAGCCTGTGTACTCTGACCATAGACCTGTGCTGATATGCATGTAAGAATTATTCACATTCTCCTCTTTTAAGTGGCTTTACAGAGCTACACTTGCCATTCCTTAATTTATTCCTTTAGTGTTTATTCCCTTTTGCATTATTTTTTTAATCATGACTATGACCTTGCTTTTCCTGTGACCTTACCATCTGGAAAGCTGATATGATTACCACCAGATCAGAGACCAGCCATGCCGCTGACCCCAAGAATGTCATTAAAAGGAGAAGGGAAATAGAAGGGAGATCCTTTATTTAATGCATTAATTTAATGTCAGCTAGGACCTGAAGGTCCGTCATGCCAGAGACATTCCACTGGAGTGAGGATTCCCCTCTGCCTACATTTGTTCCCTAGCTGGAGTCACTGTCTGTAATCTACAAGTTGCTAGGGTCCTAGGCAATCTCCGGAGATACCAGTCAAGGAGCTGGAGCCAGCACCTGGTGATTCTGTTTCTGTGTGTCCTTACCCTAATAAATTTGGTATATAGCTTAGAGATGAAAGGAAGCTATAGTATTTTCTAAGGTCAAAAGGGACAGGACAACAGTATTGAGGGCTGAGCTTTCACATCATGTCCTGAGAACCGTCAGTGAACCTTACTTCACCTAAGGCTTATTTAAAGATGATCTGGCAGAAGCTAAGGACTAAAATGAATTTTCCATGGGTGTCAGCCTGATTTGAATGCATCCACATTCCTCAGGGTCCTCAGGGCACTAGTGGCACTGTCACCAGCAGCTGTCTGTTCTCATGCTTCTGGACTTCATATCATCAGGCAGGAAAGAAAGTGTCAACCTTATTTAAGATGAAGATGACCAGATTCCTAAACACGAGTGTCATGGGATAATATTTTTATATGTTAAAATTTCATGATCCTGGCATATTCTTGGCATATTCTGGAGTAACTGGACAAGTCCTGCAGTTAGCAATAGCACCAGTCAGTGGTAGGCAAGAGGCAGATAGTACCAAAGACATGAGATTATCTCAATGTGTGTGGCTACTGTACCCAGATGCAGAGGGAGACCACAGACTCACATCTGGAGGCCAGTCTTTCAGGATGTCTCCAGCCAGAGGTGTATACTGGGTTCGACAGGGTTCCCAGCCATTTAGGAACTTCCTACAGCCACCTGCAGGATCGATGTGATGCCAGTAAGCCTGCTGCACCATGTGGGCTGAGAGGGTCTGGCCATACCCGCTGACAAGGGGCTGTAGGAATATGATACGGTGTGTGAAAAACCTTGGATGCAAACACCTATGGGAAGACATCCAGCCTAAATGCCTAAAAAAAGTTGTACAACAGTTTTTAGATTGCAGTGTAATTCTGACTAAAAAAATCCCATTCTTTTAACGGCACTTTAGATACATAGTCTTTCCATAGAACTCAGTAGACACCCAGATACTTTTAAAAATATTCACTTAGATGATTTAATGGATTCTGGTGATATTATGGCTATTTAAGAGCCTTAGAGCTAATAATTACATATAATAATATTTCAAGGATTAGTCAGAAAAGAATTTGTGTTTCTACACTCCTTTGTCTTGAAAGTCTGTCCTAGCCTGAAAAACAGGTTATGTTCATTCCTATGGAAAACAACCTACAATCGTGGCTTAAAGAAAGAGAGTAATGCAACTGAAAAGGTCAAAATTTCCCCAGCTTGTGTGGAAAAAAGATACTTAGAACACAACTGGTTTGCATTTGTGTGGAAAAATATCAACATGGTAGCAAAGAAAGCAAGATAACCATCCGTTCTACTGCACAAAATGATCTGGAGAGCATTGTAAAACTCCAAGCTTCCCCAGAACAACTACTTGGCTCATTTCTATCCTCCCTGAAACTCCAACAATTATAAAATTATTTCAGTGGGTGTCTAGCTGTCACCTGCCCTTGTGATACCTCCTCAGTGCTCCTAACCTCCTAAATGATTAAAATCACCCCAGGGGAGTTAAAGCTGCAGTGAAAGAACTGTGTGATTGCTGTGTACTTCAAAGTATTTTAAAGTGAATGCATAACCGATTAAATAAATAGCCCATAGGTGCAGCAAAATTGTCCCAAATCAGGAGAACGCAAATTTCAGTTGTGCTACAGAGGGGAAGCTAACCTCTGTACTGTACTAATTCTTACGAAGTCTCTTTGCCGTGCATGAAAATCAGCTGAGGTTATCTGACTGTTTTACAGATTATTTTTGTTCTTTTTTTCCAGCTTCTCTTGCTCTCTTAACACAGTTGCTGGATGCCCTGCCTTAAGATAAGAAAAAGGGTAAAATGTCTGCATTTCCCTTTATGTATAACCTTTTTAAACAACGAAATAGCTAACTTCAGCATTTCTGCTGTCCGCGGTGAATTTTTTTCACACAGCTCTAGATGGCAGTGGTGATAAACAGCTAGTACGTTCAGCGGGGACAGATTTTACTTGGTGAACTGCTACAGTTGATTTGGAGTCCTAACCTTTCCTCCACTTACCCTGTTTCCCACTCTACCACCTGCAGCCCTATAAACAGAAAAGACTTGCATGATGGAAGCCATCTGTACAGTAACTCATCTCATCAGAGTGCTGAAGAGCTGTTCTGCTCAAGTGTTATCAATGTCTTCCAACTCTGTGTATTTTTCTTATTGCTAAAAACAATCCCAAGCATTCTCTTTGGCAGATTACTAAGGAATTCAAGTAGCAGATGTTCAAATCACTTTTTATTTTTTTCATATTGAATCTCCATAAGGATACTAAGATCTGTTTCTAGGTCTTTGCACTACGTGTAGACGTTCAATCATCTCTGCTCTGTAGACAGTAACTACGATATAAGGAAATGTCTGTGAATATATTATCTGAAAACCTATGTACAATTATTTTTTTAATTATGTTTAGCCTTTCTGGAGAATGCCAAGAACAACTTACACTAGATTTTATTCCTATGTTTTCCCCACAAAGAATAAACATCATTTTGTAGGAAATACCTGAATAATTGTTTACAGGTTACTGCTGAAAACTTCCTACAGTCAAAATAACTAATGTACTATGGATAGAAACTTCTACCTGACATTCCTCAGTCTAAATACAGCATACAAAGGTGTCCCCTGAAGATGTGACTGAAGTTGTATGCTGGGATAAAATCTACTGGGTTAGTTGAAATAGAAATCTTTGTGATAACATACTTGCTCTCTTTATTGCATATGTTGAGGAACACTTACAGACTTATTATAACTATTTTTTTTTTCCAGAGCAAGAAATTTTAGGTACATACACATTAGTATTGTTCTATTAGTAAAATAAATAGTGCCAGGGAAGGTTATCAAGCATTTTAATGGGATCTACACTGGTAAATGTTGGAACCCACTTAAGCACAATTTTGTCACATGCTTACTAGGACTTCCCCAGCAATTCCAGTTATAGTTTAGGATTAGGAACCTTCCAGGAACCATTAACAATGAGCACTCTGCATTTACATAATTTGTTTTGGAGGCACTGAAACTGTACTAGCACACACACAGGTTTTTCTATGCCAGCTAGCTCTGGTGCTCCAATATATTCTTGGGCAGGTTTAATTTGCTGATACAGAAATAGCCTAAATTTTCAATGGTTTCTTTCTCCAAAGAAATGTGTCATTGCTTTCAGACCATAACATTATGAACATACATAGGTACTGCAGTTACAGAATCCAGACAGAAAAGGAATAAAGGCAGGCACTGGAACACATCCATTTATGCTATCTCATTCTAAGGAACTCTTACTGAAACATCAGGAATATTTGGCATTTTACTCTGAAGGTTTCATATCTAGCACACCAATTTTGTTATATTGGTTGAGTGTGATACCTTGCAGAAAAGCGTTGATATTTGGTCAGAGAAAGTTTTTAAACTGGAAAATCTGGATGCTTACTACGTGGTGGTAGATGAAAAACATAATCTGTGAAACTCAAATTACCAGTAATGAAAGACCCATAAAATTAATGTTTCACAAAACTCTAGAAATAATTTTATTCTTTGTAATCTTTAAAATTTTTAGATTAAAGAAATTTCCCAGCATAACTGAAAATCATTATATTTGTTTTCAATTGCCCTATACAGTTAACCTATAGCCCCAATAAAATATCAAGGCATAGAGGAACATAATTTGGCAAACTTATTTCAAATCCTACCAGATCCATACGTGTCAGAGCCTTCTCAGTTGACTATTACTTAGCTAAATTGCTGATAAGGATTCTTGAAGGGAGCTATTCTAATCTGTAGCATGTGACGAGTCACATGCAAACTTGTCTGACAACCATGTGCAATGACTACAGATGACAGAAGTACAGGTACTATTTAAACTTAATTTATTCAAGTGAAAAGCACAGATGCCTACCTTGAGAACAGAACAGACCTTATTACAACATGAAATCTGTATATTTAACTCATAAATAGTGCAGTGAAGCTAGTATATAATACAAGATTGCAATGTGTAATTATATTCAGGCCTGCTAAAAGTATTATAGTACATAAAAGTCGCCATTTCTTCTGCCATGTATTCAACTCATAAAAGTGATCTCACATGTTTTTTACTTTTATCACTATTGATTTGAAAGATAATACACTTTTTTTTTTGGTAACTATTCAAAGCTATTCCTAACTAAAAATTAAATATTTTCTATCTTAAGAAAAGAAGGCTATTGCTGTCTCTGTTTCAGGATACTCCTGCAGTCAGTTCCTGAAGTTATTCAATTTGTGATGCTTTCTTAAACTTGAAATGTTGTAGATATTTAGCACTTTTGATGAAGATCGTGATGAGAAGTCTTCTGAGAGTTAACAGGGACTGAGAAGAAGCTATTTCAGTTTTGGAAATATGATGCCTAAAATACCGTTTTAAAATAAAGTATATTATTACGGATATCATACATTTTCTGTAAGATTGCATGCTCATTCCATAAGTTTATTCATCTGCTTAAGGACTTTTTCTTTCTGTAATAGTCTAACCAGCTGAGAAAAAGTGTTGAAAAGATCTAAGAGAAGTTTGGAAAAGCATTGCCCTCTTCCATATAAATTTTGACTTTTAGTATAAAGGAAAATAACCCATAGCAGAGTGCTGCAAATATCCACACATACACAAATGGATGTCTTGACAAGATTTTTAATTTTAGTTTCAATCACTATGTAAATGGCTTTTCTTGGTTAGTATCTGGTCATTGGGAACTGAAACGAGTAGCTGTTCTGGTCAATCACAGTAAGATCATTCTCAGACTAGATTTCATTAATAAGGCACAAAATTCCTCTAAGACACATATAAAACTATCTAAAAAGTACTATACTATGTGTTTACTTGTCTGAAACAGGCATACCAGAAGGCCACATTAAATATCTTAAATTATGACAATTTTATCAGTTCCTTTGGTAGGTTGGTGGGGGGTTTTTTTTGGTGGTGTGTTTGGTATTTTTTTTTTTTTATTATAATTCTTTAATCTTATTTTATCACTTAAAGATTTTCTTAAATCAAGCTAAAATTTCTTGGTTAGAGAGAATGCTCATTCCTTCTTATTCTGCCCTTGTTGGCTAATGAGAATAATTGGTCCCCATTCCCTTATAACATTCCTTTATGTATTTGTAGGCAGTTATCATTCCTCCCCAGTGGTCATTATGTTTGGGTATTGAACATCTGCTCAAGGGTTTATTGATGCTGCAGATAGTACCATACCTACTGGGAGTAATAGCACATAGCACTGTGTAGCTATTCTAGGAGCCCTACCTGCAGGAAGGTCACCTGGTAGTAAATCAAAAACATTTACAAAATGCAAAGTCCTTACCATGAACACAATGAAGGTATATGTTTCTTTACATTGAGGTGAATTAAGCTTTTGCAAAGGAAGAAGAATGATCTGTTAAGTGTGTAAAAATGTGATACTTATTTGAAAAATAAAAAAAAGAAGCAAGGATTTTCTATATCTATACTTGATTGTGATATTTTCATGGTGTTTCAATGCATCAGATAAAATTTTATATTTATTCTCAGACATTTTTTTCTGAATCCCCATGAGGTTTTGTCATTTTATAATACCTTCCATACTTGAGAAGAAAATACTACAAGCCTGACAGGTGTTGACAAGCAAAATATTCATTAGTGAAGCATGGGATTAATTATAAAGTTTGTGTCCTCTGTTTTGATCTCAGCTTTGACTCAGGGTAATTTTCAGGTAAGAAGCACTTGCTTTTAAAGTCAGGAAAAAAGAGAGGATATTTTGGGCAAGTTTATAAAAAAATAGAATATGACTTCAAGCTAAGAGAACAGCCTGATCTACAGACAATTTCTCTTTTATTTAATAATTAATGCCAGCTACAGCAGCATGCTTAAATTCTCCACAGATAAGAAATAATTAAGTTAACACCACTAAAAATGATATGCAATATCTCAATCAGTAAGAATTTTTAAGTGGGTACATGGGGAATGAAAAAGTAAATAGGCCTTTGGGTTTCCTGAAGTTTAAGTGAAAGACACATTCACACAGATGCAAATACTTTTGCACTTTAAGAGTTTTGTATCATCTGTTATAATGATCACTATATCCGTCAGCAAAATAATGATTTTTCAGTGGCACTTTCACTCTGCACTTATATTTTTTCCCCTTTTTCCTCAGTCCCCAACAATGAT
Organism: Falco naumanni; assembly: GCF_017639655.2. Taxonomy (NCBI): domain Eukaryota; kingdom Metazoa; phylum Chordata; class Aves; order Falconiformes; family Falconidae; genus Falco; species Falco naumanni. Next base: position 3,525,669 of record NC_054059.1, on the reverse strand, counting down.
CTGTAAAGGTATTATGAATTATCAAATTTCCTTAATGAGGTTACAGCATTAAAAGAAAGAAGAAAGAAAACAAGGAAGGAAGGAAGAAAGGCAGACAGAGAAAAAGAAGGAAAGAAAGAAAACCTTTTATTATCTAAATGAGTATCTGCTATTTTTAGCCAGCAAGATATTTATAAATGAAAGTATTATCTGTTTTACCTTCTCATGCAACCCCAAAAATTTGCCACGTGGTGTGATAAAGATGTGACACGGAATACTGCTGTACTATATTTATGTACTGATAGAGCACTGTGGTGGTGTTTTACTCTGTGTAAAAATCACTGGCAGATTAGCGGCCAGAATGCTGAGAGCCATCCAATTTGAAGGCATGGGGTGGGCCAACTGGCACGGTATTTATGAAAGGGGCATTCATACTATGCACATTGCTAAGCTGCTCACTGTGAATGAAAGAAAGAGAGACAAGCAAAGTATTATTGAAGCAAAGCCTAAAAAAAGAGCATCAAAGAGATGGGAACAATGAAGGACTACTGTCAGAATGGAATCATGAAAGTCTGAAGCTCTGTAGCAAGGCTGGCAGAAGGACACATGCTGCTGCAGATCGCAGCAGCAGGACAAGCCATCAGGATACTATACATAGTTGGCAAGGTTGTTAAAATCCAGTTGGGATAGATTAGGAGCCCTGCAGAGAAAGGATTAGCAGCTATGAGCATAGTTTAGACAGCAGGAATGTGGACTGAAAATGTACAGTCCACTAGCCTCTACCTTTGTGCTGTCTTCCTCCTTGCTGCCAGTGAAAAAGACAATCATGAAATGAAACATTTTAAAGTTTCATTTGGATATGTCAGTCTAGAATAAACTTTCTACTCTGCTCTATTCCCACATCTGGGAGCCAAGAACATTGTCTCTCTAATGGATAAGGAGAGAAAAGTCCAGGTGCCTTATCTTCCACCAACTCTATTCTGTCTTCTACATTCAAGACAAAAAATAGACTAGACTAGACTAGACTAGACTGGACTAGACTAGACTAGACTAGACTAGAATCTTGGAGTCATCAAGACCAATCAAGTTTCTATGGAAATACTATAATCAGGAAACCCTGTGCGTGTGAGATGAGCACTCTGTATGCTGTTTTTCACTAGTTTCTCACAGATACATTATAAATCCAATGTGTAAGCCTATATATCTGGGTTGTGATGAGAATTCACAGTGAATTGCATTGAAGTCCCATCGTCATGTTTTGGCACGTGCTTTCTAACTTGAAGCTTAGCTCTTCTTGATGACTTGAGCTGTAGGAATTACCGGGTTTCTGCAGCTTGGTTAACATCCTGCTGAGGTTTCAGATTTGAGGGCCAGGAGGGTCCTCTGTACTACTGCCTCACTGAGCCTCCTTCACAGAGAAACTGCAGCATAACCCGCCTCTGTTTTTGTTTTGGTCTTTATTTTCCCTATATGGAAATGGAGAGAACGACTGTAAGAAAACATCTCTAATGAAAAAGCTGTCCTCCAATGGTGTGGGACAGAAGGAGAGAATGTCAGAAAACAGGACCTCTTATCTTGCGCATGGTGATCCTATTTAAATTCTCAGGCAAAGCACTCGCTTCAAATATCAAATCAAAATCAAACTGGCATAAATCAACTTTATTTATTTATTTATGTTACTAACAGTTCTCAGCCAGGTAAACTATCACAGCTAACTACATGATTGACTGTATCAAGATAATAACAATAATGGCATATGGACTGTATTGTCTGGCTTTGTCTTATGACTCAGCTCATATAATAACTTGTCAGCTCAGAAGTCAGTTAATAAAAACCTGTGTGTTTTCAGAGAAGTATTTCTTTTAGTGCCTGGCTTTCCATTTGCTCTGAATAGTGACTGAGAACTTCTATAACTTTGATGGTATGGACTTTTCGTTTGGATCCTTTCATTAGAGTTAAGATATGTCAATGAACTCTTGCATCTGGCAAACCTAAAATTACCAAGGTATACTTTCCCACATTTTGCTACTTGCAAATAGATCATAAGTTATTCTAAAGAACTCAGGTGAGCTCCTGCAAATATCACTGTCTATGTATTCTGATATATTTCCAACTTTTTCTGTGGCATGAATCTCACCCTTCCATAAAATTACCGAATATGTAGTCTGGTGGTGCTGAAATATCAGAAGAAATGGCAAAATATTCTGCAACCTCCAGTTGTCTACTCCACTCCCTGAGACTCCTTTAGACATCACTTTCCTGATCCTCTGATGACCTTACCTTTTCTTTAGTTTATGGTTACCTCTTCTTGGTTTGATTGCTCTCTTAGTGACGTAGTTCAGCCTTATTAAAACAGAGCTTGTTCAAATCTTCCTTCCTGCATTAATAATGACAATATAAATAACCTTTCTTGGAATCTAAAAAGCACCTTCAACATGGATATCTTGAGGTTCTTATGCTCATGCTATCTCGGTTTTATGGGTTATTTTCCACATATTTTTGTATATGCAAAAATTGTTGTTACACTTTTCCAAGTAACTAATACTGCTGAAGCTTGCTGGTTTCCATTTGGATAATTTTTTATCCTCTTTTCTAGCAATTCAATTTCCTCATTTACATATATTCAGAATGATGCTGCAAATCTATTGTCCTAATCACCCTAATCACCTCTCTCTCTCTTTTTTTTTTTTTTTTTTAATTGCTCCACAATCCCCTTTCTTTCTGCAGCGTACTCTGTAACAACCTGGTTAGCTTTAAGAATGCCCCCACTCTACCTTTCACCTGTTATTCACTATTGAGAAACTGCCCAGCCTCAGCTGTTACATTTTCAAAGCAAACACAACAATTTCTGTTTTTCAATCCCATCTGGGAAGGGATCCTCAGGAAACTTCTGCTAAGCTACATCACCACCATTTTTTACCTGTCGAAGAATTTTTGTTTGAGCAGATACCAATGAGAGACTCAACAGAGGTAATCCACTGACAAGAGTTGTGGTGATCAGTGTTTCCCCACTGATTTGTTGTAAGCTCCCTCTGTATGAATCTGCTCTCTTTTTTTCTTACGGTTAAGTCATAAATTGTTAGGTTTGGACTTTTTGTTCCATGAATACACAGCACCTGACAGAAGAGGGCATGGGAAATGATTAGGACTCTTAAGTGTTAACTATAATTATGATAATTATAACCAATAAGTATTTGCATGGATGTGATGCTATTCCCTTTCATTTATCAAGCTGACCATCATTTCATGAGGTTATACGCAGATTTAGCAGCTTTATCATATTTCACATTCTTACACCAGAGAAAAACGAGCTATAAATGGGAGCCTTCTGATGAACTCAATTTAGATTTAATTAGAAACGGAAGTTAAAAGCCAAAAGCCAGGCAGGAGTAAGCTGCCAGTGAAGGCTGAGACTGCTACAAACCTGATAAGGAAGAAAGTGTGGGGTTTTAAATCGAGATTTCCGGTAGGGTAGCTGTGGGTTTCTGTAGTGACAAACTGTACTTACAGATTCCAGAGCCCCTGATGAAAAGCTGTTCTCATTCCCTAATGCTTTATGAGAACACTGCAGCCTCTTGGAATATTTTTCAAGCAGAAAGCCATCATCATGACAACACTGGAGAAAGAAGGGCAAAAAAAAAAAAAAATTCTGGTAGGGAAATAAAGACATCTTAAGCTTGACTTCAAAAGCTCTCTACAGCAAACAGTAGCTGTGGAGATACCGTTTCATCTTTGCCTCTGGGATATTATTAAGCTTTTCTAGTAGCTCTAACTGCAGGAGAAGGGATTACAGAAGTTGCTGCTGTGTAGCTGCCTGACATACAAATATCTGGAAAAGCACAGATCACTTTTTCGTACAAGGGCCACTTATTAAACGGCACTGAAAGCTTAACCTAGAATGAATAGCACAGCACACTCTGCTAGCTGCACACAAACAAAAACCATGCAAGACCTTCACGATTCATGCTGGCCTTTTAAGTGCTTTGGGAGAATATTCAGGCTCCCAGCTTCCCTTTTGTCATGGCTGTGTATACAGATTGGTGCTAATTGAGGCTGCACTGCTTTGGTACAGAGAGCCATGCGATGCCATTCATTCTGCTTCAGTCAAGGCTGTGTCAGCATTTCCATGACAAATCCTCACTTTCAAGGGTTTACAGCTTAATCGTAGCAAAATCTGCAATTGGCTGAAATGACACACACTGTTCCAGGGCTAAAGGCTTTGTGTGCGAGCAACAGAAACAGACAGAAATAAACTATTTCAGGTGCTTCTACTTTGAGCTGCTGCTTTGGCTTGGTAATGGCTTTGGATTTTAAAATGGATAGTGCAGAGTCAAGTTCCTTATTAAGAGTTAATAGTTACATCTGAGAGGGGGGAAAAATATCAAAAGAACCGTATGTTCTTTCAGTGCTTTTCAACAGATCACTAAGGATTTTACAAGATTAGCCTGGTGGATCAGGGATTGGAAAATGACTTGCGAAGTGGTAGCAGTCAGTTTAGAAACAGTTGCTCTCCAAACGAGTCCAGTTTCACTTTGCTGATGCTGTAAGGCGGGATGAGCCCGCAGACCTTCGCCTTCCAGGCCTCCGCCGGGGAAAGCCGCAGGCCGCGGGCAGCGCGCCATGCCCTGGGCGCCCGCTACACCCTGTCAAGCCTCAAAGACTCACGCTGAAGGACAGATTTTGCTTTTTAAAGAGCAGCAGCAAAAAGGAGAGTCACCTCCTCTAAACGCTGATCAGAAACGGTGTGATGTTATAAAGCTGGAGAGCTGCCGCGATCAGAGGATGGTCACGGCAACAGTCAGTCTGTAGGGCAGCGGTAGCGAGTGGCGCGGGGTCCAAGGTGGTGGAGAGCCAGCTGCTTCAGCGTGGCGTGTGTAAAGCCAGGCGGGTGAATAATTGTTTGTAGGTTTAGGATATGAGCTCCATACTTTTCCACATCTGTAAGTCAAGTGCCGATGCTATCGTTTTTGTTCGTGGGGAGCTGCTCTCTGCCACTTGCAATGCTCATAAACAAAACCATTGCCACAAACTTGAGAAGCTTCCAACTTATTTTCACCCCCGATGCAGTCCTTACGTTGCAGGCTTCTATGGCCATCTGATCTCAGCTGTTCAATTCTATGGTCTAGTAATTCTAAATTCTAAAGTAAGGACATTATTCTGCCTGAATCTAAATCTTTTAATTTTGGACCATCCACATGATTTACACGGTACCTTTCTTACTTTTCATTTGCAAAGATTGTGTGAGTCCAAACACACTCAGAATCTGTGCTTAATATAGACTTTACTACCTCATGTAAATATAGAACTTCAGAGGAAGATTTTAAATTATAATTCATGTTATTTTTCTAATTTTAAATAACAGTGTATAATAATGAATGATGGAAATCCATCTCTTCCAGGTGACAATGAAAATCTACTTCATACTTAAATTATTTCCATATATGAACAACACTTTTTTAATTTTAGAAAAGATAATTGATGAAAACATCATTAATATTTAGGATTTGAAAAGCAAATCAGATTAAGTGGGGAGTATTGTCACTTTCTTAATTGAACAAAGCATAAGTAACCTGAAAATTGAATTCCTGAATGAACTAGTGGCTAGAAATGAACCAGCTTCTATAAATAGCTATTTGCAAAACACATCCATACTTCCACTTTGAAGAATTTATTATTAGCCTTACTGTGCTCCCTCAAATGGAGCTTTAAATAACAAAGCATTTTGATGAATAATATATACAGAATATAAATTAATAAATCTTACATACAGTGAAGGAGCAGAAAAAATATTCCAGGATTCATTAAGCTTGGTCTTTCATGTGACAATGGAATAAATGTGAAATCAAACAAAACAATGTATAAGGTAGAGAGTATTGCTCCTGCAAGAAAGGGGTCCATGCATTGTGCTTTTGCTTATCTTAGCTGCTTGTGCTGTGTAAAAGTTCAATGGCTGACACGATGCCTCAGAGCAAGTGGAATTTGAGATGTTGCCATGCTATGACACTGCTGGTTTTCCACATGTCTCTGACTGAATTCTTTGTTTCTTGTTTGGTAGATACGGCACTGCATATTCCTAGGGTTTAGTACCATCAAATACTGCAAACTAAAAAGCTCTTTGTTAGTTGTAAAAGCGAGAAAATTGCCAACAGACTGCTCGTTAGTCTAACTATTTCAAACCGAACTAGAGCGCTGCTGAGGCTCCGCAAAGGAGCGGCACAAGCAGCAGCACAGTGCTGTGGCACAGCACCACTCCTCCATCACATCAGCTCTTGGAAGCCAATACTCTCTCACTTGGGTGTGATATCCATACAGGGGTTGTCATGAAGGGAAATTTCATTATATGCCGGTTTCAGGAACCTGAAATTCATGGGTTTTCTGACTCTGAGACCTGCTTGTATATTGTTTTATAATTTAGAAGACCAACAAGCTTGGTTGATGGTCCAGAAATGTGGTAGAGGGAAATATGGAAATTGTGAAACTTGCTTTCAACATCCCCAATTTTCCCTCCTTCTCTGTCCACCCTGTCTCTGTATGTTCATCTGTATATTTAACACTGTTACTGTGGGATCAAAAGCTTCTGCTTGTACTTTCCAGGTGGGAATGCCTTAAAAGTAGTTATGTTTTAATCATTGACTTCGTATCGGAGATTAACTGAGTAAACGTGAATACAGTTGTTATGCAGGATGTCTAGAAGCCTAATGGTCCTCTCGGACCCTACAATCCATGAATCTGTAAATAGTTGTAATAGTATCTTGAAGATCTTAGAGCACTTCTAAGAAAAATGGGGTACCCTAAATACAAAATACTTGTAAAGACAAGGAAAAGTCCTTCAGGCATACAGCCAAGCTAGCACATTGTAGAAAATCAATTTTCATGCTTGTGCTTTCAACAAGAAATATATCACTATGTAGAAATTGTATGAAAAGAATAACCATTTCCTTTACAACAACATGTGCTGAAAAAGGAAACTTGTATAAACACTTCAGGTACAAATACAGTCTTTATTTCTCCCCTTTGAAAAACAGAAATACATTTAAAATTACCTGGTGTAAATGATGTATCATGATATGATGGAAAAGCCTGTATTTTTAAATCAATGTGGTATCAGAACATGTAATAGGGTGAAAATACTGCTTAAATGAGTTTAAGTTGCTGAATTACATCTAATAAATTTCTAGGAAAATGTAGAATTTTTATCAAATTCATCTTACGTTGAGCATAAAAATCAAACGATTATTTTTTTTTTCCTTATATGAATAGAATAGTAACCATTTTTCCTTTTCTAGCTGGGTAAGTAAATGGAGGAATAAAATACAAAATAATAATATTTATCTTAACAGTTTGAAATCCTGCATACATTATGTTACAACATCCGATTTCCTTTACATTTTAGTTTATTTAGGATTATCTACTCAGTAGAATTCAATAAAATCTATTAAAAAAAAACAGCAGTGGTATACTGTATTTCAGAAATCATCAAATAAGAATGTAATTAATCATTCTAAATATGTAAATTTCCTGATAATTTGGAATACAGTGTATATTAACCATATTAACAGTGTTTCTTCAAAAGATCTTTAAATGTAAAAGGTTTTTCTGATTTTTCTTTCTTAAAATTAGCAGTTTCCATTCCTAATAGAAGCTTTAACTACTTTATCCAGTCACAGATCTCATGCCTTAGGCATGGGAATGGTACGTGGAATTCCTAAAATTATTTTTATCTAATCTAATCTAATCTAATTAATCTAATTAATCTAGTCTAAAACTAAGCAAATTTAATTTAATTTGTGTAGGCTTGAATTAAAAGTTTTGGGTATATTTTTTAATAGGGAAATCCAATCTCTAGAAGTTCTAATGCAAGTAATTCTGTAAAACTATCAAATTAATTAATTAAGTATACATCTTGATTTGTTCATATCAGCTATGTTAATGTTCTTTAAGGAAATTCATGTATGGCTTCAATATCCTCTTGAATTTTAAAGACTGAAATTTTAAAATATGCAAATAAACAATAAAAAGCACATAAAAACCAAAAAATATTTCTGGTGTTGATTTATTCAGTATAAAATCATATTTCATAATTTGTAACATAAGTGAAAACTTGATTATGGAAACTGGCATACTCTTTGTATTTGATTTATGGTTGAAATACATAAAGACAATGCCTCTTTAGTATTCTGCACTTCAGTCTTAGAAAACTGGCCTGCCTGTATACTTTTAAAGAATAATTACTTAGTGCTTAATACCCTAAGAGGAAAAATTGGAACGACAAAGCCTCTCTGAAAAGATCTGCGAAAAGCTGGTTGTCTGTAGAATAGAAAGTGTGGGAATAATATCAGAAAAACTCCTAGTGCACTGATGAATTGTTCAAAATCAATTTTAATTTTAGGAACAAATACTGTGGGGGGAAAAAAAAAGTAAAGATTAAATGAAAAGATAGATCATTCAGTAGAATGATCTATGCAGCTAAGAAAGTAAAGGGAAACAAATTTTATGAAAGTCACTCTCATAAATTGTAATATATAACCCTCAGTTTACTCATGTACCGTAATACAAAGATTTTTTATATTGTGTATTTAAAGTTATGGCTCTCTGTCAGTGATGTACTGGAGTGATAGCAGCTGATGTGCCAGCAGCCCTGAAAATATTACACTAAGCCAGAGGAGCAGACATTGTGTCTTTGGGGTGCTGGTGGATACATGACTGCCAGCAACATTTCCTATACGGCTTTTAAAAAGATGCAGTGTGTGGTTCTTCCAGCATGGTTCGGCAGCAGTGAATGGTCTTTTAAGGAAGGCAAGTGGTACCATGTTATGATAATCAGAGCCCTTGAACAGGAGGTAGGAGCAGTGGGAAAGATACAGAGCAAAGCTTTAAGCAGCCCACAGTGATATACTCTGCCCCCAGGTAACTTTTGTATCTTCTATCAGAAGCTAAAACCTAGCTAAATGCTGTCAGCCTTGCTGAATGCATCAGTAGTGAGGGTGAAACCTGCGTAGCAATGGAAATACTTTAAACACATTTAAGTTGAGAGGAAAATAAGACTGTGGCAGAAATCTAAAATACTAAGGTACATAAATTAGTGCTACACATAAATCTCCATTTTTGACGGCAAGAAGACTCACAATCTACATGCAATTTGAAAAAGCAGTACAGGCGTAACGGGATAATGAGAGAAAGGCAGAGAGAGGAGTTTGCCTTCTACAACTGAGAAAGTGCCTCTGGCACAATTACTCTGAAGAGTGTCACATCTCTGAGCTGACGCACATAGCTCAGAGATCATATCAGAGACGAAACTGGAGGAAGAACTGTCCCAGACTGGGACAGGCGCGTGGGCACAAGCTGACTGCCCGCACCGACAGCTCCCCCCTGTACGGAGGAAGTTAGCCGGCCGGCGTGGTGCACGCAAACAGTGATTCCTAGCAGGGACGTTGAAGCATCGATGAAAGAACTTGTTGTTGGATACAATCTAGTAATCTGAATTATGTTTTATTTTTCATAAGTATTTCCATCCTTCTATCCAATCTGCTACTCAAGGTGGGTCTGTGTGAACCTGACAATTGTTCCTGAGTTATCTCTGGAAGTAGTAGGTCCAAGTATAACGTTGTACACAAGCCTTCTCTTGGAATACCTTCATTTCAAGAAAAGGTTAGGGGACCTAAGGCACATGGGACTTACAGATGCTGTTGGAAGAAACAGTGTGACACTTAGACCCACAGTCTTAGGAGAAGTCCTGTCTGACAAGCACAGGTCACACTGCAACACCTGCAAAGAGAATACCACGATGCTGGGCAAGCCTTGAAGCCTTGTCCTGACTTCCTCTGACAGATCACATTAGCTTTATCAACCAAACTGTCTGTTTTAGAAGGTGGAGAGAAACATGCATTTTCCCAGAGGGTCATGTCTTTCGTTCTACAGCACCGGTGAGTACAAGCCTCCCTTTACAGGCTGCAGTAGTGACTCCTGGGTATCTCAGGCATCTGGCTTTGTAACAGCGTTATTACATGAGAACAGCTTTTGTACCGCAGAAACCTGTGAATAATTGTCCACAATGGAGATTTATTTACCTCATCTTGTATAGGAGTATCATATAAGGGAGCTCTGACAGTATGGAGACTCAGTGCTGGCTTATTATACGACTATAATTTTTTAAGCTTTAATGAGGCAGTGATGCAGGAGGAAAGGTTAAATTAGTAAATGAGTTTTAGCTGCACAGTAGTGGTACAGTGCCTGTGCAGTACAGTACAGTACAGTACCACATGTACCATGTGCTGTTCAAAAAATGTCAATCAAAATAGTGCATAAAGCTTTTTAATATTATTTGAGCATATATGGAATTCACAGAAAAATACATTATATTTGGTAATAAACTGAAAAATATCTCATCTGTGAACCAGCAGTCACTCATGGTACTCACTGTGACTTCATTTTGAAAAGGCACTGAGAAGGACTCTAACAAGTTTCCTTTGAAGAAAGGAATATTTTTAAGAGCATAAACTCACCTCAACACAAAATATGCACAAGTTTGCAAGTGTCAAAATGAAAAAAAAAAATCATTAAAATTTGCAAGTTAAAAAAAGAATACAACAATGGTGTGTATGTATAATTTTGGGAAACAGAGATTTCCATTATATTAAATTTAGATACGGTTTCATGGGAGCTTTCTTTTATAATAAGCATACCTGCTAACTTTTCTAATCATTCATATTTCTGAACTACTTTTTTTATGAGTAGGGAATTTCACTGAAATTTTTTAGAAAATTCCTATGGAAAACAATTGAATTCCTGAAGGCTGATATGAAAAAATTGTGAGAATTTTAACCCCATTAAAACTCTCAGTAACGTTTTTCCATCTTCATCAAAACAGAAATGCCAAATGAGTGTCTGTGGGAAGGGGTATGATTTTGAACAGAGATTTCTAAAGATGCAGTTGTACTATCTGTAGTTACATTTCAAATACATTTTATTTCCACCCCAGAAATTAGCGCTCTCTGTATCATCTTCTGTCTTTATCTTTTTCTTAGTATTTGTCTTTTTTTTTTTGTTTTGCAAAGTTATTTTCCACCCAAAGTTTCAAATAGTTCATTTCTTCTCATTTTTGGTTTCCTCCTCTTTTCCTCCACTGCTGACATGCATACAGCTGTTCAATCCCTGTGAGTCATTTGAAACCTGAGAGACTGCTGCAAGCAATATCTCCCCTGATCACAACAATTTGATGCAGAGTCATTCCCTGTGCAGATCTAAAGAGGAAAGTAAATTGGAATTTTTTTCAGCTTGGGAGAAAATAGCAGTGCCAAATACCTGAAGTCATTGAAGACCTGATTTCGAAGATGATTTTAGGATTTAGGAGCCGACACCTGTGTCATTTAGGATGCTACTGGCAATTGGCTACCAGATGTGGTTGTACTCCTTTCTAACAGGTAGAAAAGCAGCAGAGAAAAAGGAAAGGCTAAAGCTGCAGAGTTACCTTTGAAATGGTAAAAACAGTGCTAAATATCTTAGAAAAAAAATGTATGTCCTGAGTTCAGAGGTGTTTTAAGGTAGCATGAAGACTTTTTTTTTTTTTTTTATCATTTTGGTAATAGGCCTACTCTCTTCATTAATTCACGTACTAGTCCGTATTTAAACCCATATTAAAAAATCTAGCCTTTTCTAAATAATGCCATAAAGGTAATCCTTTTCTCTTTAAATAAGTAGATAGTTCAAATACAATAATTTGTTCCTGTTATTGTGTGTATTTTGATTGTACATACAGGGATCCCCCCACACACACAAACACACAGCACCCCAAGTTACTGTGCCTTTCTGTGCTAGGCAATATATTGAGATGTAATGAACAGAGAGTTCTTGTCCTACAGGGCACACGTATAAAATGGCAACATAAATGTACAACAAACAGAGCAATAAAAAATAAAACTGTGGCATTTTGCTGTGTGTTGAAAGATACTCAGAATGAATGTCAACTGCCTTCTGACAATTTGGCATGTTTTTAATGTCCTCTTAAGCATGAGAAAATACATTTAAAAAGGTGATGAGTTTTCTGGTACAGATAGAAAGACATACCTGGAGGCCAAACTTCAACGATCGGGAAACCTCCCCAACCTTGATTTATCCACTTAGCAAATTGAGAAAACCGAGGTAAAAGATATCAGATAGAGATCACAACAAAGCATTAGCCAACTATGTCAAACCACTGCAAAAAAAGCAAAAAACCCTGACCTTCAGGCTCAGTGGAGAAATAACAGTTGCATCAGGAAGGTGCATGCAATAATTTTATTTTTATACTTACTACTGGAAAATCACACCTGGGATCAAAATGTGAAGCTACTCATGACTGATAAGAAGGGTAAAATATTTGACCTAAGAGAAAAACAAATAAATGAATAAACGGAAGACATGGAGAGGCTTGACTGGGAGAAGAGAAGGTAAAAGAAACTTGGTAACAGTCTTCAAATACATCTAATGAAGATACAGAAAAGGAGTATCCTGTTCACCATGTCCAGTATGGCTAGGATGAGAAAAGAGTTTGAATCATAAAAATCATTTAGGTAGGAAAGGACCTTTAAGATCATTGTGCAACCATTAGCCTAGCACTGTAAAGTCCACCACCAAACCCTGTGCCTAAGCACCACATCTGCACGTTTTAAATACCTCCAGGGATGGTGACTCAATCACTTCCCTGGTTAACATTTTCAGTGAATAAATTTCTCTTCTTTTGTGTTGGAATGCGGAACATACAGTGTCAGTAGCAAGGGAAAAATAAGGAACGGTATGTCTAGCTTTCCATCAATAAAAACTGTTTGGAAGATGGTTAGTCAAACGGTTTTCAGGAACAACTTAGTTGTAGTTATATCTGATATGGACAATATATGATTTTCTAGCGTTGTTGACAGCTTAAATTTGCATGCTTCTATACAGGCTGGCCAGGGGGCTTGTGAAGAGCACCTATAAACTTACCCCAAAGTAATTGTATTCTTTTCTCACTTCCTCTTTTTTTTTCCCCCTCTCTCTTCTTCTTCATTTTTTTTAAAATAAAAATATTTTTATTTAATTAATAGTTAGTTTTCTAGTTAAAAGTAATTAATTTTCCTCCCAAAATGGAAAGTTATGTTTGAGAAATCCAACCTATATCCAACCTAGCTAATATGTTTAGAAATTAAAAATATTTTAGCTTCATATATTGATACCATGTACTATTCTTCCGAAGTAATGCGTTTCTAGATTTTATGCTGCTGTATTTTAAATAGTACATGTTATTATTAATCTCATTTCAAGATCCACAATGATTTTGTTTTTACTTCTTGTCTCCAGAGTATTTTTATATGTTTCATTAAATTTTCTTGAAAGGCAATATTTTTTCAATACTAAGGGAAATAAAAGCTTATATCCAGCTATAACTTTTTTTTGCCAACTGGGTATATGCAGGCAGTGGATAACTTTTGATTATCTATGAACACTTCAAAAACCTGAGTGCCGTAATTTGCTGCCTACACATCTGTAAAATATCGCAGTGTTGGAAAACTCCTGTAATATGAAGTGTGCCCTGTTTTCTGATGTGCTTTTCTACAATCCTTTTAGGATTAGAGGTAAAGAACCCTTTAATACATGGTACCAAGAGACATGAAGTTAATCCCCAAAATGGTTTACTATTCCGTATAAATGAAAAATGTAACTATCTCAATAAATCTAACATTAACCACTTTCTCTGTGAATACACACCCTTCACAGAAAGACTAATAAATGTTGTTTCACATGCACGGCATCTTTACAAACGCAGCTTGTTCATTTCCTTCTGTGGTGCCTTTTATTTCTTCAAATTTCAGGCACTGGTATGGATTTGATCACTTATGGATTTTTAACTGTACAGAGGGACAGCAGGGGAAGGCAAAAAGAGAGAAAAGACAACTCAATTTTACATCAGGATTTTTCCTTATAAGGAATGTCAAAAAATTTTGTAATAGCATGAAGTTCCATTACTGTGAATGGTTTATTCACTATTTTCACTTTTATTGTTTGTGAATCACGTGCAAGCACTGGAATTTTCATGTTTGTTCATTGGTTGAAATTGTTGAACAAATACAATATAAGGATATATTCAAGCCAAAAAGCTGATAATGAGCTGGTATGGATATGGCTTCAAGTAATCAATATGTGCAATTGTGAATAGCAGCTGTTTGATAGGCTACAAAGAGCATGTGACATTCATCTATCCCTTCTCTGGATAAATCCCTCTTTTTACTTTACAGTTCCCAGTTTTCACAATTATCACTTTCAACCTGCTGCAGTGACTGCAAAATCTGCTGCTTTGGCAGCCACTCCAGTCAGCAAGCTTGTTCAATGTTCAGTGCTCTGAGGAAACAAATCAGAATAATTATGAGCACAGATCAAATAACTGTATGTAAAATAGGGAATAAATGTGAGTATACTTCTGGGGTAACACTGAGCTGTAATATTAAGTCCAGGAGCATCACCTGAGTTTAAGCGCCAAACTGGAGTTCTTGAGTTCCTTCTCCACTCGTGACAGTGATGAATGCCCTCAAGTTAAGTCACTTCCCCTCTCTGCTGCCGTATCTTTCAGTGATCCTGACCTCCACTGTAATGTGCTCTTTAAATCCGTACTAAATCAAGACTAGGTGCTATTATGAGTACTCTGACTATCTAAGCAAAAGTGACTGACCCTGTCACTCATCTGTGCCTGTGCACATGTAGAATTGAGGCTACTAGAACCTGTTTTATCAATAGAAGACCTGTAGAAAGTGTTGGCCCGTGTTTTATATGAAGACCTTAAGTGCACTGGATTCTTAATATCTGACTAGGCCGACACAATAAATAAATAATAATAAAAAAATAAAATCTCAGGCTAGTGACTCTTCAAAGGATAGCACAGTAAAAGACCAGATCTTTCTAACAGGATGCCATATATTTCAATGAAAAAAATCAAAACATTTTGAGTCTTACAAAACTTGGAGGAGCTGTGCTTTCTTAGAAGTTACAACAACAAAGATGGAGATGGAAGTTTTTGGGTTAGCATCAATCACACATTACAGAAGTCCAAATTAAACATCCAACAGATCAAGCTTTTATTACTTTTTTAAAGGGAAAGGGTATCTTTAAAACAGCGTTTTATTTATTCCCCTCACACAGGCAGAAAAATCAGGTTGAAAATATTTAGACTTTTGAACTATTCTATTCTTTCTGATGTATTCGAAGATTGCAAAAAAGCATTTCAAGGAAAAGAGAAGCATAATGATGCTATCAACATACACACAAAGAAAGCCCAAGAGATAACAGTGTATTAAAGGAAAGCTGATGGATAGACATCATCACAGAAGTTGTCGCATAAAGATATATAAATATTTCTACTTTCCGATTACTTTAAGATACTTTTAAATAAGTAAGAAGTCTCAAAGAAGCATTCTTTGTAGTTTTAACTATTTTTACTTGTTTAAATATATAATCCCGTAGTCATGGGAGGTACAGGCTGAGCTGGCTAGATTTGAGACCTTGCTGAAAACAGGGGACATGGGGACAATTCCACTTGCTTCATCCCAGGTAATGCCTAATATATTTTTTTGCCCCAGTGTTCTCCACTGGCCCTGTCTGAGACATAACTGCAAAATCCTATTAGTCTGCACTTTGGAAATCTGCACAACAAATTTTTATTGTTCCCCATGTGGCACAGATTATTGTAACATAGGACATCCTGAATAGACCTATGATTCAATCTAACCAGTCTAATTCCCGTTGAAACGAGTGGCAAGACCAACACCAACGCAGGTGTTAGCCCCTCCCTGTCCCATTTACTGGATGGCTTTTGGTCTGTGTGAGATGTTCTAAGTTAATACCTCCTATCTGCAATTAAGTTCACTGCCACAAAATATGCTTGGTGAAAAGAAAGCATTTTACCTTGCAGAATTTTACACAATTCACACACTTGAAACCTGCACTTTGAAATTTCACTCATCAATCACTTCTACTTAATCGGTTCAGAAACTGAAACATTTGAAACAACAGAGAGACGGTTTCGCCTCTTTGTGTATCTTAGCCTGGCAAACAGAATAAACCAAATATTTTCATGCCCCCTGCAATGTGTTTTTGCTCAGTAAAGGCCAACATTTAGTGTCTGGCTACGTTTAGTACTGGGTGACAATGCAAACCATTTATGCTCTGTTCTTCTGCTTACTGACTGATTTGGTAGCTTGCTTTTGTTTATTTTTAGCAGGTTAAATCCTGTAGGACTTGTATATGGAAGACTGCCTATTTCCTTGTGATGGTGCCTTCCAATTTTAAAAATGCTGATAGGTAATGCTTTTTTTATGAAGGACGGTTTATCTTGAATTAATGTTCAGCTTTGCATTTTTATTTTATGATTTAGTGTTCAAATGATGACTTTTCTTTGCATAAGAAAATCTGGACGTTATTCTTGTTCTTTGGAAATTAAGATCTTTTCTCCTATTCATTTACATTTATGCAATAAGGCTTTCCCTGCAGAATTACCTACTAGGAATCTATGCTTCATTTTGTTCTATCATCTACAAATACATGCTAACTACTCTATTGTTAGGTATTTGGGTATTTGGGGGTGGGGGGGAGGGAATTATCTTTCCTGAAGCGGCTTCTTTATAATGAACATTGATAATACAGAAGATTTCAATTAAAGATTAGGTAAAAAGAAGAAGAAGGAAAAAAAAAAAACAAACTCAAAAGTTACAATGCACTCTGCATATTCCTTAGAAAGCATAGTATGAAGTAGTACTGATCAGAGATATTCCAAATTTAGCAGTGCTTAGGTCTGACACTAACAATTCAGCAAATATTTTAGTTCTTACAGAGCCAGCCTGAGCACAAAGTGACAACATAAAGCATGTGATCTGGTACAATTTTAAAAGGTTTTTTCATATGATCTCTTTCTTTACAATACAACAGATTGCACTGAGAAAGCTATAAAGCACTAAGCTAAGCTATGAATAATGAACCATTTTTTGTTTAGCTGCAAATTGTCACACTTGTCCATACTTTGTACCTGGACTTGAAGATACTAAGACATCAACAGAGTCAAAACCTGGAGTGCACTTCAAATATTAAGCATGTGGTATTTTAGTAGTTTTCTTCTTTTTTCTTCCTGTTGGCTTTTTGGAAGGCTGCTGCAGCACTTGGCTGAGTCTCACTTGGTGTCTCAGAGAAAATGTTACCTGACACTGATACATTAAGTCAGAGAGAATCACTTAAGCTCTGTGCTTCAGCTGTACAAGCAGAATGTAGTGGAAAAATATTTTCAGTTTTATCAAAACTATAGAAATCTATTGGAAAAATAGGACTTTTTTGAAAATAACAATAATTTTATTTTTGTTTTATGAATGGAACTAGTAGCACCACATTTCTTTCTTTGTGGATATTAAAATTCTTAGCAGAATTCTAAACATCACTGGTTGAAATTTTAAAATTTATAAATCCACTAAGATAGCCCACAGAGTTCTTAATGCTTTTCTCCATGGCACCTTGGTGATTGGTTGCAATTTTTGGCAGCCTTTATGCATTTTAATTGTAGGTGTTAGAAATTAATTGGCTGTAATCAGAGCAATGTGCTGTCTCGTGAAATAAGATTTTTTAATCTGTGGAAACTCTGAGGCAAAAGGAGCAGGATAAGAATTAGTAAAATAGTGTAGTTTTTTTATGTGTCTTGCGTTTTAAAAACAGTTGAAAACAGAAGTAAATGCTTGTTGAGAAAGAGGTGCAGCAAAGTGGGACAAGGAACAAAGGTGAGGAAAGTTTAGATTGAATGCTTAATGCATTTAAACTAAAAAATAACAACAACAACAGTATTGTGAAAGGAGCGTGGTAATTCACTCTGATCAATAAAAAGAGAGCCCTTCATTTTAAGGATGTCCTTTCAAATTTTATCTAGGTCAATGTGCACCAGGTACCAAGTATTAACTCTGGCACAATGCTGGGAAAGGCAATGAAGTCAGCCCGCAGACTAATTTTGTTCTAACTGTTGCTAACATCTACTAAGTAGCTCACAACTCTGTGCAGGATGAATGAAGCATTTAAAACTCCCAAAGTGTATAAAGCTGTCTTGCACCAAATGGCATCCTTGTGAGAAGACAGCCAAGAATGGAATATTGTTATTGTTATCGATAATAGTAATTGTTTCCAGTAGAGCCTGTGGTCTGTGGTTCCTGTCAATACTAACACTGGGATGGCTTATTTCCTCACTTAAGCTTTTCTGCAATTCACTCTGCAGCCTGGGTTTGGCTCTCTGGCTCACAAAAAGGATGCTGGTGCTTCGGACTCCTGCTCCGCAGCCCTCTCTCCTCCACTGACTCCCAGCCTTCCTCTACCTGCTCTTTCTTCTTTCCTTTACCGATCCTTCCCATTGACCTCCTACTTTTGTCTGATGTTTTCTTCTCGAAACTACCCCTCTGCTTTAAGCCTCTACCTTCATAAAGCCAAAACTAAGCCACCAGAAAACCACAGATCTGTCTTGGGTCTTTTCCTGTTTTCTGATTGTTATCCACTTCAGAACTCTGGAATTCTTTTTTACTGCTACAGTTTATTCAAAGAGTATGGACTTTAAAAATTTTATTTTATTTTTTAAAACTGCTTTAGGGCACTACGAGAAATTTATTAAATGTTTGAATACTGCTTAATCCACAATTTTCCCCAGGAAAAGTGCTTTAAAATGTTCTTATATTTAGATAAAGCAATTTTTAATGATATTGAGTTTAAATTACTTCATTTATTTACCTGAAAAGTCTTGTATCAATGATTAAAGGATAAACTAAAGGAACACTTAGGCTCTTAGAGGTCATTGCAAAGCCTTCATAATTCTGGTTTAGAACCATGCTAAAGCGAAAATGAGCTACCAACTAACTTAAATGAGCAAGGATGACTGTACATTAGAACTGGTATGTAAGAAAAACCAAACCAGATCAAAAGCAAACTCCATTTCAGTAGAAACTTCTGTACAGCATAAAGATACCCAGGACTTTCCTTTCAGTTTAATTAACTTCGGCAACAGTTACGTTTTGCACAGCAAATGTTCTTCTCTTTGCTTACTTCAGTCTCCTGTCAGCTATTCATGTGATTGTAACCACCAGCAGAAAGTGTACTTGGGAGCGGCAGTGGCCTCATTTTAGAGAAACACAAAACAGGTTGGAAAAACACTAATAAAACTTGGGAGGAAAATAGTCTATGATGTCAACACAGCCTTCAAATCCATGGACTGCATTTATTAAAAAAATAAATATACACTTATGTCACGCTCTTGTCATTAACATTTAACGTGCAAAGAGTGGGCACACATTCTATATTTAATTAAAACACAAAATTATGACTTCCATCTGCACACGCAGACCTGAGAAGAGGCTTAAGGTGCACAAAACCTCTACATCTGGTATTCAAATATGGGGGGGGGGGGGCTGTATTTTGACCATATCAGGTATCACATCATTCCTCTAGTGTAGAATAAATACGATACTTTATTTATTAATGTTTGAAGACATTTTCAATATTTGAGTTTTCTCAGGCAGGCACTTGTGTAGAGTTTAAGTCATGTGGGGGAGCACAGCTTCCCAGGGTTAGGAGTTCTCTTCATTTATTTACTTTTCTTATTTTTATTTTATTTTTTGGTTCCTTTGGAAACACACAGAATATTCTTTCTCTCAGCACTGCTTTTTCTCTAATTCTTTTGTTCCACATTTGGTGCCAAGGAGCATAGACCATGTTAAATCCATAGAGCAGTCTGCAATCTCCTTAACCATATGCTATTTTTACAGCAGGTCACCTGTGGAAACGCTTTTTGTCAACCAAATCCTCCTCCTCTTGGCTTGTCACTCTCCTTGTTCACACTGGGGCTAATCCTGGTGCTGTCACTCTGCGACCACTGAAGACACCATCTGCTCTTTGCCCTACTCTGGCCTTTGATCAAATAGTAAGCAAATCCTTCAGGATAGGGAAGGATTTCCTGGGCATCAGCCATACGGCAACATATTTGGTCCTCGCGTGGAGCCCTTTGTAGCACTGCAGTCGCTGAGAAGTTTCATGCCTTTACTTGGAGTTAAGGAAAATTCTCACTGCAAAAATTGATCATTCTCACCCACCTCAGAAGCAGGAAAGGCACTTGCACACAGTTTTGAAACAAATTTAACAAGTGGACATCATGCGCCTCTGAGAAAGACTAAGCCCACGCAGGAAAAGGGAAAGGCCCATGCAGACTTTCCCTCAGTCCCACCTGAAATGTGTCTGCTGACAAGGATTTCAGGTGACCAAAAGCGATGTTGATTCAGAATTGTTTTCCTGATTACATGTGAACAGACCTAAAACTCAAACGGAAAGGCTAGGTAGCTGCAAGAGGAATTCTGAAGTGCTGCGTACCGGATTTTGTGACGGGGAAGGGAACCGGACCCACTGCGACACCACAAGCCAGGAGACCTTAGCACAGTTTGCTTTTGCTGGGGAGGGGACTGCTGAGCAGAGGTGGGACACAACGTATCGCCCACCTCCCTTATGGGCATGTGGTGGGGGCACTTACTGGTACAATTCTTGCTAAATCCTGCAAAACTGCGTCTGACATTGCTTGAGGTAGGACAACACAGCCGCTGAGTAAGCGTATCTGCTGGGCCTTAAAATATCTGTAGACTACAACAGAACTGCTGAACTAACAAGCTGCTGAGCCAGCATAATGAATAGGACATAGCAAAAATAATGCAATAACTTCATGGTTAAGACAGCTGTAAATGAAAGAAAAGAGAAGGGCTGTCTCAGCCAGTTTCAAAGAACTGGCTCCCCAGTCTCTTGTATTTGGACTGGAATGGATTCAGCAAAACAGCAGAAGGACAGTCTGGTCAGCTGAGAATGTATGTGAGCAGTGGGTCACAGCATTGTAAGGAGATAAAAGACAACTCAGAAATTCATCAAGGTGGGGTCAGCTGAAAAGCATCAGCATTGCAGGTGCCAGGGGCTGAAAACTGACCCTTGAATGATTAATATTTTCTCCAAATTGTCTTGACATACAGGGCAGGACGTGCCCGGATCCCCCGTGCTGCGAGTATGACCTCTAAGTGCCAATGGGGGAGGATCTTGCAGACCTTTGTACACCGGGAGAACTTAGGGATCTGGGCAGAAGACTGTCTCATAAGCAGAATGCTGTGCTGCTAGTGACTGTGTGCTATGGCATTTGTCATAAATATCCACTACCATTTATATTAATTTTGTTAGTTATCCTATAGGATTGCTACAAAGATAGAGAGAGAGATAGATAGATAGATTCATACCTAGAGCTGCTGCCACGTTTAGCTTATTACCTCATTGTTCTTTTGCTATAATTGTCTGTAGTCATTGTCTGGATTTGTTATCTTGCTGACTTGGAGTTATATTTGTTGTTGCTGTGCTTGCACTTAGCAGAATTTCTATAAGCTACCAGTCAACATAAGGTGTTAAAATTGTCATATATTCCTCCTGAACAGTTAGTCTCCTTCCTAGCTGGAAAATATTGTTGCACATCCCTGTGGCTGTGCTTCTACCCCCTAGCTCGTTTGTATTAGCTACTTAATTTTTACAGTTACATCTTCAGAAAATTAAGAGGGATTGGGATACTGATACGTAATTGTTCATATTGCTAAACTGTTAGCCTGGTTTGTGATGTGTTTGGCCCAGGAGAACTAGCAAAACTACTAAACTACCACACCAGCCATCATGTCTGGGTAAGCTTTGAAGGATGGCATGGGTTGTAAGCTGCTCCCGACAGGCAGTTTGGATGTCGTTACCATGTTTTGGCAGGAAGGGAGTTTCATTGTATGGACACGAACTGCACTGTGTCTGTTGGCTTCAGGAACAAAGCACAAAATCGATTTCATCTTATATAACACACAGCCTTATGTATCTTTCCTACCCATGTCCATGAAACTTTTGAAGCAGAGTTCTACAGCTTCTAGTAGGACTCTTTCTATTCAAACAACTGCTGTTTCGCAAAATGAAACTTTTGGAAAAGTTCCATTGAACAAAGCAGGGCAGACAGCAATTGAATTTTGTGTAAATATATGCTGGGATCCTACAGAACTTAAGAGAGAATGATAGCTTCTTATAAGGGTATGGAACATTTTATAGAATAAATTAATTCTATAATACATTCAGCATGTCCCAAGAGCCATAAACAGAATATTTTGTCTTTTTTTTTGTTTTATTATTAAATTATGTTACATTTCAATCTGAGATTTAATATTGTCCTTTACAGAGAACACATGCTCAATTTTTCACACCCTATTTCTTTAGATTTTTTTAATTTCTGTCTTTCTCTGCATTTTAATAAAAAGCAGAAAAAGTATGCAAAGTATAACACATTGAGATCTCCTTTCAAGTAGAAGCAGAATGTTTACACTTGAATAAAAGAAAAAAAAAAGCATATATGTCAGCGTATTTAATTTTGAGTTTATACAAATTTGAATCATTAAGCTTAAGTCTAGACTCAGAATGATTTTTAAAACCCCTGTCATCTGGTTTTAATTGGATCATAATTTTATGTCTTCACAGAATGACTCTCACATGTTACTAGATTTTTAACAAATATACATATATATGTGTGTGTGTATATATATATATAAAGACACAATTTCCTCCTATGACTTTCTATTTCCTTTTCTCAAAAGCTTACTTAAAGAATTGTTTAGCGCTTTAAGGACTATTCCTCTCCTCTTCTCCTGTATCTTAGAAGAATTTCCAAAAAGAGGGGAGGAAGTTACCCCTGTCTCTTTTACAAAGTTAATTGTTCTCTTGTGGGATAAGTCACTGAAATGGGAAACGTGAAAAGAAAGTCTGCAAGGTAAAACTCCCAGGGCTCCCATGGATGCTCACTTCAGTCAGCAAAGGTTTGGAAATGCCTTGGGAATCAGATACATTAATCACAGAAATTCAGTGCCTAAATCCAAATATACCAGAGTGAAAATACAGAAAGCTGCCGCATTTGCCCCCTCCTGAGAAGCAGCGTTTCAGTTAGCAGCCATGTTGACAGCAGCTGTTCCTGCTGTGTCTGTCCTCCTTGCTCCCCTTAAGGAGTTCAGTATTAATGTCTGTGCTTAGCCTGTGCTCAGATATCTGTATTCACACAAGCAGCTATTCCTTGTTTCTTCATTTCCATCACAACATTCAACACAAAACCAAGCACTCTGATTTTACGGTGCCTGTTGTAATGGAATATGCTAAACAGGGAAAAGTGCAGTACTGCAACTGAAAGCAATAATAATTCCTGGCAGATAAATAGGCATACATCATGATAGATCTAAATAACAGTAAAAATGTTATAGATCTAAATAAATCATAAGCAATAATAATAATGAATAGATAAGGGTTTAAGATTTATTTTTCTTTGACTTCATTGTCTAAAATGAAGAGGCAAAGTCAGGCCACATTTTCTACATGAAATCTGCAAGCATAAGCGCTTGCTACTTCATTGTTACTTGATGAAAACTAAGATTCCAAGTAATAACAAAACCACCGCCAAACAACTCCTAGAGCTGAGGTCTCAAGAAAAAAAAAATCATGTTGTGTCATTCATGACAAAATCATAAAAACAGACATAATGGAAAGTATATTGTTGAGATGCTGCTCCCTGTTTAATCAAAAATCAAGGTGGATTTTTTACTGTACTCTCACACAAATAAAAAGCAGGCTGTGCTCTAAGAGTAAATTTTGTAATTCTTAATTTTTCCTCAAAAGTGAATTGCCTAAATAAATAGGAAAATATATGCTGTTAAAATCTGACAGCAGAATTTACTTTTTGTCCCTTCTTTCATTCCTTTGCATTTATTTAACAATTTCTTCTGATACTACCTCTGCTTTCCATCATCTTTCTAAAGGTTCAGTGAAAACCTGTGTCACTGTCAACTGCTGCTGCACCTGATGTTACATTTCTGCAGCTTTCTCCAAACTTGTGCATGAACCTTGAGACCTGAGCTTGTTCATGAAGCAAGCCTTTACTTTTAACCTTATGCAAAATAGCCAGTGGTGTCATTTATTCAGCGTAAGATTTATTCTTTAACCACTACATACGGTTAAATTTACAATTTTGTTAACGGGGGTTCAATGTGTGCATTAACAGGAGGCTGGAGGCCTAACTGAATTCCTTTCTAGTATATTCAAAGTCACCATAGGTGTTATTTATGCCACTTCTGTTCTTAGTGCCTTTGCCAAAAAAATAAAAGTCAGTCCAACACAGTTGTCATCTAAAAATAAACTCCAATGAGATCTTCTTCCTGTGGACTGTAAGGTCATTCTGTAACCCAGCATGGTTCATTGATCTCTTCTACCCCCTGTGCCTTTCCAGATTTATTGGAAATCTGTTCAAAGGAAAATATATCTTACCACACACTACTCTAGGAACTGCTGCTAAACACAGTAAAAGATTCTCTTCTACTCTATTCCTCGTCCTTAGAGACAGAACCAAGGAAAACCTTCCCAGGTCTCTCAGTTATCAACCGAAAACAGATGAGCTAGGAATACAGGTTGAATACCTTCTGCTGCTCTTCCTTTGGAAAAGTTCACTAGTTCAGGAAACACCTTGGGACCAATTCACATCAGCGTGTGTCTGTATTGCTTCTTTCATTATTGTGAAGAGCCTCAAAGTAATTTAAGTCAATGATCTGATTATTAATAAAGAACAGCACCGGACACAGGTCAGACATGTCTGCTTTGTATTTATCTTCCTTTTAATATATCACAGTATTAAACAGTACTGTGAAGAAAGAAATCATATTGCAACTAGCAAGAGAGATATCTATCTACCTATTTACTTCCTGTCAACCTAATCATATCATGGCAGTTCAAACACTCATGTAAACATATGTAACTCATTAGAAAAAATGGAGCTTCGTCCACATTCACTCAGGTTATGTCCCCTCTTCACAGTAAATTCTGATATAAGCTGAAAAACACGAACACATGTGCTGGGAGTTTTACTGGAAGCTCAGCAGCTGGAATGTAATCACTGAGGTTTGATATATTTTTTTTTTTTTTTTTTTTTTTTTTTTTTTGTACTTTTCCTTTTTCTAGCAAGACTAACATATGTGCACTCAAGCCAGCTCTATGTGTTGGATTAGTACAGCAGCTCACGGGCAGTAGGATCCCAGGGTCTGCAGAGCTCCACCAAAACAAAGGGCTCACCTTCAGGCTGCCCCTGGAAAGCAGTGTGCAAAAAGGGAGAGAGGCTCAGTACTTTGAGAAAAAGTAAGATGAAGCGCTTGAAGTCCTTTGACTCCTACTACACAGGCACATCTGACAAAACAAATTTGCATCAGGCTTTTTGTAAAGTGTTATCTTCGTCTTTCCCCTACTGCTGGGCCAGGCAGCTCCTTTCCCCATCTGGACCTTGTTTCTCTCTTCCCTCTTTTCTCTATTCATCTTGAATGTGAACGTTCACCTGCTTTTGGCCTCATGTTTTTGCTGCCAAGCAAAATGGTAGGCAAGAAAGGCTATGCTCTTGAATCCTAATAATTAAAGACTCTCTTCCTCACCCACTACATTTGATAGGCTATTATCTTTAAGCCATTATCTGATGCATATAATATTAATAGTAACTTTTTTCCCCCTCTGCCTCATGTTTCTCCTTCATCCCAAAGGGGAAGTGGTGTTGAAGAGGCAACAGAGTTCAGAAATTGAATATTTCTCTTTGACCAGACATTCAAACACATCTATACTTATCAGCCCCTCTCTTATTCTCCAAAGACATCCTGACTTCATGACTTTTCTGGGCTCTACCCAATCGATTCCTTCACTTTCTCCCCTCAAACAAACATGCAGTGCATATTGTGAACCTTAACTAAATAAAGACAATGGTATTTGTAAAGAGTTTTTAAGTCCACGGGTGAAAGATGTTATTGAAGTCCAGCAGAATGGCATACAGGAAACTCCACTGTCTACATACACTAGAGTCCATAGTCTACACTACAACACAGTGGTACACTATGACTAGGCAGAAGTTATGTGTGAATTTACCTTAAAAAGTTTCCAGGCATTTTGCCTGCTATTGCTACTGCATATTTCATTTTTCGGTCAGGGTGTAACTTATTTAGCAATAAATAGTGAATTTGGTGGGTAGGTGGTGAGTTGCTAAAGTACTAACTTTCTTCCGCTCCAGAGAAACAGATTGCAGGGCCATTTTCAGTGAGGCATGATCTAAACTTCAACAGATACACACAGGTGGTTGTCCTGTTTCTGTATACCTGCCACAAGCAGAGTGGCAGAATTGCTTGCCTAGTGTGTTACCCTCACACGACAAGCACATGACAAATGCTTTGTACAACTTATTTTCTTTCTTAAATTAGGTAAACATCATCATAAACCCAGCCCAAAATATTATCAGTTCCAACACACAGCCAGGCTCCCTTCTCAGCATACAGTAATTCCAGCTCAAATCTGCATTCCACAAAATAAACAGAGCTATGCCCTTGAAATTCTGTTTGACTAACTAGCCCAAATTCTTGAGATTCACACAGACTGTATGAGAATCTGTCTTCCAGCATTGCAGCTTCTGCTTTGCAATGCTACCCAGAAGGTGTCCATTTGTTTTGCTAAACAGCTGTTCTTTTCTGGTTTAGTAGCTTTCTTAGGAAATCTAAGATACCTCCACATATTTTGCAGATGAATGTTTAATGTTACCTGGAAGGGTATGAACGTTGTAGGTTTCTTAACAACGTTCCTAGAGAAATATGGTGAGACTGATCCCTTATGATTACATGTGGTGATGCCAGACTGGGAAAACAGGCAGACAAACAAAAACATTAAGGAAGCATCAGGATACCACAGCACTGAATACTGTAACATTTAGACACCTTTTGCAGCCAGCAGTTGGAGATAGGCAAGAACCTCACAAGATGATCCATAATAATCAGCATGCTGAGCCAAGAGTTACAATGTTGAAACACTGAAAAAGCAGATAGTCTAAAGTAGCAAAGAAACCCCCATAAAGTTGTGTTTAAATCTCACAGATAAATTAAGTGATGTTCCGTTTATATTTTCCCAAGATCTGTCGAGGTTTAGGGCCCTAGAGCAAGAGCTGGAACCCAGAATTTACCACCAGCACCTATGAAATGACCACTTCAACTATGGAGCCGGTGAGACTTCTCTCTCTCTCTCTCTCTCTCTCTTTCCCTGTCTTTTCTCCTTTTTGCAGTAGTGTGATTCTTTCAGTGGGTTGTTTGTTTCTTTTTACCCAAAGTGAAGTTGCTTTCAAATGAGTTCAAATAGTTGTTAAAATAGGATTTAAAGTAGGGTATACTGTAGACTTTAACTGTCCCAGGCTGCACATACCCAATCAGTTCCCAGTTGGGGCAAATCATGGGAAAAGTGGGTTTGAGTTATTTCAGGCAGAGAGGGTGACTGAAGCCCAGGTCCTCTAGATCTGAAATTAAAGCTCTAATCACCGAACCTATGAATAAAAGAAGAGCACTGAAACACACCATGTCTTACAAGAAATGGCAAGCGTGACTGAATTTTGTGTAAAAGTGCTCCAGCACGCCTGCTGGATCAAGCTCTTTCAAGGTTCCTGGTAACACTGAATCTTCTTTAAAGATCCAAGCCAGCCTAAAAGCAGTAAAAAGTTGTCTAACCTTGTTAAAACTGTGACACTCTTGGACAGATGCAAAGCAAGACTTTAGGTATTTGAGGAAATCTTCTGCTGAAAACCAAGTCATTTTCACAGTTTTAAGGATGGCAAAGCTGACTTACAGTGCTCAAATTCTTCCTGACTTTCACTTGAGGAATTATAGCCCTTTCTGGAGTTACACATCAGTTCACAACTGTAGGAAAAAAATAACCTACAAGTATTATTTTTCCCATAGGTGCATCATTTTATGTAAATAAAAACTAGACCCAGATTTCTCAGGATTATATCCTGAGATATAATACCCTTCAATTTCAAAATCAAGTGTGAAAGATAAAGGCCACCTACAAAACGTGCTAAAGATCTGTAACAATTTTGCAGTTAATGTTTTTATCCAGACATGACTGAACTTCATGCCCTCCCCAAGCTCTTCCCATCTGCTCAGCAAAACACAGGGTAAGAAAACATGTCACTGCTGTAAATTGATCTTGAACTTTCCTGTCTTACATCCAGGCCTTCCAAAAAATACTTAAAGCTGTAACTAGAGCTGTGATATACTCAGGTAAACAACAACATTGAGTTAGGCAGCCAAAACTGGTCGTCTTCTTTCTGGTGTGAATCTGGAGTAATTTCACTGAAGTTAAAGGTCTAAATCCTGATTTACATCAGTGGAGATGAAAGCAAAATTTGGCCAAGAGCATTACTGAATTTATGTTCTTAGTAGCTTGGCTCAGGCTCCCTTTGGGCTTAAGTTAAAAAAATAACATACTATATCCTTACAACCAATGCAATTGAGGCAGCTTTAAGCACTACGCTTCACTTCTGAGTGCAGAAAATACAAGTTTATTGTGCATGGGGGATCTTTTATTTTATCAAGATTCTGAAAATATAAAGGGAACTAAATATACCCACACTAAAATTACCTCCAGAAGCACATTTAAACAAGACTTACACAACACAGTCAGAGGGGAAGAGCAAGTACAGAAAGTGTCTGCTCTGATTTACTGTAAATCTCTCCCTGGGTGATTTTGATGACTCAAGACCTGAGAAGCTTAGAAAAATATATGACAGTCAGCCACTGTTAACTCTATAAATACAAACAATAAATATTGTATCTCCCACTATGAAGGAAAATTATAGTGCCCTGAGCACTGAAAAAGTATCACCACCATCAAAAGAATATTGTGTCATAAACACTACAATTAACAATCAAAATGAGAAAAAACCCCTTGCCCTTAGTCCCTTCTTTAATAAGCTTTGTTTTCATAAAATTATCAGATGTGTCTCAGCTCAAATAGTACTGTAAATATTATTTATTTGTCTGGAAAATGACTGAAACATTTTAACATAACAAAAATTTCAGCAGTGCAATTTGTTACTGTAAAAAAGCAGTAAGTCTTCAGCTGCTGTAATCAACTCAGCGTAACTGAATAGCTCTGTACATATTTGAAAAAAAACTAAGGAAAAAGTCCTACTTTTGTATTCTCTCCACACTTCATATTTAAGACTGTTAATCTCTAGATCCAGATCTAGATCTTAGAGCCCATTTATGTGATAATCATAAACATCGGACAAAACTCTCACAAAGTTTAACAGTATTTGAACTGGCCTCATGCAAGTCCCATTGATAAAAAAATTCACCAAATCATTCTAACAAATTTTTATTCTGTTTTTAAGTTATTTGGACACTTTACTCATTTTCTTTTGGGCTTCTTTTACTTATTCTGAGTAAGCTGAACCTTTCAGTAATATCAATGTCCTTTTCCATGGACAAAGTGATTACCTTTTAGATACCACAAACACAACATTTAGTTACATAGAAATATAGTTTACGATGTTTTACACTGTTCTTCACCTAATATCTGAGAATTAATATTTAGAGCTTTTACAAAAAAAAAAAAAAAAAAAAAAAAAAAAAGAGTTGTATTCACATGGACAGTGCATTAGGCTGAGATTCAGAAGAGCTTTGCTTTACTATCTTTCCTTGCCTTGGTATTGGTTGTCTGGTGACGTTGGGAACATCACTTGGGCTATATGCTCAGTAGTAAATGAAAACTGCCCAGGATCACTTTCTGCCAGGGAAGCCAACTAGAAGAGCCCATATCTTTACTGTTTGACTCTTGTCTGCCAAAATATGGAGCATCTCCAGAATAATGGTCCAAAGCCTGTGCTGGTTCCTGAACTGTGACTGAGAAAGGTTTGGAACTTGCCAGTCCTTCGGCATAGATGGTTAACTTTTGGTGTCTTGCTGGGGCCCTATTTAGTTTATCTGTGTAGATGTAGCCTTTACTTCTTTCTTCTACAGTTTCCCCATATGTAAGGAGGAAAACATGATACCTGCTTCCCCTACTTCACACTTTATAAGCTCTAAAGGAAAGAAATAGCTATTTTCCTTAATAAAGAAAAAGAAAATTAACTGTTAGAAGATACAACACATTCTTCCTTCTCTTGTAATCACTGCAACTCTTCTAACCTGACACCTACAGAAACCCCTCTGTCATTACTCTATGATGAAAACATGCTATTGTAAGAGTAGCACTGACTTTCTATAATGTCTACTAAATGTGTAGCAAAGATTTTGTTAGGGATATAATCCTGAAAAACATAAAGTCAGTGTGCTGTAAGTTTTCTTATTGTTTTAATTATTATTTTTATTATTACAATTGGAATTACTGCATATCTAATGTTACCTAATATATGACTATAGAGGTTGCAGTTCAGCACTGTATTATGCCACTTGCTTGCATGGTGCCCTGTTTAAGTTGACGAAGCTTAACTGGGTTGTAGAAGGCAGCCAGCTTGTAATCAGAGTCATGGTGGCACAGGACTATGTTTTACTTTTAAAGCTGCAACATGCAATCTCTATTACCTACAAAAGACAGCTGCTAGCATTGTTTCTTGTTATTGTTATTTGGTTTGTTTTCTAATGGGTGTTATTTCAGTACATGTTTGTGTTCTAGTAACTGGAAAACAGATTTCCATGGGGAAATGGAAAATGTTGGTATGCAAAATAATATGTGATGACATATTTTTGGCAAATTTTAGGAGTCAAAGTGAGAACTAATGAGCGTCTTGAGTTAAGCAAATAATAAAACATTGTGTGGCAGTTGAGAACTGCTTTGTTTCTCTATTTGTTAATTTCCCGATGTTCAAATAATTCCATTTGATAAAGAAAGTGCAAGTTTCTTTTTACATATCTAACTTTCCTTTCTACCCAGAACCTTTGGTTTGTAATGAAAAAAAAAAACCAACCAAAAACCAAACAAAACCTGCCAATACATGTTTATCTTCTGTGAGTGTTTATAGTGCAAGGTCCTGATCCTACGTGGTCTTACATGTGTGAACAATTTTAAGTGGATGAGCAGAATTAAAATGTTTGCAGAAGTATTTATAGGAATAAGGCCTAAATCCAGTTGGTAGTCACTGCTTGTGGAAAAAGAACAGTTTTCTGACAGAACAATTGCTTTCATTGCTCCAACTTTGTTAGCTCTCTTCAGAAACCTTTGCCAAGTCTGCGCATGTCTTCGGTGTTGGTAGATAGAAAGGGAAAGTTTAGAACCTTGGAAAAGACAGGAGACATGACATGTGCCATCAAGGGCATTTACCTCCTTAATAAGTAGAAAAGGCAGGTAAAAGTATTAGGTAAAACAGCTTTCTTTTCCACACCTACACAGACACAGCAAAGAACAGGAGTTAATGCTTGGATGCCAGAGAACAAAACTCCATGGCTGTGATGGGGAAAAAATCTCTTAAGGTAAGCATTTAAGATGAAGGTTTTGGTCTCCTAAACTTCTAGAAATACTCTGAAAACAGACATCTTACAGAGAGACTTGACCCTGGGATGCATATGGTGCAAATAGAAAGGCATTGCCAACCACAGTGGACTTTCATTTAAGCCAGCAGGTCCCTGCTCTTTCCCTTTCCTGACAGCCCCGTCTGCAGGAGGCAGGGGAGGGGTGATAGCCCTGACACAGAGCAGACTGGGGGTGAAGTCCCTAAGAGTGGCTCTGTGAGGTGTCTTATGTACTTCTTTAAGAACAGCAGAAGACCGGAGAGAAGAGGATGGAGAAGAGTGTGGGAATAGAGAGAGAACAATAACAAATTGCCTGCTTGCAAAGCTGATAGATGCCCATGGGGCCTTTTGTTTGTCTTTTAATTCCCTAGGCACGGGATGCATGTGGTGATGTGCTAATCTTGAGAATCTCTGGGCCTTTCTTACCACGCAAGCAGCTGGGAGGAAGACATCTGCACTGTGAACTTACCGTGTGAGATGATTCTCTCACCTCCCTTCCCTTCTCTCCTGATCATCACTGTCTCTGATGAAGCCATGTGTGTGTATATTCAGGCATGCCTGTGGAGTTTC
Organism: Falco naumanni; assembly: GCF_017639655.2. Lineage (NCBI taxonomy): Eukaryota > Metazoa > Chordata > Aves > Falconiformes > Falconidae > Falco > Falco naumanni. Next base: position 3,493,735 of record NC_054059.1, on the reverse strand, counting down.
GCCTTCCCCAGCAAAGCCAGGGCTAATCTGAGAGGTCTGGTTCATAGGCAGTTTTGCGGATATTCCCACAGAAGGAAGTGAACATATGACTAATAATGAATGGCCTGGTTAATAACATTGTTTTGGCAAGGTTGTCTGTGAGAAAATTAGTAACAAGAGTTAAGTTACCTTGACCTGTGCCAGGAAGCAACAATTCAGGGTGAAACAGGAACATATTTTCAGTTTAAGATGCTTCCAGGTTATTTCCCACACCACGATCTTCAGTCAGCTTCTTCAAAGGCATCCACAGACCCCATGTGGTTCCCAAAGAGCCTGCCCAAAAAGAAAAGTCTGACAAATTCATCTTTCTTTCCTGGGATTTGAATTTCCATCTTGCTTGAATTGGGAACACACTTGAACACCAGGTCAGGTGTGGGCAGGGCTAACTAGAGGGTAGGGAGCAGCATCAACATCCTGCAACAAGCTGAATCATTCTGCACTGGGTCTGGCTGCGATGGAGTTAACTTTGCAGCAGCCTGCACGGTGCTGTGTTCTGCATTTGTGACCAATCCAGTACTGATAATACTTTGATGTTTTGGCTGCTGCTGAACAGTATTTGCACAGCATTAAGGCTTTCTCTTTAACTCATTCTGCCCTGCCAGTGTGTAGGCTGGGGCTGGGCAAGAAGTTGGAAGGACACACAGCTGGGACAGCTGACCTAAATTGACCAAAGTGATATTTTGTACCACATAGTGCCATGCTTGGCAATAAAAAAAATTTCTCTTCCCAGGTGGTATTTCTTGCAAACTGGCTGGAACTTGTTCTGCTTGTGGGGGTGAAGAGTGATGACTTTTGCATCTTTTGTGGTAGATTTCCCTCCATTCTTTCCTTACTTTATTAAACCTTTTTTTTTTTTTTTTTTTTTTTTTTCATCTTTCTGGCAGAGGGAAGATGGACTGAGCAAGTGGCTATGGGTGCTTAGCTACTGGCCAGGACTAACCCACCACAGTTCCTATGACATTAGTTCACATTCACAGTGTTTCTAGAGTGACATCTGTTTGGTTCACTTGCACCATGACATACCTCCAACCTTGTATGGCATGCCAAAACTCTGACTCAGAGATGGGAAAAGAGGAAGAAAATGATCCCTTCAGGATCACCAGGAGAAAGTGGCTAGGGAGAGTCTCAAGAATGTTTTGTTAGTTCATGCAGATAAACATCTATCAGGCTTTTCTCCATCTGGGTGCTTATATGTCCTTACACACTGACTGTGAGTAGCATTTCTGGCCTCTGCAGGTCAATGAGGCATCTGTAGTCTTATATGATACCTGCTCATAAGGCAAAGGAGGGCTGCTTTGTACCACTGCTGCATTTAACTTCCATTTCACTGGACTAATTTGGATCGGTGACCTTTCTCAGACCTCTGTATACACTCAATTTTTACTCTCTGGTTTATTCCACTTGTCTGTACTCTTCCACTGCCACTGTGTGTTGCTCAGCACAGCACCTGCTAGGCTACTAAAAGCCTGGAGTCAGCAGCCGTCAGTTTAAACTGTTAAGTTTTCCTTTTACTCCTTCTGACTGGTGCTGTGGAAGCAAATACTGCAGCCTCCCTCCCCTTGCTTGCCAGGCAGCTATAGGTCTGCTTATATTTCAGAGGGTGAATCCTTTATCAGCCCCCAGCTATCTGAACTTCCTCATACATGTACCAGTAGAATATGGCTCAGAGATGGTAGTCTCCGCAGCACTACCACACTGTTGGACTAGTGTCAAGAGAACATGATTGTGCACCACGCTAACACAGCTGAACACTGCTTAAGCTCTGTAATACTAACCTGAAAAACCAGCAGTGAGCTTTTCTGGTTTTTTTGTTGTTGTTGTTGTTGTTTTTTTTGTTTTGTTTTGTTTTTGTTTTTTTATAATGCGTTAACCTCCTATAAACTGTTTCCACAGAAATTTCTTTCCACTATCTGGGAAAGAATATAATCTCACAAAAGAATAAAACCAAACCAAAAAAAATATTTCACATAACTGTCACAGCATTTTATAACTTTCATTTTACTGTACATCACTGAAGCGGTCGACTGGCAGCAGTATAACGGCACAGAACAGAATCAGAAAGCAAACAGCTTACAGTGCAGCTCTGCAACTTGCTATGAGGCATAACACTGCCAATGGACGGCAAGGCTGGGTCCAAAGAAAGACCATTATTTAAAAGCTACAAATTACTGTTGTAAATGGAGAAGTGGGCAGAGTGATGTTTTTTCCCTTGGCTCTTTTTTAATCCTTAACACTTTGATTTTCCTTTTAAGGAAATTCTCTGTCACTCCAAATGTTAAACCAATGTCACAGGTGCATGGTTCTTTGTTTTCCCTCTAAGAGTGCATATTGCTTCAGAAGCAGATACTATATTTTAATAAAAGGTATTTTGCACTGAATTTCAACATAATAGAAAAGGACATTGTGTAGCATGCGTTCAACTGTAATAAAATAGATTCATTATAGTACGAGAAGGATTGTAAGTTTGAAAATATGTTTTCTTCAGAATATTTAATAGAAAAGAACATGTCATTCCTGTATATAAATTGGTAGGAACAGGATGCAATCACAGAGAGAATATGCACCCATTAATAGCATCAGAAAAGGAAGGATCGTGATGAATATGTTTCATTTTTTTCACATTTCATAGATAAATTCTACCAGCCAGAAATGAAAGCCATTTACACCCCAACCCCACCCCCCAAAAAAATAAATGAATTTATGTGAATTGTTTATGTGAATTGTATGGTAGGTCCTTGTATTCAAGGACTTCTCTGCCTAGCAATGCCTAATAAAGTAGTTGGAGTAATAAATACTCTACTTGTTTACAACTAAATCTGATACAAATGAACACTAGAGAGTAAGATATGACAAATATGAGTGAACTATTATAGACATTGAATAAAGGGATTGCATATTTTTTTATCACAAAAAGATGAACAGAGCTTTAGGAAGGCTGAGTTCTCTTCCTGATTTGTCTGCAGAGGGTCTGTCCATTCTTAGTCAAATTATATGGAGGCATTTGTAAGTGAAAGATGTGTATGTATTTAGCTGGCTCTGTGATTCTTATCCAAAAGGTGATGTGGAATCATATAACTCAAGCCAGTCAAACTCGGAGATCCATATGTTTTCAAAGGCAAACTTCAGTGCGGTTACAGACTGAAGGTGCAAAGCCCATGCTACCAGATCATTTGTAAAACATTCTATTGACAGCTACCAATTAATTCTTGAGTTACCGACATTTTGGATAATCTTCTATTCTCCAACGTAGAGTTTATGAGAGATACTATGTCCTGTCCAATCATGGTATAAAATTGAAACCATGGAAATAATTGACAACAGATTTTTGTGGATGCCAAATATTTGCATGGATTCAGAGAGCAGCTAAATGCATTCAGAGAAGAAAAATCCATCAGGAGCTATCAAGAAGAAAGATTATACCCTCATCTTACAATTCCCTGCACACTGCTAAACCTGGGGTTTGCACTAAGAATTATTATATGCATCTCTCCTTCCTCTGCTAGGTATTGTTAGGGGAAAGGTCCATGGACTGTGGATTAAGCCTATTAGCTCATTTTGATGATTTTAAGTACTGAATGACTAATACATGCATTCACAGACTTCCCATCATGCCAAAATAATGAACTACATACATTTTTGAGTAGGGGTGAAAAAAGAATCAGATTAAGAATACAGTAACTAAGTCAGTGAAGTTCTCAGACTTGTTTCTGTTTTCACTCAAAACAGGTTAAGAGTGAAGACTGTGACTTGTTACTTCAAATCGGTATATCTTTCAAAGAAACTGTTACAAGCTAATGGTCATAATCGGTGTCCTCATATAGCATACAATACAAGAAGTGAACAAAATCTTCCGTAAAAAATACAGCTCTTGTAAACTGTCCGTTCCTTTATTCAGAAAGAAGATATGGAAATGACTATTCTGATTGCTTATGCTTTTCTAGAAATAACTGTAACAGCCAGCTTCAGTGGCATATCGTACCAAATGCTAATTACCCTGGTTGTGGTATAAAACCTAAGATGTATAGACAGAGAAACAGAGTTCCCATTTTAGAAAGACCCGGGGATATACTTGTTGCAATTTCAAATGGCAAATAGATGTGGGGTTTTTGAACTTTACACTAAAAATCATCTCTCTGCACAATTTTCCCTTTCCACAAGGTATTTTTCCCTGCTTTTGTTTCAAACCCCAAAGTTCTATGACTCACTTATTTTTATACAAATATTCCACACTTATGACTAGCATAGCAAAGACCGAAGAAGTGGCTGTCCGCAGCTTTATCCAATACCAAAAGTTATTTCAATGAAAATGGAGTTCAAAATTCATTCCCACACTTCACAACTAGGTCTTGCAGAGATTGCAGCTTTTGAACAAAAGTATTATAAAACACAGAAGGAACCCCTTGAATTTTGATATTTGAGGAAATTGTCTCTCATATAAGAGAAATTCTCATCTGAACCAAAGGATGAAATTGCCCCTTACATTTCTCTGTAAGTTTGTAACTGTTAATAACATTCAGTCTAATAATACATAGAAATCAAATACATAGAAAATTCACTGCAAGTTTCTGAATCCAGTAGCCTGGCAGAGGTGAGGCTGTCACAGTGCCACGTTCCTAGGTGCAGCCAGACTGAGCTGAGCATATTTCCTTGATGGACATATACACACACATGCACACTTCCACGATGCACATATACATACTCACATGGCTGACCACACAAATTAACACAGACAGAAACACTCACATAAACTACTACAGGTAGCACAGACTGCTTAGTTCTGTTTCTATCTCTGGCAGCTAAAGCACGAAGGTCTGTTAGTGGGCAATTTATACATACAGTATGGATTCCTCCAGTAGCCAGCTTCAGACAAGTGGTCTACCCAGTAGCTGGCACCTGGATTCTCTGGTTTCCCAATTGCCTCATGCACAAAGACACACACATGCAAATATGTCTGACCCCCAGACCTCACAGTCTCCCTAGCTGCTGGCTTGGATCTCCTGGATCCTCCAGTAGCCAACTCGCAGACCACTCTGGCCTCTACAGCTGCTCCAATACCTGGCTCCAAACCCTCTGTTATACTCACCGGTTAGCCCAGCTGAACATTAGCTAGCCATCACATGCCAACATGCACTACTCCAGTCTCTCAAGTTGCTGGCAGCTGAGATACATGGCCCCTATGATCTGTGTATGATTCTGCCTCTGTGGCCTCTGTGTAGGCGCACGCTGATAATAAAACCTCTTATTCAGAAAAAGTCAGGCACAGAGTTTAATGAGACTCCAGGACAGAATGAGGTGGTGAGGCATAAAGGCATGTCCAGACAAGCGTATTGACCAGCAGCCTGGTAAGAGGCTCTTTTACCTTTATTTTTCCATTCATGATCCTCCACAAAACCACCTGGATCCCTCCCTTTCCCTGCCTTTTTGTCCTCCTCTAATCTTGTACAACAAGATCTAATCTTGTAAAACAGTCTTGTACAATCCCAAAATGCTCCCCCCTGCATCCCATGTTAAGTCCCTTACCTCTGTAGAGAGTACCCACACTCAGCCTGCAAGGTGGCTTGGAAAGCCTCTGCTGTGGACTGACGGTGGTGGGTCTCACTCGGTCCACGGGGCTGACACCTTCCTGGGATGCCCTGGGAGGAGCCAAGCTGGGGGTCTCCTTCCCCTGCCTGCTATTGTACCTCTGGACTTCTTCATGCATGCAGAGATGAGCCTTTAGTCACAAACCCTAACACAATCCAAATCCATCTGAAAGTGGTTTTACTGGTTTGTTTTGCAGCGAGGTGGTGAGAGGACCACATTGCAGGCCTGGCTGGGCAGGGGCATGTTTGTAAGCCCAGCGGGCTCACGTTTCAGTCAGCTGTTGCTTCTGGGTAACCTCTGTTCAGAGAGGAACCAGAAGTAAAAGTTGTCAGTTTACTTATCCAGGACATCTCCCTTGCACCTGAACTTTTTTGATTCTTGTTGCTAATTAAGTGGGGACCTTCCCTACATGGAAGGAAGTCAGACCCTTTGAGAGCCTCAAGAAAGAGATCACCTCTGCCCAATTAAGTTGCTTAATCTCCTTTCTGCAGGCTTAACTTTTAGATGAAAGTGAGCAAGGACAGAGGTTACAGTCACCTAGGGCGCATCGCCACTGAGACTGCCTCTTCTCACTAAAAACAGTTGCAGACAAATGGAAACAATTTATAGCATCTTACGGCAGATACCAAAACCAGGCCAGACTAATTACAGACTGAAATGGCCAATATCTTTCCAGTGATAAAGGCAATCCAGGATGATAAGCTCAGATGTAAATACTGTAGGAATCAACATTATTCTGATGAATCTCACCTTAAACTCATTAGTTAGTAATGTAATATAAAAGAACTGGATGCTAGTAGAAAAACCTTTAAAATCACTTACCTCTTGGCTTGTGTAATAGATATATATATATATGTATCACTTCACATAATAATTGATGCACTAGAAGCTTAAATGTAAGTACTGGTAAAGTGCCTAAGTAAGGTAAAATGAATCTTTTTCAATATTTTCTGTATAAAATTTAAGGTTAAGTAAACTCAGCAGGTGTTTAACTCAAGTATGTTTGTATTGGTTTTAGAACAGCATGAGTTTAAACCAGAGAACTCTAATCCAGAATTTTCAGGGAGGGGGAGGAGTTTAAGTCTTTTGGAAGTTTTCTTTCCTCCCTCAGTTTCATTTTTTTAGAGGATTTATTAACTGGAATCTATTAAGTCAAGATCAAACCAAAACATCAACACGCTACAGGGAAAGAAGCCCAGAAGTAGGGTTTTCTACAGGAATAATACTCCTGATCACTAGGCTACTAGTTCATGTCCTGTTTCTTTCACATGGTGAGCCAGCTCTGAACCGATAGGCAAAGCTTGGAGATTCTAGGCTAAAAGCAACGTATGACTTAATAAAGGGTAAATTTGGATTTATGCTCATAAATTCCTGTTCAGTAGTACTTCAGGTGCCTCCTTTATTTGATATGGTCACTTAGCTGCTGCTTACTGAAAGACAATTGCTTTTGGTGTTAGGTTAGCAGTGGATCTCATTCATATCTTGATTCTTCTTCTTTTTCCCCTGAAAAATCAAACAACTTCTTTTTTTTATTTTTTCCTTTTTTTTCTGTCCTTGGTATGCCTTACAAATTTTGCTCAATATTGCAATTCTTGTCATAGTTCCTGTAAGACTGATTTGGCAGCTGCCAAGATGCAGTCAGAGGTGAGCACCATGATGGGGAAGTACTTAAGCACAGGTGACAGGCTGCATGGCAGCAGCATTATAACATTTTATCTGGAGATACGACAATGCGGGCAGTAGCACATTGCATTCGATACACACAGGGGACAGCTGTGCTAAGTGTGGCAATGCACAAGTAAGTGGTTTGAAAGCATATGACAGGAAAAATCTGACTTACATTATGAAATAGGAGAAAAAGAAAAAAAAAAAAGGAATGCAATGGAAACCAAAACCATAGATTCTGTACTTTGAGATCAGTCATCCTACATTAAGCTGTGTGTATACTGCACACATACAACATTAAAAAATACTTAAAATATAAGTTACACCTGTCAGCTGGAAGATTTAATTCCACACAGTACCAGCCTTTGAAAATTCTTCAGTCTCCCTACCTGATGTACATTAAATATGGCTTTGTTCCATGAGTGCTTCCACTGGTTTCACTGACATGAGTAAAAGTGGCAGCGGTAGATTCCTGTTTGACAAAAGCAAAACCAGGTATCAATCATTCATTTTGGTTTAGGTTTCCCTTAAGGTTTATTTGATTTCAGTGTTACTCACAATTCTCAGCAGCAAAAATAAAAAAGAATGGAATACCAAACTACGCCAAAACTCTTCTGGAAAGTTAGAAGTTATGTATTCAAGGTCGAGTACTAATATCTCTCATTCATATGGTACATTGAATTTTGTTTTAAAAGACCTTGGAAGGAAGAGAATGAAGGGTACAATGGTTCAATGAGACCCACCACTGGCTAACTATGTTTTTACTTTTGTTGATCTTTTTACAGACCAACCGTGACATTGTCACCGAGTTACTGTAAACCACAGAAGAACCAGCATTGGAGGTATGTTGGCTTTCTACAGCACCATTATCCCCCACAGCTGGCATAATTTTGGACAAAAACATTTCTGCCATTCTGGAATGCGCAGGGGAGAGAGCAAAGAGATACATGTGCCAATAGGCTTTTATTTTTTCTTCACAGTAACCTGGATTCATGACATTCATTCAAAGTACAGCTGTTATACTGTTTCAGCTATAGAGGAAAAAAAAGGAAGAAAAATTTCCTTTAGGCATATTTTCCCCTTGTAGCTGTGTTCTATAAGTTTTTGCATTTAATTATATACTGGGCCAGATCTTTTATAAACGTAAATCATTACAGGTCAAATCGAATTAGGTAGACTTATGCTGCCTAAATATTTTAGATCTTTTAAAATTTGGACCTTGTAATATAGCCAGAAACACATCTTTTTACTACCAAGTAAAGATAAATACAAGAGCAAGATAAGGATATGATTTTTATCTACATTACTATCTTTTACATGATGTTTCTTTTTAGAGCTTCCATAGGTTTCATTCTTTTCAGCCTTGGAATTCCCAGGCAGTAACCTCCAGTTCTGCGTTTTCTTTCCCAGTCACACATCCCTTCAGAAGGAGATCTCCAGAGCCCTCCTGCCCTACTGTGGAGCAGGGCACCTCCCCTGGCTTGTGTTTTACAGGTACAGAGCAGCCGTGTACAGCGTAGCCCGTCATGTAAAAAAAAAGTGATGCAGAGAACTCATGCAGAAGGAAGGAGTTGCATACATTACCAGCAAAAGAATAGCAAGACTGTGGGTTCCCAGGAAACTACAGCTTGTAAATTCTCGCTGCCATGAATGATAGATACATTGTCAGGTCCAAAGTAAAGAAAAAGGAAATAATGAGACAACAGCTTTCCATAGGAAACAACCTTAGTTAATGATTTTTATCTATCTCCTCTGGCTCTCAAAAGATGTTCCATTATAGTAAAATTTACTGGGAATTTTTAGTTAACTACCCTGGCAGAAAAAGTTAATTATAGCAAATACGCCTAAGGCACAGGATGTTAAAGAGGTTGAATCTTCTTTAAGTCCAGACATTTAATAGCCTTCCTATTCTCCAGAATTTTGCAGTATTGGTAACACCAAGTTACTCTTTGGCAAGGAAAAGGTGTTTATTTTTTATTGCCTCAAGGTTGATTCTTTCCTGCAAATTACTGGCAGCACAATTTGGGAAGAGAGAAAATGTTTGCTTGCAGGATCAATGTAAAAAGTAAAGTACAAGTGAAAATTGAAGGTAAGACAGTGAGAAAGACAAAATTTAAAACTGTAGCAGGAAAAAAACCCAAACCCTGAAACCAGCACAGCTAAGGTAGTGAAATCACTTAAAGAGTACAGATATGGAGCATTCTAATTAAGAAACAAGTGGGAAAAGGAAGTAAAGTTATAAGTAATGTAACACCTAAAACTTGCAAAAGGCTGTTGAAAGAAACTGAAAAAAAAAAAAAAAAAAAACCACCCAAGGCAAAACCTGGGGTGCTTTGAATTAGAGGAAATTTAAGTATAGATATACCAGGAAAAAAGATGAACGCTATAATATTTTTTCTCAAGTGGAAATGTCAGCCTTTTCAACAATAATACAAAACAAGCCTATTAATAAATATTACTTTTTAGTCTTTTAGTATAATAATACATTACATATTTTCCATTCCAACAATAAATCAGGAAAACGTTTAATAGCAGGTTATAAAGTTAGATATTTCAAAGAAACAGGATTAATAACTTGAATCTGAAACTATTAGAAGAACTGAGCAAAGGCTTTCATGGACCAATAATGTTGATTTTCAATAAGTCCTGGACATGGTACAAGTCCCAGAGAACTGGAAGAGAGCTAGTGTTTTATCAAAATGTTAAAATCTGTAAATAGGATGACTACATATTATAGGTTTGAAATATATATATACTACAAAAAAAATTATGAAAGTGATAATGTAGGACTTGACTGATTGTGTAGCCCTCTTTAATTCTTTTTTTAATGCCAATCAGCATGGCATTATAGAAAACAGATTGTATAAATTAGCCTTTTAAAAAAAAATCAACTGTGGCTGCTAATAATAGTAATTTTCCAGTACACTTTGAATTCAGAAGGCTTCTGGTTATTTTTAGGAAAAGAGAATAAAATACGAAACAAAAAAAGCAAAAGCAAATAAAACATGACACATTACTTTGATCAAACACTGGCTAACTCAATGTTTAAGTGGATGTTTTTCTAATGGTGTCTACAGGCAATCAGTTCCTAGCCTACATGAATTTGAATATTTTTATTAATGATTAACACTGCATAGAAATTTGGAGAAAAAAAAAAGAATTATGAGACATCAAAGCCAAACAGAAGTAATCAAGCTATCTTTATTTCTGACCATAAATTATCTTCAGTTGATATATATGCTATTCATATTTCTTTGTTTTGACTTCTTTCTTTAAAATGAAACAAATTAATATACTTTTGATCTCAGTGGTATGATGTATCCCAAAATCTCATACAGATTGTTTTAAGAATAAAAGTTAATCCCTATCTGTAAAACCTTCCAAGCCAGGCTCAAGCCAATATTTAACTCTGTTGAAATAAACCCAGCCTGGTTAGGTCTTCTTTTTACAAAGAGAGGAATGAAATTATATTCAAATAATAAATCTTATATTTTATTGCAATTGTACCATTTATGAAAAATCACACACAGAAATTAGAATCACCTAAATCAATATTCTTTGCAGTTATATCATTCCATAGCTATACTGAATGAAGCTGAAGGGATCGCCATTCTCACCTCTCAACGATGACAACAACAATGGAAAATTGCAGCGGTGAAGACCCTATTACTGAAATGGGAATAAAAAGAAATAAGCTCTACATCTTTATTTTGGATTTCTTTGGGCTATCTTTTGGCCCCTACCATTTTTGGTTTACTGCTTGCACGACCTAGCTGTATCTAAAAGTTTATTAAATGCTATAAGTCCATGTTTGGAGAAGACAGGTGCTTATGAGTGGTAACTAAGTTAAGAGGAATAAAGAGAAGTAATATATGCACCTGTTCCAGAGAGCACTTGTGCAGAGAGGTGTATAATACAGCTCAAGCTGACAGTACAGCTGGGTCTTTTATAGGAAAACTTATGTTTCTACCACCTAGTAGATTAAAACTCCCAATACTGAATAGACATTGCAAATATCAAGTTAATCTGGCAATTAGGAAAATAGCCTTTTCAGATTTATATCTGAGTCTGGGCAAAGTAAGGAGTGACTTATATAAATTAAGGCATAAAAATTTGTACCCTTGACTAACGGCTAATAATTTGCTGTTTATGATGAAAAATAGAAATTGCAAGAAATACTGCTGTAATAATCTGGGAGAAGACCAAGTAAAGGACTAGGTATTTCATGGCTATTTATTATTTTTATAGAGCTTTTTTCCTACTATTATTATTAATCTTCTAGGAGTACTTATAAATCGTATCTAGGAAGGGGACTCCATTACTTCAGGAGTTTCAAAAAATATCAGGGCACTAAAAAAAAAAAATATTAACCTAATTTTAATGACTAAAAAAAATTGAATGGCTAGCCTAAGCTATTTCACCTGCCATCCTTCCTTAGCGAAGTCAGGCTCTGTCAGGTGACTAAGCATCCCTGTCTGAGATAGGTGAGGTGATGTGTCGGTTTCAGTGATAGATTGCCTAATCTACAAGCATGTGTTAAAGGTGTAGGTAGGTGGGGAGAGGGCACATGAAGAAAACCAGGTGGCCAAGCACAGGGTAAAAACCATATGACTGACAGAGAATCATCTTAATTTTTTTATACGCCTTAGAGAAGATGGTAGCCTAACCTCATCAGCAGCATGCAGCCTACAGCTTCATCTTTGCCATTGTTGTTGTGCTGTCTGCTGCATGCCACCCTCAGTATTTCAGTAATTGTTCCATTTCCAAACTATTACTGATATTAAGTCGAAGGTAAGTTTTACACTGGATACCATGATTATAATGGTGAATATCTCACAGTTTATAAACAAAAATGCAGTGATTCTTAAGACACAAGCCCACAACCTCATTTTTTTTAATGAATTTAGGATCACAGTAAAGATGACACTGCTGACATTTATTTATTTCCTAATCATTTGTAGGATACCATCCTATGACAACAGCCCTGGGATGATAAGGAAAATACAAATACAAAATAAAAACTGTCATTCCTTAGTTCTGCAGCTGTTCAGAGTCCACATATTCAAAGAAATTTATTGCCTTCCAAAGCTAGTAGTTCCCAAATAATGAAATACTCTGCAACCACATCCCTTTGTATTCCTGTTGAAAGCTCTTGATCTAGTCTGCCAAATGCTGTTTTAAAGACTGAAACTTTGACGGCTTTGGTCTAAAACTTTTGGCTTATTGAAAACAACCTTTTCTGTGAGCACAGGCAGTTCTGACCTATGAAAGGTCCCTTAGCTCAGGCTTCTGGTTTGAATGAAGTACAGCAAGCTAGACAGGCTCCAAAATAGCTATCACCTAAAACATGGGACACCTTCGATCACAGTACAGACAGACACTGGGCTGGAATTTGAGCTTTAGCCTTGCTAGCAGATTGCACGACTGTGAAAATAATCTGGGGTTCTTTTTCATAAATTTGTAGACAGTAAATTCCACATTATTTAAATGATTGCACTCACTGTACTTGAGTGTAAGAGATCTCTATTCTGTATTTACTGTGAGGTTGGTGAGGCACTGGGACAGGTTGCCCAGAGAAGCTGTGGATGCTCCATCCCTGGAATGTTCAAGGCCAGGCTGGATGGGGCTTTGAGCAACCTGGTCTAGCGGGAGGTGTCCCTGCCCATGGCAGGGGCGTGGGAAATAGATGATCTTTAAGGTCCCTTCCAGCCCGAACTATGATTCTAAGATTTCAGTGGTTAGGGTACTTAGAAGGGGAGCAGAAAAGTGATACAATAGGGATTTATAAACATAGCAATAAAAGAAAAAGCTTGAATAACCTAAGAAATGTTATTCATATATTAATAGAAAAAAAAATCCCATTTATTTACCTGTCAACATCATCTAATAGCTGAAATATAATTCTGCCCTTGCTTATGTCATGCATAAAGCTTTTTAAAAGCTTATTTGTACCGTCCCTCAGCCTTTCATTTTTTGGCTAAGCACTGTACATATTTTTCAGATGACATCTCACAATGCTTTATATAATGACATTAATGTTTCCCTTTCTCTGTTGGACATATCTCTTATAGTCATTATAGCCATATTGCTTTGAGCTTATAGACACTTCATGACAAAGGAGTGCATACAGGTTTTATAAATTCCCACCTTATTGCAGAAATTTATATTAGTCCTGTTCATCCTATTTCTGAATGTCTGTCGTGATGTCCTTATTTTCCTGAAGAAGTCTCTCAACCCTGTTCATCAGTAGCTGTTATTACCACCATCTTATTTTCTGTAGCAGAGCTGTTAATAAGTTAGAAATTTTTTAAGACCAGTACATGGGGCACCCTAATAGCCTCTTTTCAGCCTCATAGTTTGACTTTCAGCAGAACCTGTTTTTTCTTTAGTGGTTCCTTACCCCTTACAATTCTGGAAATAATGTGCATTTTCTCCAGCTAAATAAAAGTTTCCAGGTGGAACCACATCCTTCCCCCCCCCTCCAGTGTATATAGATTAGATTTGTATTTTCCTTGACTAAAAAATATTACTTATTGGAAAAGATATCATCTAGTTTCCTACAATTTCACTTTGATAGTGTAATGTGGAATTGCTTCACATTTTCCATTTACCTCCATATTCCTTGTTTTATGTTTCAAATTTTGTTCAGTCTTGCATGTTATTAAAAGTCTGGCCTCACCGTGCAACAATATCTATATTATATTACTCTTCAAACATAATGCACCATAAGAAACTTAACAAACTTTTTTAAGACACCAAAAGGCTTGGTTGGTTTTTTTGCAGTTTTTTTTTTTTTTAATAGGCTTTTGTAATTAAAATAGAATTTTTGGATGTGTAGGGTAGTTCATATTTTGCTCTTCGCATTGTGATGAAGTTCTTTGTTTTATACCTTTTCTGGGCCTTTTCCCCCTTTCTACTTTTATTCAATATAATGTGTGAAACTCTTATTGGAAAAGTATGCAGCTACTTTTTTTTGTTGTTTTAATCTAAATGTCTCATCGTTGCAGAGCGGCCTCACTTCTTTCCTCATCCCCCAGGTTCCTCATTCCCATTCAAGTGTTTTGTCAATCAAATTATTCTCCCTCCCCCCTTCAAATTGTAAGTCTCTGGTTCAATTTGACAGGGAGTAGAAACATTAAGTCTCTTACAACAGGCTAAGTTGCTTAGAAACTCAGTGTTTTGAGTTTCCTTCCATATAAGAGGCCTATTCTTTTTTCCCCTTTTGCCATAGTGTTTCTGTAAAGTATCTAGATTGTGTGCAGAGAACATGTTTTCTAAATCCTTATAAAGGGTCTAGGTAATTGCAGTTTCTGTCCACAAATAATAGAAGCAATCACAATTATATGATTAAAAAGTTACATGTGGAAGAGCAGGGATGGAATGTGTTTTCTGTATTAAACAGAAAACATAAATAGACTTTGAAGGAATCTACCTTTTTTTTTTTTAACTGGGAATTCACTTCTGACCTCAGGAGTTTGTGTGCCAAGAAGTTTCCCTATTACCCTCAATCACTACATAAAGCTTTTGTTCACTTAACCACAGAGGGAAATGACACAAGAAATTAGATAACATTCATGTTAAAACCCTACCAGAAGACAGGTACTAACAAAGATATATTTTATATGACTCCATAGTAGACTGGATGTTCAATGCTAAATAATAGATATCTATCTTTATTGAGGCAGGGGGCTTGATCATTCAGAAGAGACATAGGGAAAATAAGTTGCAAAGAGGCAATTGGTCCCCATTTTAAAATAAAAGTTACAACTTGAGTAATTTTATGATTTATTTGTTTTATAAAATTAGGTATTTTTTAAGTTGGCAGACCTCCTCAACTCTCTCTCCCTACATGGAATTTTTCACTTTTACAGTATCCCCTATCTTCATTAAGATTCTACTGCTATCGCTTTTCTTGTATTTCTTCAGTTTCAGGCTAGTCCTCATCTGATACAGGTCCACGTGACAACACTGAAGTAATTCAAATCAGCCAAGGAGCTGTTGCTAAAGCAGCTGGTATGATCCACATGGTATGGTTTTAATATGTTTCCAGAATTATTTCAGCCATGTTATATGTATGAGCTACGTATATAATGGGACCTTTTGCTAAAAATCTTGAAAATGTCTGTAGTACTGCTGCTCCACATAAGAGCAATTGAAGGTTCTAATACGTTTTGCACATGCAAAAGCCAAATCCCACTAAATTTGCTTTAATCAAGAAATAATAATCGACTCTGATATACAGGCAATAGGTGACAAATAAAAAAAGGGAACCGAACACCCAGCCTCAATGTTTAAGCATATAAATATACACATACTATTTAAAAAAAAAAATGTATTAGACAAATAACATTCCAGTGGCTGGATTCTCTAGTACAAAGATACAGGCTTTCAGTTCTCCATGCAGGTCAGATAGCCAAATTCAGTGACTGGTGGAACAAAGAAAGAAGAAAAACTTCCTCTTAAATGTAAGATTTCTGAATTCAGACAGAAGGGCTAAATTCAGTTGTGTGAGGGTACACAGAGCTGCTAACTAGCCACAGTAAACTTCTTATAACAGACAGAAGTGACTTGTTCATCACTTGGCAGTGCCAGTAAGTTGGTAACAGTGACCTATTTAATTAATAGGTAACATATGCTATCTATATGTCACAGCACTCTCCAAACTATCAAGCTACAACAAGGTCTTTTACCACCTCATACCAGCACACTCTTCATGCCAGTCCCTCTGCTGCCTTCTCCTCATCTCCCCTCATCCCAGGCGTGCATTCTCACTTTTCTGCTTCTCCCTCCTCTCTTCTTCGGCTGCTCTCTCTTCTATGGCTGCCCAGCCTCTTCACAGAACCAGCCACAGCTGCACCTTGTCTACATCGGCCAACCCACCACCCCTGAAGCCAGCCCACAGTTGTATGTTATCAATGATAATTAACACAGCTTCATTCCTGTACAATTTCCCCCCTTTTTTTTTCTCCTTAGCATTTCATACCTTATGTTTTTAACAATCATTACAACCTTTTTACAAATAATTTTTTCATACAGCCCTCTAACTCCTCTACAATTCCCCCCCCCCCCTTTCTTTTTTCTTTTCCTTTTTAACATTTCATGCCTTAGGTATTTAACAATCATCATAACCTTTTTACAAATAAACTTTTCATACAGTCTGGACAACTCGTGCCTGAATTCCTTCTTCATTTTATCTTGGGCTTTTCAGCTTCTACAGGTTGATCACCTTTCTTCTTAGCTGCTTTCGTAGCATCTAGGATTTTGTTTTCTTCAGAGGGGGGTTCTGATGAACTTATAGTGCCTTGTCCTTTCACCTCTTGGGTCTCACTGGACCGTAACCTGAGTGAGCCTGCAGCAGCAGCAGATCTAGAATACAGCGCTAACACATCATCCTGTGTTCTGAAAAACTTCTTAACATCCTTGTGGTCACCCATTTCTTCTACAAGTGGAGACACCTTCAACAAGCACATAAACACCAGCAAGAGTACCACCAGGCCGAGCAGCAGCAGCAATGGTGGGAGGCGCCCGTGGCATCACACTGCTCCCACACCTTCCCCCAGCTCAGCCATCACCACTGTCTGGCTGGACCCACCGCCACCGCGGGCTGCTGCCACGTCTGGCCGTGTACTCTGCCACTACCTCTCGTTACCCTCAGCTCTGAACTCCAGGGCAGTCAGGCTTCCTTCTCTTTGGTCCCAACAGCTCACTCTTACCGGTGTCTGACCCAGATCACCAGGCTCTCCCGCCTATCTCAATGTGATCTGGATCACAGGCTATCCCCGCCTGTCTCCACTACGTTGGGCACTGCCATCACTGTTCAAAACTTCAAACATCCCCAGCACAGCCATCATCACCATCACCACCAATTACACCCAGTCTCATAACTGGAAGGGCTCACACAGGGCACCAACTGTCACAGTACAATCAAACTGGTAGGCTGCAACAAGGCTTTACCATGGGTCAGATTCTACTGTTTCTCCTTCCCCAGAGGCCAGGCCAGACCACACTGCTCCTCCTCCACCCAGCCCCTCTCCCACAACCCTCAGGGCTATTTAACCACTTAGCGGGAACGAGCTACAGCTGCACATCATCCATGTCAACCAACCCACTGCCGCTGAGGCCAGGCCACAGCTCATGTTATCAATGCTGATCACCCCACTGCAATCTAATATCTGTAAAAATAACCACATTTTAATATATTTTCTTCTTTTTTTAATTTTATTTATTTATCCATATTAATGTAATAGCTGTCTTTTTTGTGGTTTTGGTATTTTTTTTTTTTGGGGGGGGGGGAAGGTGGAGTCTTAGGAATACACTGAAAACCAAAATCTGTGTGGTGTTTTATCTTTTCTAGTTAAAAATAAAAATTATCTACTACCAAGCCTTAGCCTTTTTTTTTTTTTTTTGCTAAAGGTGGAAAAGCATGAACTGAAAGTAGTTAAACCTTAAAAAATTGTGAGATTGGAAATGTCTCAGCAACTAGGGAAGTAACTACTGTGTCTTTTTAAAATAATGTAAGTCACGTTTCCATGCCTGAATTTTTTCTTCTGCTCATTTCACTGCACAGTGTGTCCTTGATGGTGAGCTGAGTGAAGGAGCTATGGTGAGATAAAAAAGTAACTTTGCTCTCGTTACATGGAATAAAACAGGGATCTGATTAAAAAATAGAATTAACTAAAGCACTTACAGGAGTCTTTCAGTTTTGTGATAACATGTCCTTATTTTATTGTCTAGTTTAAAAAGAACAGACAGGTGTTCAGCCAGTTAACTTGACTCTTCTCTTGGTGCATTAAAAGCTAGCAGTAGACCGCGGGGAGACAAATCATTGCTTTCACTCAGCTCTCTCTATGTGGGTAAAGCAAATGGTGAATACTAGAGGAAATAATCCTTAGATACAGGTATGGAAAATTTGGATAAGACCTCTTATATGATCTAAAGCCATGCTTTGGGAACATCCACAGAGGACAGTGTGGCTTCCTTGCGCTTAAGGAGGCAATGATGATTTCCTCCTGTATTTTTTATATAGTAAGTAATTTATGTGAAAAGGGGATATGTATGAAAATGCCTTGAAATCAAAACTGCAGCTTTTCATCAGTTTGAATCAATGACACTAACTATATAACATGGAAGCAATGCAGATCAAAGGCCAGTCAGATTTTTCTCAGGTATCATGGAATATTATGTTCGATTTTCATTACATTTGGTTTTTGTGTTCACTGTGAAATGCACTTTACATTCTGTTTCCTTTGTACAAAATGTTTGATTACTCTTCTGACATTTCTCTGTATGCTTTTGTTTCACTGATGGAACTCCCTTCTTTGGTTCATTTATCACCAATAGTTTCTCCTGGATATTAATCAAAGATTATAAAACCTAGTGGGGAAAGCTCCTTGCCACTGTATTTTCAAAACATCAGTTCAATAAAATCCTGCACCCATTACATTTCTTATACCTACCATGATATACATGTAGCTATATTTTACCAGTAATAGTATGACAAATATAAACATGCATACCTATAGCCCTTCTAATACCGATTTCTCTTAATGTGATTAATATAGTTGACAGTATCCATATTTTTTATGTGAATAAATATCAATTGTAATGGGTGCATTTTTACCTACTTGTTAAAAACCCATTTATATATATATGTGTATATATTTACAGAGAGAGAGAGATATTTTAAAAATGTAATAAATAAAGTATTTGATTTAGAACTTTTCCAGTTTGTGATCTGTTTTACATAAACATACTTTCTTTTTCCAGAGTATGTATTTATTCAATCATTAGAGAGACTGAAATGTAGGTAAACAATGCACTATGTGTTTTGAAAACTAAGTTAATAATGGCAGTAGAATAATTTTCCAAGCCCTTGTAGCTCTAGCATAAGGTATATTCATTATCAGATCTGACAACTGAGAATTTGCAAGAAAATATGTAACACATATATGTATATAAAGACATATTTATGTAACACACTTTGTGGAATTCTAAATATTAGAAAACATGTTCACTTGCAATTAAAAATTGGAAAATTTCTATAAAAAGTGAAGTATGTTTTAGTACAAAAAAGAAGCCAGCTGGGAAAATAAAAGTTAAAACTTTCTGGTTTTGATGTTGTAACGTCATTTTTGGATGAACATTAACCCAAAGAATCAGTATGGAGTAACTAACTCTTCATTAACACTGAAGTCAGAAAGATTACTCTCCAGCCCTTCGTCCTTCTGTTACCTTCTGAAATAGTATTGGAACTATGAATTTGAGTAGGTGCATTTGTCCCTGTATATGAAATCCTTGTTCACATTAATACACGTATTTAGTCTCTTCCAGATTATAGAAATATGTACAATATATTTAAACTGATAGATATAGATTAGATTAACATAATCTAGTTTGTGTTTCCTAGGGCATTGCACTTGCTTAGATATTAATAGTTTTAAAGTAACAAAAGCATTACTCTATCACAAAACCAAAAGGAAAGAAATGCAAATCTTGATTGTCTATGCAAACACCGATCTTACTTACATTTGAGTTGATCAGTGTAGGTTTGCTTTCGAATTGAAATACTATTGGTAAGGGCATGTGCTTGTCAGATAAGGATAGAGAAGTTGCCTCTGTTCCCAAGCTCTTACAATTTGCAAAGAGGTTGTTGTTCCAAATGTTATTTTTTCTAATAAAGAGACAGCTCATTAGATCTCATTACTAGTCAGCAGCTGTCACAGAGCATGGATTTCAAACTTATGACAATACATCTCTTCACAAAAGCTTTCTACAAAAATGGGGAAACAATTTAATTTGTCGTTAAAACTCAAGTGACATTATACATAGCTGCATTTACACCTTTTGCTCTGCTGAAAAGCATGTCAAGATTCAGTAGTTTGAACTTGGTTTATGTCATTTGTTCTCTTTAAAAAGATGTTATCTGCTATTGGAAAACTGTAAACCAATAAATAAAGTGAAAATTAAGACATTTCATCACTAAATTCTGTCATAAAAATAGGAGGAAAATGTCTTTGATTCTCCTCACAGTCTGTTTGCAAGGAAAGACAGATTCCATGGAATTCACTGCTTCGGTCAAACCAAGAAGTGAACTCGAGCTAGACAGGTTTGACCAGGCAACTTCCGTCTGTATCATCAAAACCTGCAATGTTAGTGTGCTACGTTGAGGAAAAAAAGATGTCCAGGGAATGTTGGTATGTAAGTTCAGAGTTAGTTATGTAAATTTAACATTTTTGAACAAGAGTAGTCCAAAGGTCTTATATCTGAAAAGGATTTTAAAGCCTGTGCATTAAAATTAGGGAAAAAAACCCAACAAAAAACAACATTGTTATTTACAGGGCTAGAGACTATATACAATGATCTTGCTATTTGAAGATTTCGTTCATCTTTTAGAAAAAATAAAATGAGGAATTGTACTCAGTGTTGCAGGTCCAAGTGTTAAAATCCACAAAAACTGCCCGCCAAGTGTTGTCATATCAAGCATTTTGCATTCTTAAGCAGAAACATGAGTTAGAGAGCAGTAAACAACATTTTGACATTTTCCAGTTGACAATGCCCTTATTAAAATCTGAAGGCCTAAGGGTGCTTACAGCAGACAATAGCTTCAATAAAAAAATATTAAAAAAATTACAGCTTCTCATGCAGCTTAAGTTAAACATTTGCTGAAAAAGAGGAGGTAGAAAAGGTCTGATTTATAACATAGCTTATGACTCAAACAACACTTTACTGCATTTATGTTTGATCCTTAGCATCACAGTCCTTGGTTGGTTTTCTTTTTTTCTTTCTTTTGTTTTACAAAGCATTTTACAGTGCTGTTTCCTTTGTTGTTTCCATTTGATATAAAGCATATAGGTGTGCCAAATTAGTGTCTTCCACAGGAGAAAGGTGATATGTTCTTTTGTTGACTATTTTGACTTTTAAACAAATGTTTTCTCATTTTACCATCTGCCACTTGCAGAATATTTACAGTGTGCAACTACAGTATTCTATTAAATATTTTATACAAAGCACAAATCCCAATAAATATTATGCATGACTGCCAAAACTTAGGATAAAAGTAAATAGTATGGAACATTAAAGCAAGGTGGGTTATAAAAGCCACATTTTAGGGTTTGAATAATCGCATTTGGATATTTTATGGATGAAAGAATGTTACCTACTTTGACAACTAAGACTTGCCTTTGGGTTGAAAAAAAATGAGGTAAAAGAAAGCTTCCTGGAATTTCTTCAATTTACCTGAACAGCTCATTTGGTAAATCAATCAAAAAACATGACTCAAATAAAATATGTATGAAAGCAATCATAATCAGTTCTTAAAACTTGGGATGCATGCATGTTACATTAACCTAACAGTTCCAACAGCCAGGATGATGCATCCTTAAGTAAGCTTTTGTACAGAAATATCTGTGTTTTATCTCTTTATCTCCGTAATACTTTGGACATGTGGCAAATCCTGTACCACTTACGCACACTTGGGGCCCTTGGTCTTGTGCCCACATAGCAGTTCTCCACTTGGCTGCCAGGGACAGGCCTTGCAGCTAGAATGATTGGCAGCCACCCGAGGAGGTGTGCTGGCTTTCTAAGCTGCGCCTAGAGAAGCCAGGCACTGCAGAATGAAATCCGAAATGCTGATGTGTTGCTTGGGGAGCCATCAGAGTGGAATTCTTCATACCCAGTTTTATATAGCTCGTAATGGTTTTGTAAATTTCCATTAGTTGGTGTAGACTTCGTAGTCAAAAGAAAGAGCTAGACATCTCCAAAAGGTGATTCAGCTCCCTTGCAGGTGATTCTCAATACACCAATAAAGCTAGATAAGAGGACTGCCTCTGTACACCAGCATGCTTACAGCAAAGCTACTGGAAGACAGGAATATATCACAACTGTCTTATTTTCTATAATTTTTTAAAAAAACTAATGAGCCATGTTAGCTTATATGAGGATACTGGTCCTGTGGTAGATGTTAGGAATTATCTGAGTGCCTTGGCCAGACAGAGGATTCAGGGAGAGGGACATATAGTTTCTGAATCCTTGCCAAGCTAAATAGGACAACTTATAACCATGAATATAAGAAGTCTAAGCAATAAGCTGAGCTATGCAGAATGTATTGACCTCTGCCAATAAGCAGTTATGCCACTTTTAGGACCTCTAAAGGTAAAAATAATGACATCTGCAGAGTACAAGTGCTTCCACAATGAAGTAGCCTTGAGATCACAACTTAGAACTTAGGCATGTAAGTCCTTTTCTGATACCTAGATTTATGTGATATGCCAAAGATCACAAAGGCAAGCCATGGCGGAGAAAGGATTTGACCCAAGGTCTCAACTCCTGAGCTGAAATTTGAAATACTCTACAAATCAGTCTTTCTTTTTGACAGTTCACTATGTGAGAATGTAATTTGTTTCTAAGCAAAACATGTTCCAGATGGTTTGCATTTGTAACCATGCTTGAGGAAGAATTATGTATGTATTTGTTTGGCTTCCATGTCAGAATTACATGATGAAATTCTTGCCATTTATGAGTGTCTGGACCTAGTATTTATATACAGTTTCCACTTTCTAGAATCAGATTCATACCTATTTTTACCCCAGCTGTCCTTGATATAAATTATGTTGCATAGGCATGAACACAAAAGACTTTCTTCTCGTAACAAAGATGTCTGAAACCGAATTTCTCCACAGTCCAGGATTTTGTGACTCCTAATATGCTAAGCAAGGTGATGCTGAATTTTTCAAAATGTGAGAATGTTTTCAAATTTGTGGGAATAAGCTTAAAACATTGAATTGAAGATATAGGGGAACATAAATGAGGAAGAAAACAGACTTTTAACATTTTCTGCAAAATATATGGTGTGCTTCTAACTAAGAGTGTTCAACCTGCTGCAACAGACTATTTTTATACTTAACTCCTCCAAGAAAATCCCATGATTTTTCAGGTCATATTCCTGAACCATGTAGCTACATTAGAACTCAACTAGGCACTGGCTTGCGGCATGCTGGAGTGATAAACATTTCCCTTCAAAACTCAAGCAAAGCTCCATTTAACAGGTAAATAATATAATTTTTAATTAAACAAGCTAATTTAAAATGCTTAGGTAATTTCCATTTTGATATTAATATATTAATTATCATGTGAAGGTGTGTTAATCAGAATTATGGGTTTGTGTGCTAATTCTGTCTTGGGTTTGTTTTTTTTATAGTACTAATCAACAGTTTTACATTATGTAAATAAAGTTGTCTTTTCTTTGTTTTATCACAATTTATTATTTCTTTATAGCAATTATATGGCTTGTGGATCCTTTTTCAAAATGTTAATCAAAGATCTCTAATAGGATTTCTGATAGAATGAAGATAGTAGGCTTCACTTTGAAGCAGAGACAACTAAGAAGGACCATGAAATCTTGGGAGGCAGGAGAAAAAGAATGTCATTTTGACAATAACCAAGTCTATTCAGCCATAGTGAAAGCAGATTTCAGACAGATAAGGGAAAATAATGATTTTCTAAAAAAAATATAACAGAAATTAATTGCAACAAAATATCATTAATTGAATTTAAAAAAAATAATCTGAAGTCATCAGAGAAATACACAGTATTGTCTCAGGAAAAAAAAAAAATCCAAACAAACAAGGAACCAAAAATGAAACCTCAAAGAAAAAAATAATCCATCTTTCATAAGATATATTTATAAAACAGAAATTAAAATACCTAATAAAGCTGATTCTGTTTTCCTCTAAAGCAGCTTTCACTAAAAATAATTTGTGTTCCTACTTCTGTTCATACAATGGGTAAAGTGCTTCACAAAATACATTTTTTTAAAAAAATCTTTCTTATTAATCTTATTGTTTAACTAGACACTAGTCCTTTTAGAACAAAGTGACCCTTATTACAGTGATTGCGCAGTCCTGATTGTGATTGAAATCTCTGACTGTTATGGCGTGCAGCAGTAACATCTCTGTTCTATCATTGATGACTGAAACTGTTAAGATTTTACAAATCACAAAATTCTTCCACTGGATGTCTGTAAAAGTATATTTTACTCTTTAAATATAGAACAGTTGAAAGTTATATAAATAAACAAAGGCCTGTATGCAACAGGTAATACAGTAAATTACCCATGGATGAGAACTAAAAATATCCAAAATTTACAGAACAGTAGGTGAGTTCCTTAAATAGCTTTCTATACTCTTAGTAAAGATAAAGCAATTATGATTTATAGTAAGTACATAGCTAATAACATTAAATGTTTTTTATTTTTTCAGGCTACACTGGACAACAGTTTATCATGGTGTTCTTGTCATGAAATTTCTCTAATTTGGATGGATTCTCAATGTGTTGTGACAGGTACGTATTTTCTTATTCTGTGTAATACATTTACCATCAATGATGGTAAGGTAGTCTTCTGTATTCTAACAATTGTTCAGGCTTTGGCAAAATACTAACTTGGCTATGGAATCAAACTGATTTTACTATAAAAAGTAGCAATATGTCTGCAATTTTCACACTGCTGTTCATGCGTTTTTATATGCAGCTCCAGCTGTCTCAATGGCGAAGTAAGGGCTGTAATTCATTGTAAGGGGAAAAATCATCAGATGCCGTTCTAGTTGTCAAGATGTGCTTTGTAACATTAGGGTCTTCTGCTACTGCATCTCATTCTCTTCCTTTCTCTTCCCAGAAACCTCATACAAATTGCTTACGAACACATCCTGGGGGTTTGTGGTTTGGTTTGGTTTGGTTTTTCTTATTTCTGCCAAAAAGCCCAGAACCCATTGGACTCTTGGAGATATCTATTGCACATCCTTCAAGTAGTAAGCTGACATTTTATATTGCTTTCTGGTTTATGTGATTTTTCTCTCAAATTAGTCAGAGTAAAATTTTGTTCACTTCATTGTTTCTTTTAGGTGAATGTTCTCATACAATAGCCCCAGAAGCTGGCACAAGGGCAAAAAAAAAAATAAATCATAGTAACAACTATCATATGGCATCAACTGAAAAGACAGACGTCAGACATTACAATTTTTTAAAGCAGACTTAAACCAACTTCTGCCACTGTACTCCCCCAGCAGAAAAACAAACAAACAAACAAACAAACAAAAAAACCCAAAAAAACCCCCAACAAAAAAACCAAAACCCAAACCCAAAACATCCCAAAGAGAAACCAGGGAGCGGCTTGGGTAAGATTTTTGAAAAATACTATTTTTGGAGGGAAGATATATTTTCTGTAGTGTTCTTTTTCAGGAGATCTCATCCTTTCTTGGAAATGTCTATTTTACAAAAAAGGAACTAAGGCACAATAATATAAGCTTATTGTCTAAGGTCAAAAAATGCTGCTGAGGAGAAAATTGAAGCTTAAATCCTTCTCTAAGACAGCTCATTGACTAAAACCTGCAGAATCCAGGATTAACCTGTGTGATCTGTTTGTTTGTGGGGTGGAATAAGGTGTTAGGGGCTACAGTCATGTATCAGTTTCAGCTTCCCTAACATTCACTAAAGAAAGAGAAAATTTCCTAACAATGTGTTTTTAAGACTTCAGCTGCTTAACTGCATTCTGTACTGCAAAGTAGTTCCTTCTACTAGGACTGTCAGTTGCAAAACACCCCTCCTGAGGGACTGCACACATAAAAAAATTTGTAAATAGATTGAAGATATTCTCGTCCTTAACATCATAGGATATTCAGGTCCCAAGTGTTTATTTGATCTTAGTCTTAGATTTACAAGTCTCCAGTCTCCTAAAGATTATTTTACATGAAAAATATGCTGTAGTATGTTTTATTTATTACCTCTTGCCAAAGTTAAACCTCTCTGTATGAGCAAGAAGATAGTGAGATGCTTTCTAATCCCAACTCCAAATTGGGTAGACAGCAATATGAATATGACTTCCACTTCCTAAACAAGTCTTCTAAGCAATTTGCTACTACATTCTGTCTTGGTTACCTTTTTATCAGAGTATGCTCACCAGTTTAGGGCCAACTGTATGCATAAGCATCAGTCTGTGTGGTCAGCTGGGGCTTCTTCCTGGCCTTTAGGAGTACAAGGCTCAATGGTAAGACACAGGTAGGTGCTAGATGCTCAGCAGAAGAAAAGTAGGCATCTATTAGACCTTCTCATGGAAGCATAAGTTCCATGTGATTTTAAGCGCTGGCAGTGCTAAGATACAAGTTTGCAATAACTTTGGGTAATGTTATATGACAGTTCTGATAGGTGCTTAAAGAGCCACATGTACATCCAATATTTCATTGTGAAACTCCTCATAAGGCTTTTGATTTTTTAGATCAAACTGATTTCTTATTCTATTTCTGAATGAAAATTACAGAAACAAGGATAGGATTGAATTTCAGCATCAGAAAATGGGGTATTTTGTCTCTGTTTGATTGGGGTTTTATTACACAGCTATAAAAATTGCCTGGTTAGTACAGGGAAAGATTAAACCTCTGTATTTTAAAATTTATTCAATTGAAACCAGCAACTTTATACCGATTCTCAAACCCTTTATTTTTCATCTTCATTTGCCTTCATTTTTGACCTAGTAATTAGGGGAAGCCCAGATTTATCAAAAAGGGAGCAATCAATCATTAATCGGGATTAATAAATATGACAAATATGTTGTTGCGTAATGAAACCAGAGCCTTGAACAAGCATTGTAAAAAAAAAAAAAAAAAAAAAAAAAAGCTGTCTAAATTAAGTTTATGATTTCAAAGGTCAGATTTGTACATTATAGATTGAAGACAAAGGAGTTCAAATAAAGATTAAGGAAACTTGACAAGGTCATACAGATTGCAGGAAGCTAAAAACCCAGCTGTTACCAGTAAAATGTCTGGCTCTTCATTTTCCAGGCAAAATGATGGAATTAAGATTTAGATTAGTCAGTTTAGCTCCATTGCTTTCAGTGGAATTGCAATGATAGTCATCATGGGGAATTTCACGACTGAAGAGTCGGTGTATTCCCATTCTCTGCACTTGTTCCTCTTCTAGTTAGTGCATCTTTAACTTACGAAGTCCTTTGTTGCAAGACAAATATGTGATATTAATCAATGGGATTTGCATCAAAGAGGTGTATTACACGATTTGTTTATGCAAATAACACAAGAAGTGAACACTCCAAGGGCAAACAGTAAGTGATGTTTGATTGGAGCTATTAAGATCAACGTGAAATGTTGTTTAATAACAACACCATGTGACTTTTAGTGCTAGATTAATTAAAAAGGTTAATGTGTCATTTAAACAGAAAGAAGGAACAAATAGCATTTTTATTTACTGTTAATGGATAGGAATTATATTTCTGCTGTTATACTTTAAAAGAAAGTTGTAAATAACTGCCCATTACCATTTAAGAATGGGCAGGTATCTAATGAATTTGTGTGTGTGTGTGTGTGTGTGTTCAGAGAATCATTCCATGATAGAAAATTATGTTACTAAAGGATAGAGAACATAAGTGTATTTTCATATGAAGAATTAATTACTTCTGTGTTATCTTACAGAAATGCAGATGCCCACAAAGTGAGAAATTATTAATCCATGGAATAATAAATGTAGCCTTGAGGAAAAAGCCTGATATTCTTGAAATGTGCCAAACAACTTTTCCTGTCTCCCTCAGCAGGGACAGCAGGGAAGATTTACCTCTTCATTCTTCTTCTCGTATCCTTTGAGGTCTTGTCTTCTGCTGGACCTCTGAACAGATACTTCATATGCCCTTTCTACATATGTCATTGTATTCCATCAGATAAAGTTTAGAAAATCAGAATAATTTAAATAATGCACAAGGATCTTGCTCGAGGCTTCAATGTAAGATTTAACTTCTTTCTTGTTCAATGCATTAATTACCTAGTCCAGGAGCAAAAACACTGGTTTCCAGTTTAGGTTACCAGCATAATTACAAGCAAAATTCTGTTATTTATAATGACATACAGAGATGCATATGTGTTTTCGGGAGGTCAGAAAATCACTCATTTCCTCCTCCTCACTGATTCTACAGCTTCTGCACCCATTCATCTAGCAAAGGTCGTTCATCGCTTTGATCTAGCTCAGATACAATGATCAATAAGGGTAGTGACTGTGTATATAAGTTAATTCTATCCATTTGTTTCATTTCCACATGTAAGGGAACAGTGGCTATACAAAAGCTCTTTCTTTTTCTGGTTTGCAAACTGTTTTGATTCCCAAGGAAAATTACACACACACATACACACATCCATCCCTCTCTTTGCCTGTAAGTTCTTTCAAAATATCAGCATCCTGCTAATTGTTGTTTGTAGGACTATTGCTCTTCTACTGCAGAACAGCAGCAACAGAGACAATGGTAGCATGCCTTTGCTCTTAGAAATTATTTGACCAAGAAAAACTCTTTGAAGAAATAGAGGTGTTGAAAAAATAATTATTAACATAGCAATGTTTCTTTGCTTTACACCACCTGATAATGCAAATCAGTTGCAGTTTAAATTGAGTCAGATAGTCACAGCCATGTTGCCTCAAGTGAACATTACAAAAGAGAGAGCATTCTGAGAAACCTTATCTATTGTTCATAATGAAGAAACATACCTATTTAGTAACACCAGCATTGCTATCTTGGATTAGATCCATATTTTGTCAAATTACATGTGCTATGGCCAACACCAGACTGTTTACAAAAGTGTGACAACTTAATGTCTTTTCATTACCTTTAATAGGTAGGCACTGTCCATTCTTCTAATGAGCAGCTTTGGTATTTTTTTCCCACCTACATAGATTGGGCCCCACTGGTCAAAAGCTATCACTTCCATAGTACAGACAGCATAGGAGAGAAAGTATGTTTACACTGCAGCTGTTCTGAATTGGAACAACTAAGGCAGGGACTGACAACCTCTTTTCTGGCAGCTGCTACCACAAAGCAAAACTGGATTTAATGCTCTGTGCTGGCTTCAGATGGTGAAAAGACATCCATCGTGTCCCTATAACTTGTGTTCTGGGGAACAAACACTCTCAGGTGACTTAAATGTCTGATTTATCTGTCCTGGGGTTTGTAGTGCACTGCTGCAAGGCACTGAGGCTGGTGTTTGTTATGATCCCAATGAAAAGAACACTTGGGTTCAGTAAGATACTGCTAAAAACACCATTTCTTGAGGCTAATGTTGTAGGGGAAAAGAGGGTAGTATGGATACTCTTACATGCCTTCAGATGTCGGGAACAGTTGTGTAATCGTCAGACAGACCTCCAGTCAGGGAACATGTAGTGCAGATCCCATCTATTTGATGGCATTTTGGTATTTAGAGCTTCTATAAGGTATTCTTAGAAAAGAACAATTCTATTAATCATTCCTAGTGTCAAACAGAAGTATGTTCACATGAGAACATACTGGTTCACTTTAAGGTAAATACAACCACACGCAGGTGGTATAATTGCTGATGCAAATGGCAGATGCCTACAGGTTCCTTCATTATTCTTACTAAGGGTACCCTGCAACCAAAGGATATGGACAGCACAACACAACCCTGAAGGCTAAGCTATATGGGCATCATAACAAAATATGGTGCAGCAAAGGCCTGCACCTTCTTAGACAAACTGTTAGGTGGATCATTAATTCTTCATTGTACAACGGTCTTCCTCTTAGGATCACTGCTGGTTTATCTGAAATGTTGCTACCATTAGCTGCTGGGCTTTTCATTCTCAAAATAAATGCTTCAAATGCTCAGATGGGAAATAATACCCTACGTTTGCATCTCAGTGTCCTCAACTAACTGTTCAGTGTACTCCTGTTCAGCTGTATTCCACTATGGAGATAGCTTACTCCACCAATGAGGGTACAGACTAATGAAATGAGCTGAAAACTGAAACAGGCAGACTTTGCTGGTTCTTTCTGCCCACCGCTGTAAACCTCCCGTTGGCAGGTTACAGTCCTGTCTGCAATACACACTTGAATGAAACTTGTCTCTTCCTTTGCCTCCATTAGTCTAATCTTGGTTTCTAATAACTGCCCAATACTTTGCAGCTCAAAGCCTCATACCTACTCCAAATAATAATTTGTTATAATTCCAAAATATCCCTGTATTATTCCCTTTGGTAGCCAGCTAAGTTTTCTCACTTAGAGTCATGTGGCAGCAATCTCTACAGTTTGATTATGCATTCTGATAAAATTTCCCCTTTTATCAGACAGTCTGTATTTCTTGTTATCATAGCTTGTTACAGGGATGACAGCAATGAAAAATCTAAATTCTCTAGAACAACTACTGTTGTATGTACTCTTATTTGGTGTTTTTATTTTTCTGTGAGAAAACAAATCTGTCTTGGTTCTTCCCTTTCCATCTTTAGAATAGCTTAGTATTATTCTTCTTTTAACAAATTTCTAGCTTATCCCTCTGAAAAGAGGTACCAATACAATATATTGTAATATTGTAATTTACATCTTGGATGTCTATACATGACATTATGAGATTTGTTGCATATTTCTCCAGTCTCATTGCTTATGCAGCCTTGCATCTTTGCTCTTTAGAACCCACTTATCTACTGAATTAGTTTCCGTTGAGGTCTCTAAAGACACACTAAATTTGTAAAAACCTCTACCTAAGGTTCATACAGGATCTTAAACTTGACGGTTTCTGTTCAGTAAAGACCTGAAGTTGCAATTTTAAATGGTTTAATTTGCATTTCATGGCATCTTATTCAAATCAAAACATTTCAGGTACATATTTCTAATTGTTTTAAAGTTTTTTTCATCTTGATCTAGGTTTTGTGAAGCCTTCCACATTGTGAATTTATTTTTTCATCTTTCTTTTGTGTTGTTTGAATTACATTAATTATACCTGTCATTCTTCAGAATTTCACATATGCAACTCCTGAAGACTCAGTGACTAGAATAAAATTAGAGAATCATAGAATGGTTTGCATTGGGAGGGACCTTTAAAGATCATGTAGTCCAATCCCCCTCTCATGGGTAGGACCATCTTTCACTATACCTGATTGCTCAAAGCCCCATCTAAAATGACCTTGAACACTTTCAGGAATGGGTCATAAACAACTTCTCTGGGCAAGTTGTTTCAGTGTCTCACCACTCTCATAATGAAAAATTTCTTCCATATGTCTAATTATGTCTACGTTCTTCTTTATATCTAAATCTACCTTTTTAGAACTGTTACACTTTGTCCTGTCACTGCAGACCCTGTTGAAAAGTATTTCATCAATCTTTCATCACCATCTTTCTTGTAAGTTCTTTTGATACATTGAAAGGCTGCAGTAAGGTCTCCCCAGAGCCTTCTCTTCTCCAGGCTGAACAACCCCAACTGCCTCAGCTTTTCTTTATAGGAGAGGTGCTCCAGCCCTCTGATCATCTTTGTGGCCTTCCTCTGGAACCACTCTGACAGGTCCATAACTTTATTGTGCTGGGGACCCCAGAACTGGGTGCAGTACTGCTGGTGGGTCTCACGAGAGCACAGTAGAGGGGGAGAATGACCTCCCTTGTCCTGGTGACCATGCTTCTTTTTAGGCATTCATATGCAGGATATGATTGGCTTTCTGGGCTGCAGGCACACATTGCTGGCTCATATCTAGCAATCCCCAATTCCTGCTCTCAACCCATTCATCACCCAGTCTTTACTGATGGTGGCACAGACTGCATAAGAGCTTTCACTTTTCTCCTGCTGGATTGTTGGCATATGTTCAACCTGCAGTGTAAATAATAAATGTTTAGAAGCTTAGCTTTGACCCCTTATATCATAAAGGATTCTGTTAATTTTATCATTATTTGGCACCTTTACAAACCTCCTGTTAATGGGAAGCTCAATGCTTTGCCTACTAAGTTTGGTGAAAATGCCAATGTAAGTAAAAAAAACAACAGTTCAACTTTGTTCCAGCAAACAGCCATATGAAAAATTACTTCATGTGTAAGATGTTCATTCTGATAAGAATGAATCTTACAGTTTTAGATTTAAAATAAATATACCTAAAAAAAAGTAAAAATAATCATAATGGTTGAAGTGAACAGATTATTCCCTCTGTAGTAAAAGTTGCCAGAAAGTAGCTAGCAAAATTGCGATGGCAGCTGATCCCAAACCTTACAGGTCCTAGTGAGCTGCAGGGTATGTCTTATTTCTGGCGTGTGTTTCAGTGAGAGCGGTGTGAGTTAGAAGGCATTCCTCTGACTGACAGTAACTGAGCATTTTGGGGAAGAAAAATCAACTTCTTTGATATTATTTCATTCAGAAGGAGAGATACAAAAATAACTTTACATGTAGGGAACTGAGCTTTCCAGCTTGACAGGATTTGAGCCTTACTGTCTCACGAAAATGAACACTGGAGTTAACACTTAGAGGTTTTTGGGTGACTACTAAAAAAACTAGACCATTTTACAGACAGAAGTTGCTCATGAAAATTTTTTTCCCATTTAAAATTATTTTTCCACATGCAGCTCATGTGTAATACACTCCTGCATGTTTTCTATTTTCAAGTATTTTACAGAAATGTAAATCAGAATTAGCTAGAGTTATTTTTTCTCAGCCTTTATATGTGCTTCTACTAAAATACCTTCAACTGAAACAAAAATCTGAAATACTGGAAATACTACAATCACGTATTTTGATATTCCATGTAGATTTTATCATTACCAAAACTACAGTGTGGAGAGTCCTAGTTTTCTTACTTTTTATATTAAGATTTTTTTTTTTAATTAAGAAACTTCATTCCTTAAATCTAAACTTCCAGAATTCTCATATCTGAAAGGAATGCTAGTTCTTGGCTTTTCTCCAAAATATTTTTTTAAATATAAGAAATATATTTACATTCAATTTGGCTACTGCATTCCAAGATAATAAAACATGTCCGATGTTATCTTCATGAGAACTGTAACTCAAATCATGGACATCTTAATTTTATTAGCAGCACTCTGTCTAACCACAATAAATCCTGACTGATCTGGGTTTACATTTTTAACTAATAAACCTCTTTGTATATTCACCAAAATTGTTGCAGAAACTTTTAACAATGATTTGCAGTGAACATAGTTATCCTTATTTCTTTTCCAATCTAAGGAAACATTCCTTTTTTCAAGAGCACTTTAAGTAAGCATATTGATATAGAGAATAAGAGACCTTGTAAAAGGAACCAACAAGGAATCAACCCATGACTGTGCTTTCTGTCTTCAAGAAAATAGCCACTGTCACCTTTGTGACAGGATTTGTAAGGACATATCAGTCTTCTATTTCTAACTAAATAAAAGTAGAGCCCCGTGATGAACTAAAACATTCTTCTGAAAGGATTAGCTGAGGTATGTGATGCTTTAAAAATTGTTTCCAATCATGTGGTACTTCTGCTAAGTTAATAATTTACTGTTCCCATTAATGGGGTTGTTATGTTGTCCATTTTTTGTAGGTTTTCTCCAAATGGCTTCTTAAAACTTTTATTTTAGTAATGTTACTATTTTAATTTTAGATTTATTTTAGATTTAAAACATATTTTGTTTTAGCAACTTAAAGGAAATAAATTCTGATTTTTCCCTATAAAGAATTTTATCTATGTATTTGATTCTCTTTAAGTTCAGATACTGTTCTTCCTTGATTTTAAGTATTGGAGCATGAATGGTACACCTTTTCTTGTTTTTCTAATGATTGCTACTTTTCTAGATAACTGCAACTATTTAACAACTAAACATATCCAGAGCTGAATTTAAAGCCCTCTTTGAAACACTTCTTTCCTAAAACTGTTAAAATAACAAAAATAAACATTTTTTTTTTAAAGTAAATAAACGAGGCCTTATATAATCTCACTGTTGTTATGTTCTGTCAAATCCAAATAGAAACTATAGGCCCTCTTCATTTGTTATTTTCTATTATGACTTTGAATCTCTTTTTTATGATATGAATGCATATACATACAGAAAGGATGTATTTAGCTACTCAGATTGTTACCTTTTTCCTACCCTCAAAACAATGTATTGTAATCATTATTAATTTTATTATTTTTCTTCCAGTTCTTTTTTTTTTTTTTTTTTTAGATGAGTGGTTGAACTGAAAAATCAATTATTCGTAGAGCCTGAGTCCAGAGATTAGATGTACTTCATTTTCCTTGTCTAAAAATTCACTTATCAAAAAAGATATCAGATTAATCAGGTGTGAACTACCTTTGTTAAATGTGTGATGTATTTCATCCCATTCTCTACATTCTTCCATTTGTTTGATTATGTTTTCCTTTAAAAATTTGTCCAGAGCTTTCAATACCATTGATTCATATGACAATGAGTCTACACTTTTTCAGATTGCTATTTTCTTTCCTCTTAAAAGCAGACATTGTGTTTTCCCATTTAAGTTATATGATACCACCTTCACTGGTTTTCTAATGATGAATTGGCAGTTTCACATACAGCATGTTCCAGCATACCATGAAAGAAAATATTCGTTCCTTTGACTGAGATCTTTTATGGTTTTTTTGCTACCTTAGATTTTTCTTTTTCTTTTGACAGGCTTTCTTTGTGATGTTTCAATTACCTTCTTCCCCACTAACCACATAGTCTTTTCTCTCATCCTTAGTATCTTCACCCTGGAGAAAAAGTGAAATATTCATTTACTTTTCAAAGTGTTCATTAATTATTTTTAATGTCAATCTTTTCCTGCTGCATCACTACACTAGACATCACTAAACAGAGTTCACAAGTTTGTAGGTAAGAGCTTACATAGTATTTTAATTAATAATTCTTGTTAAAAAATTAGGAGTAGGCTAAAAAAATGTGTTAATAGAGCAAATATGGGAGATATGATCGATATTTTAAAATAATCAAATGGTATACTTTGGGACCTGTAAAGAGAGAAATAGAACAGAACAGAACAAATAGAATAGAATATTTTCAGTTGGAAGGGACTTGCAATGATCATCTATTCCAAATGCCTGACCACTTCGGGGCTGACCAAAAGTTAAAGTATGTTATTAAGGGCACTGTCCAGATGCCTCCTAAACACTGACAGGTCTGCTGTCTAAAGAGGGTAATTTCAGTAACTGCAAGCTAATCAGAGGAAAGCGACTGGGCACGACATGGGTTTGCAAAAGAACTGTGAATGAAATGGGAAAACTAGCGTGCTAAGGCAGTGAAAGCCAAATGTGATTCAAGGTTATATTAACAGAGATAAGAGACAATATTATTTTTAAGAAATTATCATAATCACTTTGAAATATCGTGTATGATCCTAGTTATCATGAAAGATTAACTCAATTTGGGGCCAATAAACAAGGCCAATTTATTTAGTCTGGGAAACATTTAGTTATGATTTTTATGAATCCAGCATGGGAGTTCTCTAGAAGACAGATGGGAGAAGAGGCAAGTAATCCAGAACATGTGATGGCAGAAGGACAAATGGAGTAGACTGGGTATGAATATATTTTTTCAGAAAATTATGAAAAAGTTACTAACTTTCTGATTGACATTATAGATAAATCTACTGATTGAAAATATATGTGCAGCTAGACAAGAACTCCCATACACCAGTTGTCTTAAAACAGAAGAGACTATAAGTGTTATTAAAAATGCTTAAGTTCAGGAGCTGTTTTAAAGCTTTCCTAAAATTATGTCAGCATCCAGAAATATAGAAATTATTGAAAAATATGGCTACTTATATGTGATTTTACTTTAAATTAATTTCTCACAGTTTCAAATCTAAGGCACAATTTACATCATTTCCCCTTTTGATTTCCCAGTAGGCATTCTTATTTACATAAATGCTTATTTACCCCATTTTGGTGATGCACAAGAATTCTGAAGTGCAAGAGAATTGCCCTGTAACATTCTGAAAGTGATAGATGAAAAAGAGTCAGTATCTTTGTGATCATTTTCCATATGTTTGCGGTTCATAACAACAGCATCCACTGTTGCCTTTGTGCCTTTTGTTGCCTTTGTTAAAGGATGTATCATGAAATTCAGGTTTAAAATTGTGCCATTTTGACAAAAAGATCACTTTTAAAAATTGAGTCCTCCATGTCCTTGTTTACTGTCGAGATGATCACTTGGAAAAATCAGTTTCCATATTATTAGTTGGTGCTCCACCTGGAAGTTTTATAAAACTGCAATGGCTAATTGGAAATGGAAAATTTCTGTAAAAAAAGAAAAAAAAAAACACAGCACTGGCCAAAAATCCATATGAACATCATTCAGTGTATGAAAGGCAGGTAGGCATCTGTCTTCTCACTGACACTAAACAAGGAGATGCCAAGAAAACTTCCAAAATCTGGATCTCACTGTCCAGGGAATGTCTCAGTTGATTTTGATCATTTACAAAATAGTTACAGTTTAGATAAAATCTAGAAAATTCATAATCTGCAACTTCTTTCATAGGGCTTTAGTTATAACCTGAAGAAATTCAAAGCAAATTAATTCACCGTGCTCATTTATTCTTTATTAACCTTAAATGATAACTTTCAATAATAAAACTTGTTCAGCTCAGATCCATTTACTGCCAGTATGGTAAATTAATGGAGACAATTTGAAAATATTACTGTGTGTTTAGAAAGGACGTGCATTCAATTGATTTAAATTTTGGCCTCCAGGTCTACAACTCTGAAGTCAACTTTTAAGAAATGGGGTGGGAGAAAAGTTAATTAAAAATCTACCTGTAACAGTGTTCCTAAGATATATATCTCTGCTTAATTTTAGCTTAAGAAATGTTAAAAGCTGCTTTTTTAGTAGAAATGACATACCAAATTAAGGGGTCAAATTATCATATTTTCTTGCTGCCACAGACAGGAAAACTGTTTAGAGGGCCAGCAGGAAGCATGAAGATCTTCAGGTAGTCAGAGTAATTAGTGAAAGGCAAGTCTGGTGCATGCTGTGAGGCATGGTCTCCGTTAATCCTGGGAGCATCCAAAGAAATGTGAAATAGGCAAAGAAGACTTTCTTGAACAGGGCCTCAGTCCTGCATATCCATATCAGAAGGATTAGGACCAGAGTTAATTTTCTTCCTAGCAGCTGATACAGTGCTGTGTTTTGGATTTAATGTGATAGTAATGTTGATAAACACACTGATGGTTTCAGGTGTTGCTAGAACAACTAGTCCTTACCCTAAGTCAAGGGTTCCAGTTTCCCATGCTCTGCCAGTGAGCAGGTGCACAAGAAGCCAAGAGGGAGCAGAGCCAGGACATCTGACCCAGACTAGCCAACGGTTAATCCATACCATAGAATGTCGTGGTCAGTATATAAACTGGGGGGAGTTGCCCAGGATGGGGAGGGCAAAATCTCTGCTTAGGGAATGGCCTGGCATTAGTCAGTGGGTGGTGAGCAACTGTACTGTGCATCACTTATTTTGTTTCTTTTTTTTTTCTTGAGTTTTATTTCTCTCTTTTTGTCATCTCCCTTCCTATTATAATTATTGTTATTACTGTTATTATTGTCATTGTTATTATTATTAACTTTATTTCAATTACTAAACTGTTCTTTTCTCAACCCATGGGTTTTACC
Source organism: Falco naumanni (assembly GCF_017639655.2). Lineage (NCBI taxonomy): Eukaryota > Metazoa > Chordata > Aves > Falconiformes > Falconidae > Falco > Falco naumanni. The sequence goes on along the minus strand of NC_054059.1, from coordinate 3,456,057 downwards.
TTTTTTTTCCCAATTCTTCTCCCCATCCCACCACAGAGGGGGTAGGCAGTGAATGACTGGCTCTATGGCACTTAGTTGCCAGCTGGAGTTAAACCACTATGTTTATATGTAGCAGCGTTTTGTAGTGATAGGAAGATAAGCCTAGATGAATCAGAAAAGACAGATAAGACAGGCAGAAAAGAGAAACAGACAAAGACAAAGTGTGCAGAAATCCCAGAAATCAAGTGAAATATTTTGGAACATATATTTTAGGTTTAATTTGTTGTAAAACAAAAAAAAGTTTGTTACATTCATTGTCAAAAGGAAAACCACAAAAACATAGAAAAAGCATTAAGAATTAAATACATTTGATTTAAAGATATATGTAGAGGAATGAAGCTGGGTTAATTAGCATTGATAATATACAGCTGTGGGCTGGCTTCAGGGATGGGGGGGTTGGCCGATGTAGACAAGGTGCAGCTGTGGCTGGTTAAGTTAAGTGGTTGAGAGCCAAGGAAGAGAGAGCAGCCGAGGAAGAAGTAGAGGGAGGAAGAAACAAGAGGGGAGAGAACAGATGCCCTGGATGAGGCAAGACGAGGAGAAGGGAGCAGAGGGACTGTATGAAGAGTGTGCTGGTATGAGGTGATGAAAGACCTTGTTGCAGCTTGATAGTCCGGAGAGTGCTGTGACAGATATAAACTTGGTGATGGGGAGCTAAGGGAGTTGAAGTCCCAATGTAAGCATTTCATGAAATATAATATTTTTATGGTTCATGAATGTTTTCTGGGATGCATATTCCTGCCATGCTTTAGAACCATCTATATTTTAGCAGTCCTTTGGGATAGTGTACATGACCAGCATGCTGAATAGTTAAGGGAAAACTCATCAGTAGTCAAATATTTTTAAAATATACAATTTTTTCAGGATGCTGGAGGACCTTATCCTCTTGCCTTTCTACTCTACACTGCACTGGGTAGAAGTAAAGATCTTTATTTACTGTTTATGCAAAATGAGTGAAGTACTTTAAAATACTAGCCAAAGGAAGGAGAGGGGTGTTGTATAACTGGATGAACACAAACTGAGTGTAGTTAGATGCAGTGAAAAACTTAATTTTGCAGCAATTTTGACTCCTGCACTAAGTGAACTGTATAGTTTATAATATGAAGCTTCTATGTACTATTCTCCAGCAGAAGTGAATTGTGGTAAAGAGAGGAAGAGATCAGAAATAACTATTAGAAAGCCAACCACAAGGCTAAATGCTTTTGCAAAGAGGTCAGTGTTTGGTATGACCTTTGCTGTTGGGCAAAGTGTTGTACTTCATATAAATACTTCAATCTGGTAGGTTTTAGCTTATTTGCTCCTATCCTTCAGCTCTTAACAAGCGTTAAAGCATATTTTTAAGCAATAGGTTCCTTGCTTCAATCCAGGATAAAGGAAGAAACTGAAAACAGAAGATCCAACTAGGTCAGTAACAGAGAGGGGGACATAAAGGTTTGAGTTGCTGAAAGCTGCCAAGCGAGGCAAGAATGTATCCTCATGAGTTAGTTTGCAATTCACAGTGCACTCATTCACTTGCAATGAAGAGGATCTGATGACTCATCTTCATGGGCTTGTCTGTGCTCTCTCTTGTTTGTAACCACCTCATGATTGTTGGAAACGTTCATGTTAAACACACAAAATGCTTTCAGGACTAGATCTCATCTAAATCCTTTAGAAATGACCAAAACCATTCTTTTGACTGAAACTCATGATCAAACCTTTTTGTCTAAGATTTAAAGATTTTCAGCTTAAAGCAATTTCTGAACAGATGCATATGAGGTGTGTTAGCCAGAAAAACAGTACATTTGTGAACAATGAGATGAGAAAGAATGTTATAGGCATTATGTATGCTCATGTTCTGTAGGTGCTATGGAACAGCTGAATTCAATAGATGATTTAATAGTGTGAAGTGCTTAGAAGAACTAGAACTTCCTGAGTCGTCATTACAAAATACTAGGCTGTTAGGTTGTATGGCTATGCATGCTAGTTGTTCAGGCTAGATTTAAAAAGGCTGCATAAAAGTCTCCACTCAACTTGTCTTCAAGATGCTAATGAAATTCTCTGAGGCCCTACCTTCCACCTGTGAAAATCTGAGTCTAAACTGCCTGTCTCCACTGGCAGACTCTGCCACATGCCTGAATAATAAGGGAAGTACTCACCACTGCCTCTGACACTGCTGAGCAGAGCAGGCAGCTCTGTACGGCCTTGCCTCTTTCTATCACAGTTATATTACAGCAGCTTTGTTGTTCTCTAATGAAGGAATTAGGCTTAAGGAGGTTATTGTACAATAAATGGCCCAAACTCACTTGGGAGTGCAAGTTAATAAACATTGGTATAGCTATGTGAAAGAATCATATAATGTTACGTTAAGACCATTAAGCACAAGAAGCCAAACACCTGTGGGATGAATTCAGCAGCCATAACAAGAAAGGAGATGCAGCTAGACCTATAACCATGACCCATCTCTTTATATTCATATTATAATTTCCATTTTGCTTTATAATTGTTATTATGAAACTGCTTGTAGATGGCAAAACCTTTTCGTTTCTAGCACACATTGTAAAATCTGTTGTATTAATTGCAAGCTATAATGACTTTCCTCTCATGATTTTTATTTGGTTTGCCTATATTATGCAATTGACTTCTTATATAGATACTAGGCTAGAATTCAGTAGTGATTTCTAGTCTGCGCAAATTTACTGACTTTACAGGAACTACATTAGATGACACTCAGCACAAAGTATATACAACTGTGTAAAACCTCTAGAAATTATGTAGCCATTTATTGTGGCCACTTAAAAAATGCACAAGAGGGTTAAAATGGAAATTAATAATTAGTTTCAAAAAGTGATGTAATCAAAATTTAAAGCAACTATTGTACTTTTAAGTCGGTTCAAATAATAAAAAGGACAATAAACAGATAGTATTTCACAACCCTGGCTTATTAAAAACTTTTGTGAAATTTTCAGCACATTAATGAGGAATCTGTACATATATTCAGAGCTTGGAGGACTTGGGCCTTGTGTCTCCACTACTTTATAACTAAGTCCCCAAATTTAGCAATTTTTGCAATTCAGATAGTGTTTCCAAATACATGCCCCCAGATGTAGTACTAAACCAAGTTCTGACAGGAATCATGAAATACTCATCCGTTATTTTAATATATTCCATTCACATGAAAAAAATTGCCTTAAATTTACATGACTGAACAAGGATTTTTTTGGTAAGGATCTGAATGTTAATCTCTTATTGTTTTCAGTCTATTGCGTATGTGCAGTAAGCTACTTTGTTAAAGTCCTTACATTTAACACACTTTATTTTCATTAAGCCCTCCTCCTATGGTCTTGAAGTTTCTAAATTCAATGTTTTGAGCTTGATTCAAATGCCTAAATATAATGGCTTGAGGTTATCCCATGCACTTTTCTCTGTCAGTCCAGAAAAACATGTCTTTGTCCATCCTGCATGGCATCAGTCAGCCCCTTTGTGGACTTCTCATATGTCCCTAGCCTCTCAAATGGCATTAGAGTCTTATTTTTAGGAAACTGTATTGAGCTTGGAGTAAAATTTACATTTTGTATTTTTGTCCATCTAGGTCTAGGGTAACAGGTTAGTTCATTTTGCAGTCAATATGGAAAGACAGGGCTGCCTCCTCATATTAGGAATCCAAAACAGATGGAAGAAATTGTACTCTCAACATAGCTATTTCTTACAGTTGGCTACTCCAGGAGCCTGAAAGTTTGTCTCAGAGTATGCATGGAATTAAACCAACCAGACATGTACATCTAATTCAACTTATAGTTCTTTCACCACTGATGAAAAGACACAGGATCTTTGAGGATGCAGGTGATCACATCTTCATTTAGATAGTAATAGCTGGATCACTGCATTAAATATAATAAACTGCAATACTTACAGTTGTCATTTTTGTGTTGCAGAAGACTAATTTTACTTAGTACTAATCCTAACTGAAGTATCTAAATTTTATATCCCTTGAGTAAGTTGTAGCAGTTCCCACCATAAAACAGAATAATTTTATTTTTGGCAGCAGTGAGCTCATTAATCCATTAAGAGAGAATATTGATAATGTGATTTTTAAATTTTACAGTGGTCTTCTCCCAGTTTGCTCAAGATCAAGTGTAATGGTCTTTCTGTATGTATACCAGTGCAATGAAAATCAAGGTTTTCTTATCATAATCATAATGATAATTAAATAAGGTTTCATCCTAAGCAAGTCTCTTTAAAGGAAATTGGAGACCAGCCAGTAGTAATGCTACAACAACACCTAAAGAGAAACAAAATCCAGACTATATATTATTTGACAAACATTTGTAAAAAAAAAAAAAAACAACAACAAAACAAAAAAACCCCCACAACAACAAAAAACAACCTCTGTCCATAATAACACATAGCACTGTCCATAATAACATTCCAATGGGTAAAAATAAAAGTGTACAAATTTGAAAGTACCAAAGAAACTTACGTTCTGCAGCTCTGAACTGTTAAAGGCACCATAAATATATCATATTTTTATTAATAAATCCTTAATTTTGTAATGATTACATTTCAAATCTCTGTCTTTCATACTTCCATTAATTTTGAGGGAAGCATAAAGATATTAACTCTGTCAGCAGTGTCAAAGGAAGAAAGAGAAGGAAAAAGAAGAATTGATCCCAAACCTTTCCCAGTTTTCTGTTTGTTTGTTTTTTATATGTGTGTGTGGAATATGTGTTCTTCTATATTCCAAATCACTTACCTTGCTTGTTATTACTTACTGACTATAAAATTACTGATTAGCCCACAGCTACCAACTAAATTAAGGTGACTGTTGTAGTTTAATCCCAGTAGGTAGCTAAGCCCCACAAAACCACTCGTGCACTTCCCACCAGTCAGATGGGGAAGAGAACTGGAAAAGCAAAAGTGTGAAAACTCATGGGTTAAGATAAAGACAGCCTAATAGGTAAAGCAAAAGCTGTGTGCACAAGCAAAGCACAATAAAGACTTAATTCACTACTTCCCATTGGCAGGCAGGTGTTCAGCCATCCTCAGGAAAGATTACTCGGGCAGACAAACACCATCACTCCAAACGTCCTTCTCAACTTCCTCCTTCCCTTCAGTTTCTACTGCTGAGCATGACGCTATATGGTATGGGATATCCCTTTGGTCAGGTGGGGTCAGCTGTCCCACCTGGGCCTCCTCCCAACTTCTTATACACCCCAGCCTGCTCACTGGTGGGACGGTATGAGAAGCAGAAAAAAAGGCCTTGAAGCTGTTCAGCAATAACTAAAACATGGGTGTATTAGCAAAGCTGTTTTGGTGACAAATCCAAAACATAGCACCGTACAAGCTACTATGACAAAAATTAACTTTATCCAAGCCAAAACCACTGCAGTGACTTTAGAATCTTGTCAAATATACCTGGGATGTTTAATAGCCATGCAAATACAGGTTCGTAAATTTTGACTGAGCTTATACTTTGTGTCTTGCATAGACTGAAAATGAATTTGTTTAAAGAAACAAGCAATACTGATCTGTTTTACAACAATTCTATCTTTTTAGTGCAAAAAATTGGTAGAATAAAAAATATAATTATTTTTGACTCGTTTCATTTTGATGCATCACATAATATTACAGGGGTGAATGTGAATTTTTCTTATGTCAAAGAAAATGGTAAAATTTCACAGACATTCTCAAACTGGAATTCGCATTTGCTTGCACTGAAATGCGATTTTATCTGTCTGCACTACGCGAAAAAAAATGCCAAGTTTCCCTTTGGCTATCTACAGTATCTGAACCAGCAGTGAAACTTCTTTTCTTCACTAAAGTGTTAGATTTTCTGGTCTGGAAATTTATTTTTAGCCAGTAACTATAAAACATTATTATGATTTACATCACAACTAGAAATGATCAACACAGGATTGGACTGATAGGTCTCACTGCTTAATTAAGTTCTGTCAGGGACTTTTCAACCACAAAATTATTTTACCTCATACTTCAAAAGAAGTTAACACTAGGGAAACAGGAACAACTACATAAATGGTCCAAAAAAGTACTTCCCAATCTTTTTTAGTTCAAAATTTTTAAGCAAAACCATATTATTCTAATAAAGCCAATATTCTTTGTGTCATTAACACCTGTGAGAATGGGACTGGACTAAAAAATGAGTAATGGCAAAAAGTATATGAGTATTAATCCCAGTTGTGTCACAAAGGTAACTTTTGGGTTTGTGTGGCAATGTTTTGGTAGGGGGGGGGGCTATCTGGGTAGTTTCTGTGAGAAGCTGTTAGAAACTTGCCCTATGTCTGACAGAGCCAATGCCGGACAGCTTCAAGATGGACTTGTCAGTGGCCAAGGCCGAGCCCATCAGTGACAGTGGTAGTGCCTCTGGGATAGTGTATTTAAGAAGGGGAAAGAAAATCCCTGTGGAACAGCATCTGGGAGAGAGGAGTGAGAATATGTGCAGAGATTCCCCTGCAGCCCGTGGTGAAGGCCATGGTGAGGCAGGCTGTGCCCTGCAGCCGTGGAGGTTAATGGTGAAGTGGATCTCCGCCTGCAGCCTGTGGAGGACCCCACGCCAGAGCAGGGGGATGTGCCCTGCCCTGGTTTCAGCTGGATAGAGTTAATTTTCTTCTTAGCAGCTAGACAGCACACTGATGGTTTTAGGTGTTGCTGAGTGATGTTTATACCAAGTCAAGGACCTTTCAGTTTCTTGGGCCTTGCCAGCGAGAGGGCTGGAGGGGCACGGGGAGTTGGGAGGGAACACAGCCAGGCCAGATGACCCAAACAGGCCACAGGGATATTCCATACCATGGGACGTCATGCCGGGTATATAAGCTGGGGGAAGAAGAAGAAAGGGGGGGGGAACATCTGGCATCATGACTTTTGTCTTCCCAAGTAACCGTTACGTGTGACGGAGCCCGGCTCTCCTGGGGACGGCTGAGCACCTGCCTGCCCATGGGCAGTGCTGAATGAATTCCTTGTTCTGCTTTGCTTGTGTGCGCGGCTTTTGCTTTATATATTAAATTGTTCTTATCTCAACCCTCAACTTTTACATTCCTTTCCGATTCTCCTCCCCATCCCTCTGGTGAGGGGGGAGTGAGCGGCTGCGTGGCGCTTGGCTGCCAGCCGGGGTCAAACCATGACAGCCCGAAGGAGACTGTGACCCTGTGGAGAGCCACATGGACCCATGGGAAAAGAACCCCGTGCTGGAGCAGGTTTGCTGGCAGGATTTGTAACCCTGCGGGGGCCGCGTGCTGCAGCAGTCTGTTCCCGGAGGACTGCACCCCGTGGAAGGGTCCCATGCTGGAGCAGTTCATGAAGAACTGCGGGCTGTGGGAAGGACTCGTACTGGAGAAGTTCATGGAGGACTGTCTCCCGTGGGAGTGACTCCACGCTGGAGCAGGGGAAGTGTGAGGGGTGCTCCCACTGCGGAGGAAGGAGTGGCAGAGACAACATGTGATGACCTGAGCACAACCCCCATTCCCTGACCCCCTGCGCCACTTCGTGGGAGGAGTTAGAGAAAATCAGGAGTGAAGTTGAGCCTGGGAAGGAGAGAAGGTTAAGGGAGGCTGTTTTAAGATTTGTTTTTATTTCTCATTATTCTACACTGATTTGATTGGTAATAAATTTCCCCATATTGAGTCTGTTTTACCTGTGACAATAATTGGTGAGTGATCTCTGCCTGCCCTTATCTCAACCCTAAGCCTTTTGTTATATATTTTTTCTCCCTGTCCAGCTGAGGAGGAGAGTGATAGAGCAGCTCTGGTGGGCACCAGGCATCCAGTCATGGTCAACCCACCACAGTAACTGAAGTGAGTTCTGTTAAAAGCATATCTTAATTTCAATACATTTATTTGAAAATTAAAAATGTTTCCGGAAGAGGAATGTCCTCAGGAGGTGCGTCTTGAAAGAGTAATAGAGAGGGCTGAACAATGCCTTGATCCAGGGTGATAACAGGAGATGGACTTACTGATTCCAGCTGACAATGGAGAACCAAAGATGGAAGCTAAAGTAAATAGCTATGGAATCATTTCTAAAGGGTGTACTGTGTAACTTATAAGTAAGAAAAAAAGAGTTTTATTTAACATATGGAATTTTATTATGGGTAAAAACCTTTAAATGTAAATTAAAAAGTAACTATGAATGAGACTGTATTTCTAAATATATTAAAGGAAATGAAAAAGATACTTGTATAAATTTTACTATCAATGGTATTATTAGATTCTAACAGTTAACTAGTATGTTTGCAAATAATTACATTTATTTGCGTTTTACTTTTAGCATCATATTTTATGTTAAATTTGAAAGTACTTGACATGAAGATATATAGTACTACTGTTAAGTAGCCCACTCTGGGTGTGATTGAGAATGTGATGGGACATAGAAATAAACTCATTTCACAGTGCCTTGAGGGGAAAACCACACATTTCAACAGGGACACATAGGAACTATAACCTTTATACTTTTTTTTTTTTAAGTTAGGTATCATATGGTTTTCAGCTAGCTGAACATCTAGCTTTAACTAAATGCCTAGTTTTATCAGGTAAAGATGAGACCAATTCCATCCTTAAAGTACCTACAAGGTTGACAACATGATCTATAACACCTCAACTAACACACACAATGAGCTACAGATCTCAGGCTGCGTTCCCAGAGTCAATCTTTTGATAATCTGAACCTCAGTTTTCTAGAATCTCATTTACAGCTGTGCATTCCTAATCAAAGGGGTCTGAAACTGGCTTCCCCACAAGTAAATGAAAGAGGCAGAGAAGAGTTTAAAGAAACTGCAGAAAGCTATCTGTACCAGCGGACAGGCTCTTCTCAAAGCCTTAGATAGCAGACAGTATACCACCACTCTCACAGGATGTTTCTGAAACAGAAACGCAAAATTGTCTTCTGAGATGTTGGGCAATGAAGGCAGCTTGCTGCAGAATTGAGTATATCCCACAACTTGTATTTTAAACATATAACTTTTTTTTTTTTTGTCTGAACACTAGTCATTAATGGTCAATAAATGGTCAAATTCTGTCTCATACCAGATACAAATGTTGTGGAGTTCTTTACAGAGTATTATTAAATTAGCCTCTTGTCTGCTCGGGACTTCGGCCAAAATACATTAATAAAGAAAATGAATAGACTATAGATCCATAGATCAGGGAGCAATTAGATATTTCAGTTTACATGGAAAGATTTTGTGGTCACCGTTCTCTATTACAGATGTTCAAGCATCAGCAAACAAGGATTGTTTATGTCCTTAGCATGAGAACATCTGAAGCTCATAAATAGTTTTATAGAAGCTAGTTCAGCATTTGATTCTAGTGCTGTAATTTGAAATGATTCACATTTCTCACTCTTCATTCTATCCTGTTTGAGCCAGATTCTGTCACCTTTATTCAGAACAAACAGTAATTTACATTGTGAATCATGCCAGTGATATCACACGCCACTCAATGAATAAAGCATTACTCGGATAGAATATGAACCATAGACAAAGGAGTCTTGTTGTACTCAATATTTACTTGATATTTTGATGTAATTTATCTTTCTCTTACATATATATATATATGTATATATATATATATATGTATGTATGTATGTATTCTATGAAGGATATGGGAGGACCAGTTTTCAGTTTTGGACTGGTTTTGCATTTTTATTCCTGTGTGTGTAATATAACTGGTCTTGAAGTAGCAACAAAGCCCTGGTGCTTTCTACAACTACTCTCCAGACAGTGGAGGTTTTCATTCTCTTTTCAAAGCAGTTTTCCTCGTGATGTGAACGCTTGCTCTGCAGAGCAAGCTGAAGTGACATTCTATAGACTCCTACTTTATCACATGTCTGAAAGGAAAGTAACAATTTTTAAAGACCTTTACAGTTAGAAATAGCAGAGTGCCAGGCCCTTACATGAAGGAACATGGTCCTTACAGATAGCCAGTAGCAGTCAAGATATAAAGTTTTATAGTTTATATATTTTATTCTATGTGGGTTTTTTTTTTTATTTTTTTTTTTTTATTGTTATAAATGACCAAGCGGTAATCATTTGAAGACATTGCAACTGGTTAAGCATTGTCTGTGTGCTGCTGGCAAGACTACTCAGGCTTTCTTTTTATTATGCCATGAGTGTGAAAAAGAAAACTTACTGAGGACCTTGGGGCTGACCTTTACTTGGGATTGATTTTAAAAATGAGTCAGGCAATTAGAATTGCATATTATTTTGTTCTGAAATCGTATTTTGATTTGCAACATTGTTATTATTTTATGTAAATATACTGCAATAGCAGGGAACCTTTGGAAGTTTTGACATGATTGACACCAAGGTTGATTTTATAATGAGAGAAGACGAAAATCAAGGGCCTGAATCTTGGTTATAAGCCTTCTTTCTCAAATGTAATTCCTTCATTAACAATATTTCTTCTTTTCCAAGTAACCTATGACCAACTTTGTATTTTTCCTAGGACTTAAAAGGACGGGGTCACTATGACAGTAAAGAAGCGTGTCTTCTCTAGTAATCAGGACATTTGAACCTATTGTTCACCAGTATGATAAGATATCCACAAAATTCACTCTCTTTTCCTTCATTTGGTGATGAAGCTTAAAAGAGAAAGAGACAGTGAGAGAGAAAGAGAGGTCTAAAATATACTGATGTAATTACATCTCCTGGTTAATGCCCCTAGGAGATGGATGCAGTTCTTATAATTCTAGGGCTAAATTTCTCTCTGTTAGTAAGACTTTAAATTATCCAGTTGGTTATTTTAAACTGTTTTTCTGCATTGGAGGAAGCCAACTGATTGTAATTTTTTATTCGATTGCTTATTAACTTTGAAGCAGCAAACCAGGTGTGTGGACAAATAGCAGAAAGTAAATTACAGTACTAGAGGTGTAAGTGAAGCTCTGAAATGCAGCATAAGTCAGCACTTGCTCCTTTAAAAACCTCTAGGAACTATGAGGCAGGTATATACAAAAACTCTGGCACTATAAGATTTTTGGCTAATATTTTCCTCCTGATTTAGGAGTTAGATCTTCTTAATCTTAAGAAAAAGTTTTTTACTCATGAATAATCTTTCTACTGTATCTGCATGTATGACACATATGACAAATAACTAAGTAGGCTAGACTTATTCAGCCTGTGAAAGAGAAGTCTGAGGGCTTTGTTGACTTTTTTAAAATCCTAAAAGCCTTAGAAAATGGAAATTAGGAATAATCATTTGTTGTCTGACAGTGAACCTCTAGCATGAATGGTGAAATAACCAAATGAAATAAAAATGTGTCAGGTTTAAAACTAAGAAAAATAAAAGCATTTCCAGGACACATGAATATTTGTAAGCTTGCACAAGCACAAAAATCAATTCCAAACGTGGATAGAAGTAAAAACTATCACCACTGTTAAGGGAAGTTTGTGAGCAACACAGTATTGCAAACTAGTGAACTTCCCTATGTGCCTAAATGGTTCTACTCTTTCCCAAGATATTTGTTGAGCTACTGGCTATTAATAGAGACAGACTGCTGACCTGAGGGGATTTTTATTTAAATTGAAGCTGGTTGGTTTTATATTCTTATAAAAAAAAATGCATAAGACATTACAGTGAGGTTTGCAGCAGAGTTTCAGTGTTTTAGAATATCAGGTTCTACAAACGTTTGATAACATCTGAGTTTTTTATTTGAGAGCAAATGACCTACCACATAACAGAAATAAGTACCTAAATCTGAGAAACCTTCATAGAGAAGACTGAAGTAAAAGGCAACCCCATACCTGTCAAATTTTGAATGTAATTTTTTTAATTGGAGATGAAATGGAAGAAACAGAGAAATATTCCAAGAATATTTTCTTCTAAATTTTATACACAATTCTAAAAGTTTGTCTTTATGTAACTGACTTTTTTTCCCTCTTCAGTAGTTACTTGAAATGGTTGTGAGCGTATTATGCAGTTTGGTATTTGTTCCTCTAACACATTTTTCTACAACAGAAATAATAGGAAGAAACAGCTAGGCATAACAGTAACATTAATTGAAGATATTTTTTTTAAAAAAAGTGACCTTTAATAACAATTTAAAAATTAAATTTAAAAAAGCAAACATTATGTTAGGATGGAATATGTGAAAAACTAGAAATGAATATGTGAAAAATGATAGGCATAGCTACTCTTTGAAGCAAGCATTTGAAAATGTGGAAAACCAGAAAAAATATTACAGAAAAATTCTAAACACTAGCAATGCATTGTACTATTTCTGGAATAATTTTTTTTTTTTCTGCTATCCCTACACAATGTATTTCACGTGGCTTTTTTCTCCCTTGAGAGGGAAAGGAGTAAGAATGCTTTTCCACTGATTAAAAAAGAATATTTTTGCAAGATGCTGACTGCAGCTTCCTAATTCAGCTATTAAAAAGAAAAATCACAAAACATTGAAAATAATTACCGCTATCAAGAGGGAGATAAAATGATTACTCTCAAGTGGCTAGAATTGTCTAAGTATCTAACATAGGTGCCTCACCTGAGCTGTCCTACATTACCTTAAAAAAACAAACCAAAACAGTTAAATGTCTGAGTCAAACAATCATGTCAAAGATTGACAAGAGAAGATGATATGCATTGTATATCCTCAAACTAGTTTAAGTCACAGTCTTTTGTCCAAGATAATTGGATGCATCATTATCATTCTTGCTTGTAATAAGACATATAAATTAGAAATAACATGATGAATCATCTACTGGTGAATATCAACGTAACTATTGGCTGAAATGGAGATATATTGAGATCTGTTAATTGCATGTTTTGCTTTATACCAGCTGAGGAGCTGGGACAATTTATATTTGTGTTTTCACTAATATATCTTAAGTATTACTACTGCAATTATAGTATTATCTCTGAGTCCACCAGTTTGGATTAAATGATAGACAACAATAAATATTCTACATTTGAATATTGTACATATTGGAGAAAACAGTCATTTTACTACGTAATTTCATGGGATGTTAATCATTCAATAATTCATGGCAATCATTTCTTTCTTGTAGCGTATTTCACATTCTATTGGAATTCTCAATGAGTACAATGTACAGGCAGAAAAATCCCACGTGTAATTTTAAACATAAAGAAAAACTAACTCTAGATAAAATACTTGATGACAACTTTAACAGAAAAATAATAAGGATCTAACCACAGATAAAGTAACAAAACTACAGCAAAAATTGAAGACTTAAGTGGTTTTAAATAATCTAATTGTGATCTGATTTGACTAGCAATTGTATGTTGGCATCTTTTACTTCAAACACTTTAACTGGTTGTTCACTTTAGATGTATAGGTACCTGCAGACAAATATTTAGAACAATTAAAGAGAAATCAGGGTTTTAATCTTGGTATGTTGAATTGTCTCCTGGAATACTAGCACAATAAAGAAGTGAGCTTGAAAGTCAAAACTAAAGAAATATTCTACCTAGTGCCAGGCACTTCACCCCACTGAGGGGTCTATGATCTCGACTCACTAATTTTATATGGGTCTATATCTATGCAGACAAACATACCTGTGGTATGTAAACCAGAAACCACAGAGGACCTCAGCAGGCAAGTCTGGAAGTAACCTGGGTCATTCTCTGTGAGAACAGAAGCTGAATGTTTGGATATGAAGTTTAGGTGGCTGGGTTGTAAACTACTTTAATCATGTACATACAAATTTGAGTTTCATTGTATTTGTATATATTTTTTTAAAAAAAGTCCTCTGAAACCTTGTTAACGTTTTACAGATAAAGCATTAGTCACAAACATAAAACCATTAAGACTTCACTTGTGTGAGTTGAGTCCCATTGTGTTCAGGATTAATTTTTCTCCTTTTTGCAGGGTCATTCTCAGGCAAACTTAACCCCCTCCCCTGGACAGCTCGGAGTGTGCAGGATGCATGTGTTTCTGTCCCAGGGAAACAGTAGCCTCCAGACAATTCTGGCTCTGTGTTTGAAACACTTCAATTTATTTTTTCAGTAGTTTTGCAAATTGATTTTCAGTCAGCAGATTCTATCCTTTTAAATAAATGAACTCTGCATAAATAAAGAAAAGAAATAAAAGTTACATTGTCCAGAACTGAATTTTATATCTTAAGAAAACCCAAACCCACACCCAACAAACCAAACAGAACACCACCTCCAGCCCCCCACCCCCCGAAACAATAAAACCCCCAGAACACCAGAACAGCCCTTAATGCAATGTCTTTGACAATTTAGGGATATAATAAGCACCGAGACAGGAAACTATTGAGGCCTTTCTGGTACTTTGATGTACCACTATGTGAGCAATGTGTACATTTGAAAGGTGTGAGGAGGAAAGACAGAAAAGAGAGAACATATTAACAAAGAAAGTAAAGTGTTCTGGTACTGATCAAATGAAAAAGTAACATCACTGAGAACTTGCTGTGGAGCCTGAAAGTAGCAATGCTACCTAACAGGAATACTGGGTAACTCCACTTCCTGCAAAGCAATACAACAGTGAAGAGCCTGTGGATTTATTAGATGTTTATTAGTGATGATCCTTCATGAGCAAAGCACTTGTTGCTGACTTTGAGAAGGTAACAAGAATATTGGCAAATTCAGTGAGACAGCATGCAGAGTCTTAAACAATTTGCAAGATCAAGCATAGACTGTGGCCTTAGTCAGAAGCCTTTAAGGAAGTCAATTTAGATGAAAACCAAATAATTTTGCAATATAATTTTCACAGTATCTCTTTTGCTTCTGCTGCTTTCCACAAAAGCTCACAACATGTTTTTATTTAGGTGAAAATTGTGCCACTAAAATCTTACCGACCAATTCCACTAAACACTGCCTGACAGATATCCAATATAGAGGTGCAAATGAGGCCAGTAAATTGAAAGTATCTGAGATCAATCCCTCGTATTGAAGCAAATGGCACAAAAGTCTCCATTCATGTGATTATTTTCTCTTACCCCAGAAATGAGTAACTGCATCCAATTATTGGAAATCATCTCTGGGGCACAGTAGTGCTTCAGCTGTGCCCAGGAAACGGTGCAGTGCTAGTTGGTTAAGGCCAAAACTGCAGCAAGGACTTCTCTAACTATTGGAAATATGGAGAATAAAGTCCCAGAGCCTAGGAACGTTTTCTGTCACTTCATAATTTACTAAAAGATATGTAGCCAGGAAGCCAAGGCATGTAGGAACATTGAAAGCCACAGTGGATCTCTGGCAATCTTATAAATGTGCACATAAAGATTTCTTTGAATACAGGCTAACAGGCTGAATCTGGACCACACGCTGCTGATTTCCAGAACCGACAGGTTTCAGAAGACATTTGGAAGAGAAAAAAACATCTGAAGCTTTGTGTGTGTTTTACCAAATAGCTGCATTAAAGGAAAGCATTATTAAGAGTTTTACTGTTAATATTTTTATTAGTCTTACATTTAGATTTTATGTAATCAGCAGTTTTGAAAAGAAAGAGAGAGAAAGAAAAAAAGAGTAAGAAAAATTTTTCTTTTAATTCCATAAAATGGTTTAATTAGAAATTTAATTTAAACCAGAAGCATCTCAACTTTTTTAACAATCAGTTCTAGAGATGGGAGTGCTGCTCAGATTTTCTGACTATGGTTACTTTCACACTAGCCAGAATGATTAGCTTTTCTTGAAGATGTGACCACTGCTGGGTGTCTCAGGTTGTGCATACAAATCACTAGTTATTTTTCAAAGTGCTGAAGAGATATTTTATTTAGGACAATTGATGAAGAATGAAGGTCTGAATTTACCACAGATTAACTTGAGATGCTTTCCTTTCACTTCAGATAGTGAAATGCTATTTCATAATATTAATCTTACAGATGTTGGTGAATTCCTTCAGGAAGTACAAGTTGATGGAATTTCAACATCATTAAATTGTGTACATACATAGTACAGCTGACTACAATCTCTAGAAGACAATCTGCCTAACCTGAAACCAGGAAGGAAACAAAACCTCATCTCATATTTTTGGTAGCAAGGAAAACTTCCAGTAATCTTACCTGGAGTTATTACATATTCGAACAGAAATTAAAATAAATGTTGAAAAGCAAAAATTACCTTTCTCATGTCTTGATGAGTATAAATTAAAATGTTTGTCTTTTTTGTATTATGGTTCAAAGTGAGATAGATGAGTTCTGAAGTTTTCCTTTCTTTAATAGAAGGGATAGGTCCTATAGATGTCCTATAGTGCCCTTGTTATGTGTTTTAGTTTCGCATTTGGGGAAAGATGTTGTGGTTTTCTTGCATTTGCAAATAGTTTAGCTGTAAAGTATATGATCCTTTTAAATAACAGGAAATACCTTCTCATGGTTTAGTGAATGTGTGGTTTAGTGGGGGGGATAAAAACACATCTTAATGATTACATGAGAAGTAGTAGATGTGTTCAGTCCAGCAAACATGGTCATAATTAGAAAATGAAGGCTAACAATGAAACTGATTCCTTTGACTTATCCAGCTGTGATAACATCACTAGTAAGACAAGGGAAACTCCACTCCCACTACTTTGGACTTTTACTCATTCCTGTGCTATTTGTTCTCTCGGGGCTCTTCTGACCATTTTATTTTGATTAGGGAGTAGGAAGCATGTCCTCCAATATTACTTCTGCAGCTGCTGTTTATCCTTCCAGCTGTGAGCATCTAGATGACAGGTGAAAGACAGTTTTCTTGTTTCATAAAAAATTCAAAATATAAAATCAGAATGAAAAGTCAAAATCTCTTTCATGCATTCAAAAGAGAAAGGAAAAAATCTCAATTGAGTGAATAAATTTCCTTTTAGTAGAGTCTCAACCCTTCACGCATATTTTGACTGTTTTAAATGTCGCATACTGAGTTTAAGATTCAAAATGAAAGTCATGTTGAAGAGGAAAAACATTTTTGTATATATATTGGCATCAGACATATGCATAATATGTTTTTATCGAATATTTGTTTTAATCGATTAAATCCTCAAAAATACCTCTTTCAGAAACTAGTACGAACTAGACTTTTTAAATAATACCCTTACCCTTTTTAATGCTTGAAGAAAGATTTGCCAATTTGGTTGTAATATTGCCTTCAATTTTCTATTAAGTTTGAATCATAATTAACTGTATTCTGTGTTCCTATACTTTCTCATACTTTCTTCTCTCCCACTCTTTGAATATAACTTCTGGAAGTGGAAGTCAGAAAGTCAAGGCAAGAGAGAGAAACGATAGGAAAAACTATGCAAACTGATCTTACAAAAAAACTGAAGATTAGACATGCAAACAGCAGAGCTTTTTCTCTCCTTTTGTCTCTCTGTCCAGTCTCCGTCAGTCATTAATACTTTTGAAGGAGTCCAATTAGCTGATCAGAGACCTATAGATAAAGAAACAGAAACAGAGAGCACTTCAAAAGTTTCATTACAAAAAATTACAGCAGCTAGTTATTCTCACCATTCTACATTTGATCTGTGTGTAACAAAGTTGCGTTTAGTTAAACAAAAATGATAGAAATAGAACAAAAATGTAACTCCTAGAAAAAAGCAAAAGTGAATCTTTTGAAGGAATATCTTGACAGTAGAATGAGCTTTTGGTCAACTTACAACTTTTCTGTGATGTCTACCTTTTTGTATAATTTTCCCCCTCAAATGGAAGAACTATATACTTAGTTCCACCAATATAGTCAGTAAGGGGCTGGAATGGAGATGTGTTATTTTAGGCATGGCAAGGTAGGTGAAGGGAATAGCTAAGTACTGGAAACCTACCCAAACATAGTGTTGGGAAGTGATTTTGATAAATTCAGAGTGGTATGCCAAAACAAATAGATATTAATATAAGGTAGCTATGGTAGTGTATCTATGGATATGCACATATATCTTCTAATCAATCATTTTTCTAGAGGCAACTACTAATGACCCTAAAACTGAGTTGTACTTTTTACTATCTTGTACTAATAAAGCATTACCTAGGCAACTTGAAGGCTGTGAAGTCAAATAATGGTTTATAACATGCATACCTATACATACAAGATCTTGAAGCTGTATTTCACAGGCCTTGAAAGTGCAGGCACGGGTTGATACCAGGTTTCCCAGAGCTATAAACACTATTCAGAAATGGTCAATTACTACTTACTAAAGGAATGCAGCCTTGGGAATATTGTAGAACTACTTTTACGAGTGACAGAGAGAGCAATGAAAAGTATCCAGCATATGTAAAACTTAGACATAACATGACATTCTAAGATAAAGAAAAAATAAATGAAAAATGTAAGCTGACTGTTAGCAAATGTACCAAATAACCTCACAGACACAAAGCAACAAAGCAGAACAAACCCCTATAACGAAAATTAATTCCAAAAGAAGTTGGGATGTTCATGACTTGCCACAGTAACACAATGAAAACATCAAGCATACCCTCAGAAAAGAATGTAGACATCAGAATATTTGTGTGTGTCGGCTTTAACTGTAACTTAATTTGGAATTGGCTGTAATTGGATACTTTGGACTGTAAGTGCTGGTCCAATTCTAAACAGACTAATATTAACTCTTCAATTAGACCCTTGAGATTTTAATTAGACTATTGGTAAATTCTTGTTTTCAAATAAAAGGTGTGCTTCTACCGTCCGCAAAAATGCCTGAGGTCTTTCATCTAATTGCTCACTGTTGACATATGTTTGCAATTTGAATTCAAGAATAACTTAGGAAAAAAGTAATTTCATATTTTTAAGAATCTGATTTTTTTTCTTTACACAGCTTTTAAAATATTAAATAAAAGTCTGATTTTTATGTCTCATGTCAAGTATCTGTTTCATGCTTTAATAATTGGAATTTATTTAAGATATTGTTATAGAGACAAATGTTTTCACTTACACTACAGTAATGTTCAGGTTTTTCAACTGTACATCTTTTCCTTTGACAGCTGATTTTGACTTACTGTCCTTGTTTTTACATTACTAGTTTTCAGACCTTACATTAAAATCCTCCAAGAAATAAATGAAAACAGGATACTTAGAAAAAGTTAGATGAAATGTCACATGGTCTTTATAAAGACTGACTGTACTAATAGTTGCACCTTCGAGAAAGTAGTGTATTTATACATCAAGTAAAAGCAGTAAGAATAATCTGCTTATTGTTCTATAAAATGGGTGATATGGTCTTTTTGTTAAATTGTTGAAGTTGGTAAGCAGTAAAAATAAGTTAAGCTAGGTAAGGAACTACCTAAGAAAGACACAATGACATAAGGATTGGTTTCAGTACATTACTTGGACATAAGACTATAGGACTTTGAAGTACATATATTTGAGAGCTACATTTGTACCTAGATCTAGAATTTGACTCGTTTATCTAAATATATGAGTTCGATGACTTGAGACCCTCTAGGGTATTTGAGAGCACCTACCCATGATAGGATGAAAAGTGTTAAAGACCTGCAGAACCATCTACAACCTTCTGAACTGGCAGCTAAAATCAGAATTGACGCGTCAAACACCACTGCCAATGCGTGGACAACTGAATCCAGCGGCAATTCTCCTGTGTTTGCAGGAGTTAAGACATCTTGCACACATGTAGATTAAATTTTGTACATGCACGTGCTTACATGTATACGTAGACACCTATGTGTAGGCAAATCCCTACTCATAAGATTTTAAGAAGGGATACATACCCTGAGCTTAGATCTAGATTTCAAAACGCTCAGAACTGTGGTACAAGAAGTTAGAGTTTGTAATAAGAATTATTGGTAACAATTTGTCACACTGACAGTCATGTGGAAACTCTCCTTTGTGGCTGATCTTTGGAGTCAAGTAATGAAATTGGGATAAATTTAACAGTGAAATACAAGAACTGGTCATGGAGTCTTTGGGAGTCCCATGGAGTAAAAGACAGCTATACTATAATTTTTATTTTAACTCAAAGTCAATGGCCTATTAAGATGATCTCAGAGTGCAAAACTGCAATTCTTATGTAGCTTGTGTATATGGCTCCAAGTAAGAAGGAGCCTCTGATGACTGTCCCTGAGTCAATGGTTAGATACAAGAGACACATTGCCAACGTGTCAGGCTGATCTTTGCAGCTGGTTAACACAGAGACTACCAACAGTGATACTACTACCAAATGCAATGTGAAAACTGTCAGTAAGCTCTCAGTTCAATGAATTTCAGATTCACAGACAATAAAGGCATTAAAACCTGGGTGCTAATGTTAGTGAGTTCACATATTTTGAGGATACTTGCTGTCTTTCTGCGAATGTATTTACTATGACAATGATAGTTGTGGTGTTGTTCCACAACAGTGAAATATCATAATTTTGGGACAAAGGAAAAAGAGTGTGTTTGTGGCATGGTGCAATTGACATTTTGTTGTTTCATATTCAATACATGCCTTACACGATTATGTGAGCATGTACTAAGTGAATAGAAAGAGGCATCTGTTATGAACTAGGAACTTACCCATGAAAAAGGATAGTAAAAAGAAAGTGACTATGTGTATGACTTATTTACAAGCTAACCTACCTATATAGTTCTTTAAAAGATATAGGTTAGAAGGATGTTTTCAAAATAGTCCTAGATTTGATAGCAAAATATTAATGCACCGGTATGATCTAGGCTGGAACACTGTATCCAGCTCTGACCATGTAAGTTTCCAGAAATAACAGACTCAGGCTGAAAAGTCTCTGGGAATGTCTGTTCAGATCACCAGCATAACTTACATTCAGTCATGAGCATAAATCCTAAAAGAATTTATTGGGGATGGGGCGGGGGGGGGGGGGGGGGGGGGGGGGAGGGGAATAATATCAGTGAGGGTATTATTTTTCTTTATAAATACACTGAAGAAATAAAAAAACAGAGAAGATGATCCATTGAAGCTTCAAAAACATGCACATATTCAAATATTCACATATTCAAAAAAATCCACAATACAATCAGATGAACAATTATATATGAATTTGTCCTTGATAAATTTGGGTTTCATCAAAGAAGAAAGTTTCTGAACAGCTTTTTGGAATAATGGGTCAAAAACAGTGGTTAGCAATATCCAGTTAGTTTAATGATAGAAACTAGTAAGTTTTTTTAAATTTAAAATTTGTGACACAACAAGTTACTGGACTCTGAAATCAGAGAGTTTCACCAGGCACATATATTTCTACCTCCTAGAAAATATTAACTTAATTCCTATTTGTCAGTCAGAGAATCACAGGCAAAAGTTCCCATCAGTTAGAAAAGGCAAAATTATCAATGCGTTATCACATCAGACATCCATTTTGATTCTGACAGAAAAGTCATATACCATCGTTTCCTGCTGCCATTGCATTGAAGCTCATAAAGCTGGATCTGCTGCCTCTGTTCTAGAAGAAAAGGAAATCCAGTAAGAAAGGAGAAAATGAAATAAATAAATAAATAGACAAATAAAAAGATATAACAGTAACAACCAGGGAGCAAAAATGCTGAGCATAACAGACTTCTGAAATAACAGGGCAAAATGCTAAGTAAAAGAGAAGACCTTAGAAACAGCTGAAATGGTATGGAAAATAAGGAGGGTGGGCAATATGTTACTGCTCTTTCGGAATGTTTTTTTATCAGCTGTCATCAGCTTTGTTGGTTCTTTTTTTGATTTGACAGTCTGGGAAGCTGAGTAGTGGAATCATGTAAACTTCTTATAGAAAAAGCTAAGTTAGCATGATATTGAATATTCCAAAAAGATTTAAGTATATCTTTCTAATCAAGCTATGAAGAGTTGACATATCTAATATCATTCTTGATTTTCAGCATCCTGAATATTCAATGATTTTTACTTATATTAAATGTAGGAGGACTCTTTAGGCCTGTCTGAAATATGTCTTCTGTGAACATTTTGGTTTTATTAGAAAAAAAAATTAATTATTTTTGTCTATTTTTTGTAACCAAGTACACTAAATGAAATAAATGTATTTTCATTACAACAATCAGAAACTTATTTTACAAATTTAAAATACTTTTTTAAAAAATAAATAATTCTGTAAAAAGTATTTTTTAGTTGAAAATTCCATATTTTTTTAAAGAATCAATTATACCACCACATAACTGTGTACTGAGAAGTGGTTGACCTTGTTTTGAATTTCCCATGATTTAAGCCTCAATGTTTTAAAATTGTTCTTAAAAATTGAGAAGTTACTTTAAAATATTTGAGAAAATTAATAATACTGTTGAAGAGAAAAAAAAAAATATTGCTCTCTGTTATTAGTTGCATATATATTATTTAAAATAAAATGTTAAAAATATTTTAAAAACAAAAGAATAAGATCCAGAGTTTAAAACTAAACTTGGATCACAACAGGAGCATCTCTTGAATAAGAAATATTCATTGCTTTTTATCCATAGCTGAACATAACACAAAGGAAATATATGACCACAAATATATGGCCATTAAACAGAGATCTGAAGGGATGGCTCCCATCTGCCCCGCTCCAACCTCCCATTACTTTCTAATACAGTGTCTCTGTCAGGATTTTTCAGACATTGCTCACTAAAAATTCTTAAGAGTTCATCAGTAAGTTAAAAAAAAAAATAAATCTTGCTTTTCTGAATAATGAAATATACTTCGGAACTAGCTTCCTTTGGATACTTTTTTTTGATTAAAACTCTTCTAAAGCTCGAAAGTGTGTATCTTCTTTTTTCTTTTCTTTTTCTTTCTTTTTTTTTTTTTTTAAAAAAAACCCAAACAACTCCTTAGAAAATACCTTGTTGGAACACAATGTAAAATAAAAGAAATTAATGAAACTCCCAAAATTCTATTTCTGTGATTGAAATTTACATTGTGGGAATTAAACAAGGACTTGATGCTTTCTTAATCTGGAGCTTTTCATGAGAGCTGCTCTCAGTGTTAGCTGCTTTTGAAAATTTTAACTACAGATCTTCATTGCAAGGTGTAATAATCAAAATGTTCAGACTTGCTCACAAGCTAGCAAGATTATGCTATGTAACTTCTTCATATTTTCATTCTGTTTTCTAAAGCAGCTAGGGATCCAGTTGCATGACATGGGTAAATGGCATCATACTGTATTTGATTACAGTGACATCTGGAAACATCCATGCATTTGAAAATAAATTATGCCTGCACTGTGCAGGCTTTCTGGGAAACTGGGACCCTAATTCAGATATGCACAGTGCAATGCTCATGCAGCACATTGAAAAACATCGATTATGAGATGATAGTAATCAATAACAGTTAACTTTTCTACCTCAGTCAACACTGAACATTTACAGATGATGGAAAACAAAATATACAAAGGAGAATTTTAAATTTCTGTATAATCTTTTAGAATGCTTGTCACCAATACTTCATGATGTTGAAGACACAATCACTGTGAATAGTAGGATAGGTCTCTACCTCTGTTAGCCTTCATGCATAATAAATAAGCTTTCAATATATAATTAATGTAAGCAATAGAACTGAAAATAGGCGTCTTCCCCCAACCAAAAGATTATTATGAAATACTATAATTACATAAGATCTTTAATTCTGTATCCAAAGACTGTGTGACTTTTTAGTTTACTGTGTTGTAAACATAGTCTGTCTGCAGCAATCTCCATGTACGACTCAGTACATCCTCAGTCTTATTTAGATTTTAACACAACAGTTGCTTATTTGGGGCTTGACTGTGTGCCAGCAGAGCACTAAATATAGCTGGGTTTTGTTGTTCTAGTTATTAACTGATGAGCAAGATTGTTTACTATGTTAATCAGTGCATCCTTATTCCTGCCTTGAAGGCTCTTTATACTGATGCTGAATATTTCAGTTAATTAGAAGAAGAAGTGATGCTGGATCCATAAATTTTGTATATAAGGTTAATTTTACTGTTGTACTTACTCCTGCTATAACCATATATCAATGCTTTAACTATCCCATCTGAATTTGTTTAGTATATGTAAAGATTCCCTAGAGCTACAGAGGCACTATGCAATGTCTGTTAGAAGATCCACACTAAGTATCAGTATCTGAATTAAAATGATATGGTGATCTTAATTGTTTAATGTGCACTGTCCCTTGCAAGCCCTGCAGAATGTAGCAGTGGAGTGCAGTACCCAGACAACTTTGTTTTCAGCACTTGCAGCTGAAGAAAATGCAGGAAGCCTCAGGACATTTAATGCAGTAGGAAAAGATCATTATTAAAGTACTAATAAGTTTGCTTAAAAGAAAAAAAAAAAAAAGGCTGACATTTTTGAGAGAGTTGTTTGGTTTTTCCATGATTAAACAATTTGATCTAGATGCTAATACTGGCAGATGTTGATTTTATATCTCCATCTTTTGTTGAGAAAGACTAAGGAAATGAGATTTCCATAGCCAAAGAAAGCAGTGAAAGAGCTTTCTGGTAAACACTTGAAAAGAAGGTCAAAACATTAGCAACTGTGTGTTTGGAAAGGTGGCATTAATGATTCAGGACATCTAGGAAGAGATTGAAAATGAATATTGGTGCTGCTAAGCATCCACCCACAGGTGCAGGAATAGGCTGTCCCCCACTAAGTTTGAATTATCTGTATTTATTATAATTGATTAAAAATAGGTAGTATGAGGAAATCAGGGTTTCAAAAGATGTAAGTACACAGAAATGTGGAGAAAGAACACACCATGGAAAAAGATCTACTAGTTCATAGGTTCCTGAAAGCATTATATGATAGCAAGTACCTAGTAAGAGCTACAGATAAATATGTGTACAATCTGAAACAAAACAAAATGTATAAAGGAAAAAGCAACTTAATTCTCATTGAACTGTGATGCCTGAACTCAGTAAAGGATGGAGAGCAGGATTCTAAGTAACAAATAAAAATTCTGATTTCTGCTGATATGATAGAAAGATTTGGGAAATGGTAGCATCAAGATATATTTGACTGTGATAAATGTGTTAAAGAAATACAGAAAGGATCATGAAATATCATTGATGTTTTTGCCTCACTCTTCACCAGCAAGTGATCTAGCTGCACTGCCCAAGTCATAGAAGCAAAGGCAGCAACTGGGAGAATGATGAACCACATGCTGTAAGAGAAGATCAAGTTCAAGACCATCTAAGGAACCTGAAAGTGCACAAGTCCATGGGACTTGATGAGATGCACCCACGGGTCCTGAGAGAACTGGTGGATGAGGTGGTTGATCCACTATCCATCATATTTGAGAAGTTATGGCAGTTCTGTGAAGTTCCCACTGACTGGAAGAGGTGAAACATAACCACCAATGTTTAATAAGGGAAAAAAGGAAAATCTGAGGAACTACAGGCCAGTCAGTCTCAAATCTATTTTGAGGTATCTTTTGCCCAGCAAGATCATGGAGCAGATCCTTCTGGAAACTATGCTAAGATACATGGAAAATAAGGAGGTGATTTGTGACAGCCATCATGGCTTCACTAAGGGCAAGTCATGCCTGAAAAATTTGGTGGTCTTCTGTGATGTAGTTGCAGCATTAGTGTATGAGGGGAGACCAGCTGATGTCATCTACATGGACTTGTGCAAAGCATTTGACACAGTCCCACACAACATCCTTGTTTCTAAAGAGACATGGATTTGATGGATGGACCACTCAGTGGATAAGGAGTTGATTGGATGTCCTCACTCTAAGGGTTACAGTCAATGGCTTGATGTCCAATTGAAGATTGGTGATGAGTGGTGTTCCTCACAGGTCAGTATTGGGACCAGCACTGTTCAACATCTTCCTTGGTGACATGCACACTGGGATCGAGTGCACTCTCAGCAGCTTTGCTGATGACAGCAAGCTGTGTGGTGTTGTCAACACGCTGGAGGGAAGGGATGCCATTCCAGAGGCACCTTGGCAGGCTTGATGGGTGGGCCTGTATGAATTACACGACGTTGAACAAGGCTAGGTGCAAGGTGCTGCATGTGGATCAGGGCAATCCCAAGCACAAATAAAGGCCCTGCAGAGAATGGATTGAAAGCAGCTCTGAGGAGGAAGACTTGGGCGTGCTGGTTGACAAGAAGCTCAACATCCAAGAAGTTAGTTGAATGGCTACATAAAAAGAGGCCTGGCCAGCAGGTTAAGGGAGGTGATTCTCCTGCTCTACTCCACTCTTGTGAGATCCCACCTAGAATACTGCATTCAGCTCTGGAGCCTGCAACATAAGAAGGACATGGACCTGTTGGAGTGAGTCCAGAGGAGGGCCATGAAGATGATCAAAGAGCTGGAGCACCTCTCCTGTGAAGACAGGCTGAGAGAGCTGGGGTTGTTCAGTCTAGAGAAGAGAAGGCTCTGGGGAAACTTATTAGCAGCCTGCCAGTACCTAAAAGGGGCCTTCAAGAAAGCTGGAGAGGGACTTTTTACAAGGGCATGTAGTGATAGAACAAGGGGTAATGGTTTTAAGCTGGAAGAATGTAGATTTAGATTGAATATTAGGAAGAAATTCTTCACTGAGAGGGTGGATAGTGGGACAGTTTTCCCAGAGAAGTAGTGGATGACCCGCCTCTGGAATTGTTCAAGGCCGGGCTGGATGGGGCTTTGAGCAACCTGGCATAGTGGAAGCTGTCCCTGCCCAGGATAGGGGCTTTGGAACTAGATAATTTTCAAGGTCCCTTCCAACCTAAACCATTCCATTCTGTGAAGTGTCTTTAAAAGGGATCTAAATAAATCATTAGATTTCTAATGGTAACATAAGCTTTTTTTGTTTCTTCATAAACCACCTTAATTTAAAAGGAGATTATACTGTACTATAAAAGCAAATTTATAATTTATAAATTTCATCTACTTTTAAATAGATATGTATTGAGAAATACTCACTGCAAACACAAAAGGTAAAGGAATTATATTAAGCTTACAAAATGGCAAGAACGGATATGGCAAAGATTTACAAAACAACTTCGCAACTAGAATAAAACATTTAAAAATGAATTGTGATGTTGAAGTTCTACAAGTCAGCAAACACTGCCAACACTGCAGATAGGTTCATAAGTTATGAGTTACCCAATGATTATGTTTCCTTATGCCTAAGTGAAATCTGTCTGTAGGTAGCCAGCAGTAGAACAAGAATGTTGTTCTCAGAGAATATTTCAAGTCTGTGGTAGTACTGCTCTTCTCCAGGTCTTTTCTGCAGTATATTTTGCATGTCTTAGCTGTGTTTTGGCATGGTACTCTCAGTCCCAGAGTTTGCCTTCTGCTTCTCCTTTCCTTTCTCTAGTTTGGCCTTTGGCTCCCCTATTGTTCTCTTGGCCATGTTTTCAGTCCCTTGGTCTCTCTGATCCACTTTCTGAGCCTCTTTATATCTTTCTGCATTGTTGGCTCTTTGTCTTTTTTTTTTTTTTTTTTTTTTATATCTTCTCCCATTTACAATGTTGCATATTTCCCACATGGCTTTGATTAATGCAGACTTCCCTTGCTTTTTTATAAGTAAGACTAAGCTAAAGAATTCCACAAACTGTTTTTGGAAGCAACTTATAATGTTTTATCTTCTTCAGGACATTCTCATTTCTGTTGAGTTTGGTTTAAATGTGTTGGCCCAGATGCACAGTGGAAGAGGATGGAAAAGACAGAACAATCCCTCTGCTCCCACTCCCATGTTGCCTGTGTCCTACTGCAACCACCTGAGGGATTTACTACAAGGAAACAAAATTTAATGGGTTATTTATCTCAATCTACAGAATCTCCCAGCCCAAAACCATGGACGCAGTTTGCTTTAGCCTGTGGTCTGGGTGCTAATAGGCTTCTACCATATGAAGACTTCTGTCAGGCTGACTTGGGAAACTCTTCCCTTCCAGAGCGGGAGCTGTGATTCCCCTCTCACCATGCTACCTAGTTTTTGATCAGTAGAAACTGTACAGAAGACTCAACCGAGAGGAGTATTGGTCTCCTGCGTATTTTTACAATTTTCTCCACCTCCAGCACTCTTTTTTTTTTATGGCTTCAACTTCTAGGGCAGATTAAGTGATATCAGCATTAACCACAAGAAAAGCTAACACTCCTAGGTGACCCACCCCCCACCCCACCCCCCTTCCATGGAGGAAGTGGGCAAGACAGCTAGCTGGAAGTCTTCTGAGTCTGTGCTCTTCTTTGTGAAAGCAGCAATTGTATTATCTAACCATAGAAAATGTCTTTATTTCTCAGCATCACAGTCAGTTAGAAAAGAGGGATTAGACCATGGCATCTTCTCAGGGCTGAATTTTCAGGCCTGCATGAGAAGAGGCACAAAAGGCCTCATGGGGAGAAATATCACAGGCAGTAATGCCCAAAGTCATCCTACCTAATTTGAGGCACCTAGCTGAAATACTTAGGAGTACAGTAGACCTTGTAAAGTCAAAAGAGAGAGCTACTTGAAGGAGAGACCTAGATACTCTCAGAGGAAAGTTCAGATCTCAGACCTGTACCTCTCCCTTTGATCAGGGTCACTGGAAATGTGACAATGTTACTTCAGCTGCCTTCCTCATTGCAAGGTTAAGTGGAATGAGTATGGTTCAAAAATATTGTCCTAAAATAATCTGGGGCATGTGAAGCTGGGGATAGGTGCCTAATATGAGGACAGAAAAAGCTAAATATTTAGCTGCTGACATGTACCTTACATGGCTGTCAGGGGCCTGAAGGCACCCACAGACCTGCCTGTCCCTGCCCACACCCCAAAGGCTCCCCCCACCCTGCCCATGGCCCAAGACCCCATTTCACCCCCCGGGGCTGTCAACCCCTTCCACAGCCATGGCACAGCAGGGCTGGTCGCCAGCTCACCACAGCTGTGCCCTGGCTGGCTGTGGGCCCTGCTGAGCTAGGCCCATCTGCAGGCCCATGTCCCAAGCCAGCTTCATCCATCCCTGTCCCCAGGGAGGCACCCGGGGCTGGGGCTGCCCTGGTACCCCCCTGGCTGCCCTGCTCCTGGCTGGGGGTGGGATGGGTCCTGTCTGCCAGTGGCTGCCCTGATGGACCCCAAGGGCCCCTTGGTGGTCCCCCCAGGGAGCCCCTGGCCCCCGCTGCACCCTGGCAGTTTTTCTTTTTAATATACCTTTTTCTGGTTTTCTTTGCTTCATTTCCCTTCTAGTTGCATCTCTGCCTTTAGAGAATATTTTGGTCTTATATCTCTTAAAGCAGGATCCTTGGGGGTGTTTAGGTGCCTAATGAAGCAGATATGGACTAGTGGCATTTTTCACACTGCCTAGGCACTTCAATTCTATTGAAAACTAAGTGCAAGACCATCCTTTCCTCCTCACTTTCATCTACGTTGTCATTTGTATCCCCGTTACCCCAACCTTGGGCAGGGGTGGGTGAGTTATATACCTGAGGCAAGATGGCAGGTATCACTGGGAAGCTGGAGGAGGAGTGGGGAAACAGACCAGAGTAAAGGATAACCAAGTGGAAAGAGGATAACAAATCAAGTTAACAGGTAATGGTTTACTTCATTGCTCCGCAGAGCTCCCATTACTCAGGGGTGCCAAGCAAGCAGGCACTGTCGCACCTATGGTGCATGTGCAATAAATTGGCACATGTGCAGTGGATTTGCTCTCTGCGTGCTCATGAGCTATTCAGTTAGAAACTTGGTAAATCCTCATTAAAATAAAAAGAGCTATAGATCACCATTAAAAGCCGTATGCCTACCTCCAAACCCATTAAAGGAGGCAGTTCTATTCTGTGTTGGGTGAAAAAGGAAAGGAGTGAATGTCTTACACTTAAGAAAATGCTTACACATATTGAGAAAGGCACATATGTAAGTGTGGGATGGGTATCTAGAGTTTTTACATACAAGAAGGGAGCATTAGAAATAATTTAATATTTGCCATTTGTTTCTAGTATTGAAATATAATTCAAAATGTTTGTACTGAAAATAAGGTGAAATGGATATTCAGTAGTTGTATTCTGAAAGATAAGCGTGTTGTGGACTAAATCTTCCCAAATCATCTTAAGAACAGCATGGGACACAGGTCAGAAACTTGTCCAAGGTCTTTTGAAACTTGGCAACTGCCCAGACTTTTGAGATGTTTTAAAGACAGCGATGTATATTGTCAGCCTCTTTATATGGCCTTCTGGAGGTGATTGCTGTGCTGAGAATAGATAAGGCAACTGGCACCATGCTGAGGTAAGATTAGGAAAGGGAGGCTTCTGGTACCGTGGGTGATGCCGTGAGGGCCATAATACCAAAAGAATTAAAAAAAAATGATTCAATTCACATAAACACAGGTTCTTTATCATTCAGGATTGGGAGTTGGGGGAGAAGTCGAGTAAAAACCTCCAAGTAAGCAAACGTGTAACAAAAACATTGCAAGTGTAGTGACATGTGGTCCACACAGCAAAAGACAAAGACGCTGTTTCTCATGCACCAAGTTTCTCTAAAAATGAGCTTTCCTCTGACAATATTTTTTCCTTGCAACGCTCTAAGATCATTTTATATTTCCCCCATTTCGGTTTGTCAACTCTGTTTCATGCCAATCAATTGCCAAAGAACCAGAATCTTTACCCAGATATGACTTTGGACATTCCACACCCTTCCCTGATGAAACGAGAAAGCTTGTGATTACTGGGAAAACCAACCACACTGGCGGTGTCAGCCAGCCTACTCACAGCTGGGCTGAACCCTGCTTCCTGGAAGGAGCTCCTGGACAATCTGCGTAGGGGAGGACTGGAGCACTCCAGACAGTGGGAAAACTTGCATAATGCTACTGATATAAACTAGAGATAGCTCTTGACAAACAGGTTGAGGTGGCTCTTATATTCATTAATAATCAATGCCTTCCAGGAAAAGCTTTGTGCATGAAAGCATGTCACTACTTTAGGCCTGAAATTAGGATGGCTGTGCTCATTTAGGTCTGCGCTTGTACTACAAAAAGTGATACTGAGGTACTAAAAAAACCTTGCTTTTGTGAATCTAGTTTTGGTAGCAAGGCAACTCTGACATGATTTTCACAAGATTTATAAACTATACAAGTTGTCCATGCACAACAGTTTGCTGTCTAAAGTTGTCAGGTAAATTGAATTGAGTTAGTTAAAGACAGAATGAATATCTGTTAAGTAAATAGGAATTATGGGCTTCCTGTAGGATAAAATACATATAAAAAATCTACCAAGATATTTTATTTAATCTCCAGCATTAGTTGTCAAGAAGAGAAAAAATGCAGGTTTTATTTTTTCTTTCAGACATTCTAAGCTGTACATATATAGTTGACTTTGATGGTGGAATTACTCATGTGAATTTACAAGCTCATCATACGTTTTAGCTATGCAAAATATCATGAATACCTTTAAAATCAGGAGACACAAATGAATTTTTTTCTTTTTCCTGAGCATGATTTTTTTTTTTTTTTTTTTTTTTTTAATATTTACAAGAGGAAGAAATTCCTGGAAGTATTAGCATCCCTCTGTTATCTATATAAAGGGGATTTGGATGATTAGCTCAGATGTGGATGTATACATACATTTGGGCAGGTGAATCCCATTTGAAATAACTGCTGAAGATACAATAATATGATGAGAAAAGATTATTAAACTAGTTTACCTTGCCATTCCTGAACACAGTCCTAAGCAAACAGATTCTGTACATTGCTGATGTTGCATGTTCCTTTCCAAATATGAACCATCATAACATCTCAGATGCCAAATTCTCTAAAGGTGTCATTCTCTTAGGATGAAAGCCTGTAAAGAAAAGTAGTAGAACATCATCTGGATAATTAAAGAGGTTTTAATCTTTTAGGAAAATGCATGGAAAGGTCACATGCAATTAGATATGTTCCACTAACTGAAAATTCTCATGGTTCATTTCTTTTTTACTTTGAATTTGCTAGGTAGAGAAGAAGATGAATCTAGGATAACAGCAGGATACATACATACCACACTATTTTTTAGTTTTTAACACAAAGTAATTCTAAAAAAACCACATGACTTTAAAGAGAAATGACCAGGACCAGAATATAATATGCAGGATAAATAGGAAGCAAAAAATAGTGATACAGTATGGGTTTAATAAAATACTTTTTAGTTATGAAAAAGGGGGCTGATTCTTAGAGTATGGCTATTTCATGCCTTTCACGCCTTACACCATTACCTTTAAAACACACAGAAATTACTTTAAAGCTGCAAGGCCTGCTTTGTATGTGTTTGATTTAAGGGCAAAATGTTATATGCAGAGAAATATTGGAATGTAACATTTATATTTATTTTGAGAAAGAATTTAAATATTTGTAGTTCTCTGTAGTATTACATAGTTTAAATTAAGACATTTCTATTTTTAGTCAGATATGCAGGTACATTGTCATGGTGAGTTGTTCCTAATCTAGGAAGGCTTTTTTCTTTTTAGTGACACTAGCAAGCTGAGGAAACTGAGAATGTGTTAAACAGAGGAAGTATAGCTGACCAAATACTTGTATGGACACATCTCATCTTAGAATTCTTATCATATTGGAGCTTTTGGATTGGTTTTGAGGATGATAAATTGGAAGATGAGGACATTGCCTTTACTTAAAGGCATTTGGATCAAGCTGATGTGGTTGCCAGTCAATACCAGCTAACCTGCCCGCCCGCCCCCCCTTTATTTACCTTCACATTGGCATCCACCTCATCTGTGGAAACAAGCCAGCACATCTTAAAGGTGATTCAGAAAGTTAGACTGCTACCAAAATGTGTCTGACAAGACATGACACACAGAGGTCTGAGGCAGATCGTAAGTCCTTCTTCAGAGCAAGAATCAATGTGCAAGTTAAACTTCTCTTCCCTTGGGATTAAGACCCTGGAACTCTTTAGGAGAGTCCCAAGAAACTGGGACTTAATCTTCTTAAACTGAGGATGTTCCTACTGATGTCCAAAAAAGAAAAAAAAAAAATAAAATAGAGTAGCAGGGCTCACTTGTTGATCACGACTACATTTTGTGAGACTGATCCCATAGATGTAATAGTGTTTACAAGGTTAAGACTGTCATGAGGTTTATAAAAGATAATACTTTGCCTTTATTTGGGTTAGAAATAGGTACTGAACAGTTTAATTCTGTCAAAAGTGAAGGACTTTGTACTTATGTTACTCAGGAAACTTTCTGGTAAAAAGCTGAAAGCCCTTTAGAGATCAGATGCCCCAGGGTTTAGAAATCAATTAACTTGGAATTTTCAGAATTACAGATCTGGATCTGAGCTCCTAAATTCCATTGAATCCCCATGTTAGATGCCTAAATCTTTTTTTTCCTTCCTTTCTCTTCAACCCAATATTTAGTGACTAGCAATAAGAAAATAAGTCCTCTGTCTAAAAATGCCATAAATATTGAAGCTTTAAGTTCTTCTTACAGAATGGTAAATAAAGAACATATGTCAAACCTAACAGCTGATAAGGTGTGTTTAAACAGGAATTTAATGTCTTTGACACAAACATGACTAGACAAGACTTACTCCTTAAGGAAAGGCTTTTAGTGTTTCAGTTATAAAAAAAAAGACATCAGAGCTGTTAACATGAAGAAATTCCAGAAAAGACCTATTTAATGGCAATATAATGATGGAATTAGAATGCTGTTTAATTCTGCTATCTTACAGTCATAATGCCAAGGACATCTGGAAAATATGACTCAGCCACACCTCTGACAATCTTCAATGGAGAAACAGAGAAGAAAGGGTAGGAGCTTCTTAACATGTTTTCTTCTGAAAAATCAAGGTAGAATTATTTTATGTGGATAATTAAAACAAATCATGTTCACATCACAATGTTTACTGTATTTATGTTTGATAATGCAAATCTTTCAGGCAGCCTAAAGCAATAGCTTAAATGTTAACTAAGGAAAATTAGATGAAAGACTACACATACTGTTTGGTGGCAGAAAACAGAAGCATTACCACTGTAGAAACTTTTTATGTTAAAAGGGTAAAATTATCAGAGGGGCTTAAAACCATTAGACTTCTGAGACAGAGTCCTTAAATTGTTTGTTATGCTTAACACCAGCTGCGGTTGTGGAATGAAAGAAAAAGAAAACATTGATAAGAAGCAAATAACAAGGAAAGGATTCGGTTGGACTGTGAAGCAACATAAGGAGAAAATTTGTGATAGATCATGTTGATCTAGTTGGAGGCCAAAATTATCATCAAAATCTATGTTTAGGTTTTGGTTTATAAATTTATCTTTAGAATTAGATATTTTTTCATAGAAAAAGAAAATTCCTACATTTTCAAGTGCAGTAATAATAGTATATAACATGGTGCACATATAATTGCAGAGCATAAGATTTAGCAGGGGAGGTGCTCAATAATATAGCTCC
Organism: Falco naumanni; assembly: GCF_017639655.2. Lineage (NCBI taxonomy): Eukaryota > Metazoa > Chordata > Aves > Falconiformes > Falconidae > Falco > Falco naumanni. Next base: position 3,421,928 of record NC_054059.1, on the reverse strand, counting down.
AGGCTCCCTAGCTTGATAAAAGGAATAAAAGAGGGAGAATAATTTCTTAGTCACATACATTATTAGTCTTTGCATTTGATAATACTAACCCAACCTATTTTGAACCTTTATGCTAGCTTTTGAAAATTATTTTCTTAAAACATGAGGAAATGAAAAATTTCCAGAAATGAGCAATGAGTACTAATTCAGAAATGGAGAAACTAGGCCATGAAGCAGTTTTGCTCAAGAAAATCAGGAAATTATTCATAGAGAAGTGGATGAAGTCCTTCTTCCTCATACTAAGACACTATTTTAAACACTTAAGAAAAGTTAAGTACATGCTTTAGGTGAAAAAAATACTAGCACCTGCAGACAATAGAAGTTTTGAGGAAATGAATATATGGATGACAAGTTAACAAAATCTGAAAACTTCAAATATTAAAAAATAGTATTAAATTAATAAATGGTATGAAATGGTAACAAATAAACGGTAACTCTAAAGAAAGGTTTTTAAAATCATAGACTATGTCTATGTGGTTTAGAAGATTTCAGAAATTTGTGAACACTTTAATAAATAAAGAGGTTGCCATTTCAAGACTAAGCTCCCTGAGGGAATTCGTTGCCTAATTGCAACCTTTGGCATCCAAATTTAAAACCTTAATCAACAGTGTTTTCAGCGAGCTAGCACCCAGTCTACCTGGACTGGATGGTTCCTGCTGACACCATCCCCACTGCTCCTCATGAATGTCAGGTGCTTAACTGCTAGAGGGCATTTATATCCTTAAGCCCTTTCCTATTTATACTGCTAGTAGCAACTATTCTCAACCATGCTCATCCAATTGGTCCTTCTGTAGAACACCTCAACAATAACGTAATGTTTACAGAACCACTGAGATATTGAAAATTTAGGAATGGAAGATTTGAATTTACAGGAGTGTCTGGCATGGTCTTCAGAAAGCTTCCTAATATGGTGGCTCAAATACTTGTTCTAATGCTCTTTCATATTGTGAAAACTATTTAAGTATCACTGGCAAAAATTTTGTTTAAATGCGTTACTAGAACAGGGCAGTTAAGCTCATTTATATGGAAGGTACAGAGGCCAGTCCTTTTATGTGTATAAAACATGGTAGTCTTCTTATGGAACAGATTGAGATACACAACTTTAAGTGTCCTTAATCACATGCCTGCAAGACAATGAACAAAGTAAAAATCATCGTGTCAAATGAGAAATAAGAATACTTGAATTTCTGCCTCAAGGATTTTAGTGATTACATTTGTTACTGGACTATTGTGTTTGATCAGAAAATATGAAGAGTTGACATTTTTACCTTCAACAATATATTCTTTGCTGTGAGATCATAGGAGAAAGAACAGTCCCAGCCTTGAGGTGGATGGTTATTGAGAAAGATACGTAGGGTTACCTTTCCCATCTATATTTTCTGTGGAGTAAATGTTTCCATACTGTGCACACTGTGTTTTGTAAATCTTATTAAAGGTTTATAATTTTTCCTTGTTGTTCTGCCTGTGTCCATTAATTAGCAATACAGATTTCACAGCGTGGCATAGTATATAAGAAAAGGATATTGTCACTGAGTCTCAGGCACCTTTGTGTACTTAGATCTTAAAATTTTGGGATTGTTATGTTATGGCACAAGGAAATGTAGCAAGCATGACCCATATACACAAATGAATATAGCCGTGGTGTGGAGGTGCTGAGTTTCTACTTGGGAATATGATGACTGCATCTAAAGTCAGAAAAATAAAGAAGTAATTGACAGCCATAAACAACTCAAGGCAGTAGTATACAATGAACTAAAAAACAATGGAAAGGATTGCACTTAATAAGTTGACTAACCTAAATATAGTTCCGCCAGATTTGCTCAACAAACAGGTAGTTAAAAATATAGAACTAAGTGGCAAAAGGAGCAATACAGAAAGAGCTAGAAATCAATCTTGAGATAAAGAGAGAGGAGGAGGTCTGGTCAAATTTTCATAAAAAGACTAAATGCAAAATTGCATAGATCAGTGGAATCAAAATGATGAGATAAAATTTGATACATATTCACTTGGTGTAATTATAAGCTATTCTTAAGAGTCATTTTTCCTCTGGTCATTAAGTATTTTAATGTGTTTGTGTGCCGTATTGGTGTTTGAGCTTCCCATGGACTGAACCTTTCAGGCTGATATTTCTATGGATAATAAAAAATAATATATATTACTGAAACATTAGCTAGCAACTTTTTCAAGACAGAGTATCTGCCTTGTCATATCATCAAGATATTACACAGCACATAAAGAAACTCTTTAAAAGGTTTTTATTATTTGGAAATTTTGTTTTCTTTTGGGGGTTTTGATATTTTGGGTTTGGTTGTTGGTTGGTTTTGTTGGGTTTTTTTGTTCTTGGTCTTTTGTTTTTGGGTTTTTTTTTATAAAGAAATTATGAAGAAAAGACAGGTTTCTTGAATTCAGTATCCTGCATATTTAAAAAAAAACAAACAAACTCCTGTCTTCTGAGTATTACCTGTGAACCAGAAGGAACTGATAGAATAAGAATATTAATCTAATGCTAGTAAAAATATCACTGTGATTCAGGAAGGAAAGGACATTCCAATATGCAGATGTCTCCGATTACACTCTCATTTGCTTTATGCCAATCAGCTTGTTTTTTCTTCCCTTGGGAAGATTCTTTTGAATCAACTCTTTTTATTGACCATTACTGATGCTTTTAAAGCCACCTGCTCCTTTTGCTTCAGATCTCTAGAGAACTATTCTTCCTTATGGCACCACTGGTCTTTCTAGATTGAAATGAGGGTAGCAGCCTATAACTTGCAGCACTGATAATTTAATTTATTGCGGTAGGTTTTCTATTTGGAAACTGAAGATGGGGGCTTTACCCCATAGAATTAACATCAATTTCTTAAAAGTTCAATAGCATTTAAAAAGATGAAAATATAAGCATGTTATTTGTCTTTTCAAATATCTTATTTTGCTCTAAGCTAACCAGAACCTAATTCCAGTGACAATAAATAAATTTTACATTCTGTCATCAGCATCTCTCTTGATTCCCTTCCAAGCCTTTGTTACTTTTCACTTGCCTGCATGAAAGTCTATGCACTGTTCCAGGATGGAATGATCTTTTTCTATCAGGGATTGAGTTTCTGGCACACTGTATTTTTGTTAAAAGCCACACATGTATATACACATCCATTTGGAAGTCCAATTTCTGGAAAGAGTAAGGGCTGAGATATCAGAAGTGATCTGTGATAGCTGTTTCACTGTGGGACCAGAGAATACGTATGTCTTCATTGTCCTAATTTCCTCATCCATGCACTGGACATTTGGAGATATTAATGTTTTCTTCTTCCTAGCAGAAAATGTGTCTTGAAATTGTCTTGATATGTTCAAGAAAACAGTCAAACAATAATTGTAAAAGGCTGTTTCTGCTTGACCTATTTATTTGAGTTCTTTCTTTCTGATTTGTAATTTCTTTTTTTGTAATAATCTCCTGGGCCTTCCTCACATGTATGCACTCTTGATCATAGAGGCATTCCTCGGTTTCTCAGAAGTAGTGCTAATGGATTATTGCTCTGGAATGGAAACTAGAAGTGGAAATTCTTTAAGTGTAATTATGTATTCACAGAATAGTTACTACAGATTGTGTAGTACCTGCTCATTGTTGGGTTTTAAATATCTCCAAGGATGGAGACTCCATAACATATGAGGGTAACTTGTTCCAGTGTTTTGCAGCTTTCACAGGAAAAAAGTTTTTTTCTCATGTTCAGATGACATTACCTGTATTTTAATTCATGATCAATGCATCCTGTCCTTTCACTGGATATCACTGAGATGAATCAGATTCTGTCTTCTTCACAGTTTGCCATCATGTATTTATACACATTGATAGAATCAACCCTGAACCTTCTTTTCTCCAGACTGCAAAATCCCAACTCTCTCAGCCTCTCTTCATATGACAAATACTCCAGTCCCTTAATCATTTTTGTGGTCTTTTGCCAATCTCACTCAAGTAACTCCATGTCTCTCTTGTACTGAGACCAGCACTGGGCCCAGAATTCTGTACGTTTATCATCACTCTTGAGCAAAGAGAAAGGATCACCCTAACTGACCTGCTGGCAATGTTTTTCCTAATCATCTAAATCAGGAACACTGCTGACACATGTTTAATTTATTGTCTACCAGGACAACCAGGCCCTGTTCTTCCAAGCTGTTTTCTAGCAGCCAGACTCCAGCCTGTACAGGTGCCCAGGGTTATTCTTCCCTGGGTGTGGGACTTCACATTTCTGATGGTTGAACTTCACAAGATTCCAGTTGCCCTGGTTTTCCAGCTTGTCAAGGCCCTTCTGAGTGGCAGCACAAATTTCTGGTGTATCAGCAACTCCTCCCAATTTAGCATCAGCTGCAAACTTTCAGGGGTTGTTCTCTGAGCATGTAACCTTGCATGTTTATCTTGATAGCCTCGTCTACCACTTTCTCACTTGATTGCTGGTCATCATCTCCCTTCCTCGTTGTTCCTAGTTTAAAGCTTTCCACAAGTGGCTGCTCATCCTGTTCACAAAAACTTTGATTTGGTTTGTAACACATGGCTATTGTTAGCGATTTATACCTAAAACATGATCTAGAAGCTTTATATGGTATATAAGTTAGTACAAAGAGAAACTTTCCCCAAAGCTCCTTTTTTCTTAGTAACCCCACAATCTCCCAAAACCTAAACAAACCTTCTTAAGCTGTTGCTCACTGTTCCTATTCCAATATCATACTTGTTCTCCTACTTGGTCATTTCTTATGGCAGTTTTTCTCGCTGTTATAAATGAGCTCCTTCCTGAAATTACAATATGAATCTATCTCTGTTCTTTCACTGGATAGGAAGAAGCAATCACTTGCATAGGTTGATTGCATGAATACATATATAGATATGTATATAGATAGATAGGTAGATAGATAGATAGATAGATAGATAGATAGATAGATAGATAGATAGATAGATAGATAGACTCATAATAGAAATATAGCCAACTTACATTTGGAAAGCCAAATTGGTAAAATAAATTTTTAATTTAGCTTTGAATATTCTGGGTTCAGTAGTTATTATTCTCTGCTGAGGATGTACTGTTATTAGTGAGTCTAAATCCTATTAAGGGGAAAGCTTTGACTTTCTTGCTGATGAAATGTTTTCTTTTTTATTTATCATTACATAATGTTGCTGTCTGGATTTTCCTCAGAAGGGAATTTCTCAAGTGTGCAACATCAGTCCCATTGAAAAAGTATTCTTTATTTTCAATGGTAAACTAGAATAGAGAGAAAACTAGGTGATTGTTCACAGCAGCCTGGGAAATTTAAGATTATCTGCTGCATCTTATACCAAGAATAGCATTTTCAGGATACCTTTTTATTTCCAGCCTGGAGGTCCTAAGTGTGAGGATTACCACACATGCAAGATCTATCTTCCTAAAATTAGGTATCACTCTACTAGTTACAGAGGGAGGTGGGTTTTTCCCACAGTGCCATTTGCCATCTGGTAACACTGTAGCCAAGGCTAATGATCTATTTTATAACCACTAGCTAAGAGTTTCCTCAATAAATGGGAATTATGAAAGACAGATTTTTCAGAGGCTTCCATATTTTAGCCAGCAACCCTATAGACCTGCCTGTGTTTGACTTACCTCACATGAAAATATCAAAGACTATAAATAGACTTCCTCTGCCTCGTTCACTCTTTGCTATAGAGATATAAAGACAAAGTCTGTTTGACATCAGAGTCATGGTGGGGAAGCTCAGCCTGCTCCAAGCTTAAGGTTGCACCAGCTGTGGGTTTTCTTTCCAGCCAAATTGTAGCATAAACAAAAGTAACTTCCCATCCCCGTTTTAAATGTAACTTAGTTTCAGCATCATCAGTATTCTGAATGCCACTTCTACTGTCTCTTGCAAACAGGGATTTTTGCAAATCTTCAATCACTATACATGGTGAATTAAAGGGGTAAGTGTCTAATTCTGAATAAACAGTTATTGTAGTTCCTGTATAAGAAAGTGTATGTTGGAACCTGAGGGTACTGAGGTGTCGCCATGAAAGCAGTAACATGTGGGGCTTAACTTCCTAAGTAAAAGTAAGAAATCATGTGGTGATGGGGTATGACAGCCCTTAAGAAGGAAAAAAATGAGTTTATGACAACTAAAACAGTTTGTACACCTTGTAATGAGAAACAAGCTTGAGAAGCTGGTGTTAAAGAATGCTGATAAGCTGAAAAGTCAGATACTAGTCAGTCTGTAGTTTCACCACATATCATGAAACAAACAAAAGATTTCTGATCAGACAGACTTTAAATATTCAGGTACATTGGAATAAGTAAGACATAAAATTCTTTATTTTTTTAAGGAGTTATTACTTACATAGATTGCTAATCGTGAAGAAGTTTTTACTTAGAGGGGGATTGCTTTTTCTGTTCATCATCAAACAGAATGGTTGTCCACAGGTTGATTGCTCTATGATTGCATAGACTGAACTAGTCACATGTTGCAAACCTCCGTCCTTCTTTCACATTGCAAACAGTGAAACAACTAAATTAAATTCTTACCAATTTGAGACTTTTTTTTCTTTCCCCAGAAAGATGCCCTGAGTCTAGACCGTTTATTGTGGTTTAGCATCTGTCTTCAAAGAGAAGAGAAACTAAGAAAAATAAAAGATCCAAAACCCAGCAGCTCACCGCCAGCTAACCAATGCCCAGCCAGTGCCTGAGCAACAGCAGCCCTTTGTGGAGTGGCTGGAAGACAACGGACATACTATGAACAATCCAGACCGAATAACTTGGTTGTAATAACAGGCCACAGCCCTAACAAGCTGCAGGTGTTGTGAAGGACATGTGCAAGGCCAAGGGAAATGGGGAGGCTGTGTATTCACAGGGAGATAAGGGAACTGGACGGGAAGATGAGAAACACCAAGATGCCTGCACAAGGGGGGAGCAGCATGTGGGCAGCACGCCAGGACCAATCATAAGGGAGGTGGAAGCGTGGAACAAGTAGTTTTAACCTATCACTTTTTACATAACAAAGCCTACGTAGAGTGTTTATCTTTTGCTGAGAGTATAAATTGCTGTAAGTCTTTCAATAAAGTGGCACTAACTTGATCACTTTGGTCGTATAAGTTGTGTCCGAGCCTTCTGCGTCAACAGCCCTAGAAAAATTTCTCCCCTATTTTTAGTGCTAAGCACAATGTCATATAGTATGGAATATCCCTTTGGTCAGTTTGGGTCAGCTGTCCCAGTTGTGTCCCCTCCCAGCTTCTTGTACACCTCCAGGCTACTTCTGCCGGGTTGGTGTGAGAAGCAGAAAAGGCCCTGACACTGTGTAAGTGCTGCTCCATGATAACTAAAACAGGGGTGTGTTATTAACACTATTTTAGTGACAAATAAAAAACATAGCACCATACCAGCTACTTTGAAAAAAAATAACTGCATCCTAGCCAAAAAAACCAGTTCATTCTCAATTAGTTTTAATGTATTTTTCAGTGGGGAATTTTGCACATCACTTCCTGGTTCAAAGTTACATGTAGTACCATGCAAATCTAACTGCAACATGGTTATACCAACCTTTAGGAAAGCAAAAATCTACCTTGCATCAAAACTTGTCTTTACTTAGAAATGTTTGATCACTCTGAGATACAGATTTTGCAAGGTAATCTCTAGTTTCTGTATTTGACCATAATTCATTATGCATAAGCATTAGTTTATCATATTAAATGCATTTAAAACTTTACATCTTATGCACAGTTTATACACATAGTTTTTTCTATTTCTGCTTTCTAATACAAGACCAATCATAATCTGAATTAAATATATACATAGCATTATTATTTGCATAATGTAAATCTTAGCTACTAAGTAGATGTTTAGCACATTGAAGACTGTAACAATTGTACTATTTTAGTTTTCTATAGAAATCAGATCAGTTACTGAATCAAAACCAGAGTGAAATTTAATGGAAAACAATTAAAATAGATAGCTTTTCATTGACTGACTGAAACTGTTTCTATATTAAACATTTTCTGTTTACTACTCTGAAACTTGAGAGTTATATCTATAGTTCCCCAGTCTGGCATATGATTAATGACTTCTATCCTCTGCTCTGTTAAAGAATGGAATGAAAACTCAATGGCCAAAGAGCACATATATATCTTAAAAAAAAAAAAAAACAACAAATAAGCAAAGAGATAAAAGGTGTGCAAGTTGTTCATAATTCCCTTGATGCTGATATTTTTAGGAAATTAAGCACAGGCACACATACACAATCAATAGTTGTACATCTTGTGAGACATTTAACCAGCTCTCACTCTAATGGCTGACATAGTTAAGTAATGGTTGGAATACAGACAGTATTTGTATCACTAAGTTAAAATAATGCAGTACACCAAGGAGAAATAAACTGAAATCCCAAAAAGGAAGGTGAAAAAAGAAGTGAAATGAATATTTACTTAGGATGGCTCTGTAGTTGAAAGAGTGAGAGAAAAGTCATATTGATAACTTCAGCTATCTGTCTTAGAAGTAAGGCTCTCCAGACTCTTTTGTTGTAAGTGAACATTTGTATATATGCATGTGTGTATATATATATAGACAACACAGCTAGGCACACACAGTTTAGGAGGTTCCTGCAAAGCACTGTTAACTTTTTGACACAAGTGGTAGAGGAGCCAACGAGGCAAGATGTGCTGCTGGATCTTGTACTGACAAAGAAGGATTGGTTGGGGATAGGAAGGCTGGGGGCAGCCTTGGCTGCAGTGACCATGAGATGGTAAAGTTCAGGATCCTGAGCAGAGGAATAAAGAGAGCAATAAATTGGATTGCAGGCCTGGACTTCAGGAGGGCTAGCTTTGGCCTCTTCAGGGAACTACTTGGAGGAATCCCATGGGTTAGGGCCCTAGAAGTAGGGGGATCCAAGAGATGGCTAATATTTAAGCATCACTTCCTCCAAGCTCAATAGAGGTGCATTCTTATCATTAAGAAAACAAGCAAAGTGGGCAGGAGCCTTGCATGGATGAACAAGGAGCTTCTGGCAAACCTCAAGCAGAAGAAATTTATGTAATGTGGAAAAAGGAACAGGACACATGGGAGGAATATAGAAACATTGTCATAACACGCAGGCATGCAATAAGAAAAGCTAAAGTCTGTTTCTAATTAAATCTAGCAAAAGATGTCAAGGACAACAAGAAGGGCTTCTTCAAATACATCAGTAGGAAAAGGATGGACCTGCTGTTGAATGAGGTGGGTACTCTGGTGACAAAGGATACAGGCTTTACTGCCAAGGCCAGTAAATTCTCAGGAATCCTTGACCCTGGAGGCAAGAGAGGAAGTCTGGAGAAAGGAAGACTTTCTCTTGGTTGACAAGGACTAGGTTAGAGATCATGTAAGCAAACTTGAAACCCACAAACTCCTGGACCCTGATGGGGTACATCCTCGAGTGCTGAGGGAGCTGGCAGATGTTATCACTAAAGCCATTCTCCATCATCTTTGAAAGGTCATGGAGAAGGAGAGATGCCTGAGACCTGGTAGAAAGTTAATGTCACTCCAGTCTTCTAAAAGGGAAAGAAGGAAGACCCAGGAAACTACTGGCTGGCCAACCTCACCTCCATCCCTGGGAAGGTGATGGAACAGCTAATTCTGGAGGTCATCTCAAAGCATGTGGAGGAAAAGAAGGTACTTGGCATTAGTCAACATGGATTCACCAGAGGGAAATCATAACTGGCCATGCCTTCTATGAAGGAACGACTAGCTGGGTAGATGAGGGGAGAGTGGTGGGTGTTGTCTACCTTGACCTCAGCAAGGCTTTTGACACTGTCTCCCATAACATCCTCATACGTAAGCCCAAGAAGTGTGGGTTAGGTGAGTGGGCAGTGAGGTGGACTGAGAACTGGCTGAATGGCAGAGCTCAGAGGGCTGTGATCAATGGTGCAGAGTCTGGCTGGAGGCCCTGGGCCAGCGGTGTGCCCCAGGGTCAGTGCTGGGTCCAGTCCTGTTCAACTTGCTCCTCAGTGACCTGGATGGAGGGACAGAGTGTGTCCTCAGCAAGTTGAGGAGTGGCCGATACACCAAGAGGCTGCACTGCCCTTCAGTGACACCTGGACAGGCTGGAGAGTTGGGTGGAGAGAAATGTAGCAAAGTTCAACCAAGGCAAGTGTAAGGTCCTGCACCTGGGTAGGGACAGCCCCATGCACCAGTACAGGCTGGGAGCTGACCTGCTGCAAGGCAGCTCTGAGGAGGACCTCGGAGTTCTGGTGGACAGCAAACTGCCCATGAGCAGTGTGTCAGCAAGAATTGTTTAATTAAATTGGTTTATTTTGTGACCCAGTAAGCATACTGGAGGAAGCTGTCATTTCAAATGGATTGGTGACAGGAGGGAGAAGTAAATGAGGAAGCAAAGAAGGTATAGGAAATCTGCAGAAGACAGCAGGGGAAGAAAGTACCAAAAGAGAAGTGGAGAGGGAAATTTCTTTTGGTCTGCAGATGTGAATTGTTGAGCTCACTCAGGCACGTTGTGTACTCAGTGCATTCAGTAAGGTTCTTGTACTGAAGCATCCTCTTCTATGTGCTTCCTATGGCCCTTCTCAACTGTTGTCAGCGATGAAATGCACTGGAACTTAAAAAACACCCCAAACCAAATTCCGGTTTGGGATTTAATAATAAGCAGTAGGTAACTGAAGAGGTAATATATACTAAGTAACACAGCAAAACCTATTTATAGCCATGGGCAAATTATGTTTTGTCTCTGATCATTTATTTCTCCTCACCCCAGTCTCTGTGTTTCATGTCTAGAAGGGGCTCTTTCTTGATAAAAGTCTAGAAAACCGTAGACCAAACCTTGATATATACTGTATATTCAAAAGGGAAAAAACATGGCTTTCCCTGGGTGCATGACATTCATTTATGACATTTATGGCCCCTTACAAGTAGCAATAGACTTGAATGCTGTAGACTGTTCGAAGTAAAAGAAAAGGAACTTAGCAGCATCCAGAAAGAAGTAAAACTGTGAATGGAGTAGACAAGGATATTCTTCACATTATTTTCCTGGGTTGCCTGGGATTTTTGTGTTTGTTTTTTCACTTTTGCTTTCTGCTCAGACCTTTGCTCAGTGGCACATATTGGTTGCCATGAGCCATGATGCCAAGGATGAAAAAGAGCTCAGTCAACCCCCAGTGCTCATGGTAGCCTTCACAGTCTTTCTGAACCTACAGCCTAAAGGTAGAACTCTTACAATTGTTTGTTCCTTTCATCCACTTTTAATGAAAATAGTAACATGATTACATGAAATCTTCAGGTTGTGTGATTTTAATCATAAACATAGTTTGGAGGTTTTGTGTTTACAAAACAAGCCAGATCTTTTGCAAAGCTCAAAAAAAAAAAAAAAAAATTTTTCAGAGGGAGAAAGCCAAGTACACAGAGGTTAACTAAATAGCCCAAAGTCACTTATAGAGCTGGAATTTGAAGTAAGAATTTATAGACACAGGTCAGTGAGCAATAGTGGTGGAACCTGCCTCTTAGTATGGTAATCAAGATGATATGATTCCCTTAAGAGTTCCATTTTAATTTGTCCTGCATGGATAAAAAGCAATTTAAATTGAGAAATAACAAATGTCTTATTCTATATAAATAAAAAATGGAATAGAAAGAAGGTCAGAGAAATTACTCAAGCAAAGAAATAAAATTTTCACTAAAGCAGTGGCGAGCTTTTAATCCAGAAAATGTTGCTATTTTCATATTGATTCCACAGGAGAAAAATTGCCTGAATTATGAAATGAGAAAATCACCACTTTAAGTTTCCAGAGGAGTTGAAAAAAAAAAAGAAAAAAAAAAAAAAAAAGAAAGACATTAATCTTTCGGTTTTAAAATAGATGCATCATTTAATAAGCAGTTATCTTGTCATTTAAATAGCAATCTCCTGAGTATATTTTAGCTACAAAGTGCTCTCCTAAAATATGCCAAACACTAAACTTTGTTTCATATATTTCAAAGAACAATTAGGTGAGCTGAAAGTGTACTTACTTACATCAAGTGTGCACAGAGTTCCCATAGGAGAAAACAAAATGGAAAAGACTGGACAAGATGGAGTAAATACAGGAATCAGCAACACTGAGTCTTGAACACTAAATTAAGCATGCCATTCAGAAAAGTGGAGAGGTCAGACCACAGTTGACAGGGACTAGAATGGTTAGCAGGGAACAAAAATACAGAATATTGGGATGTGAAGGAGAGGTTTATAGAGTGCACTGGAATGGCAAATTTTAGCCTTTCATCAACATACAGAAAAAGATATGCTTGCCAGAGTGTTTAGATCATCACAGCTGTGTAAAAAACCAGAAAGTTCTCAACAATACTAGGAAACTAAAATAGTGCAAAAGGGATCATAATTTTACATTTTTTCCTTTAGAATAAACTCCTAAATATAGTAGAAAAATTAAAGTAGCTCAAAATATTTTTCAGACAAAATAAAGATAAAATAATTTAAAAAAATTAAAACCCCACAACAAACCAAAAGGTATTTTGTTTTACTTTGTTACCACATTAGTATCACATAATTTCATGAGAGAAATTAATGAGATTTACCATTCCCTAATAGCTACCAATCATCCAGTGAATACTTTAAGTTGTTATTTGTCATGATGATTCACAGGACAGCAAAAATGAATTGAATTATTCATAACTAATACCTGGTAGCTGCATCTATTCAGTAACTTAGGAGATCAGAATACCAAAATATAGAATGTGGGTGCTTCATTTTTGGACACAAAGACTGAGTATTTGTTCAAGGTTGTATCACTTAAGAAATATTTCTTTAAAAGTTGATCATATTTTAGGCAAGAAAACTAGAAATTGAACAAACAGCAAGCAGGCATTTTATTAGGCTCTAGCTTGTGCTTGAGAAGCACATCCTAAGACTGAAATGAATGAATTTTATTTGTGAAGAGAAAAAAAATGTAGCAGGTGCTAAAATTACTTAAATACAGTGAAGTCAGTATTTAACATGCCTTATTACATAATCCATAAGATATCAATCAGTCTTTCAGATAAGCTGGTACTACTCTTCTTGCCTAGCAGACTCAGACTACTTTCAGTATTTCAGAGATTTTAATGCACTTTGCCTTTCACAGAATCAGGCAGAGGACATGAGGAGACAGGAAATATTTTTTATGACGAACTCTTACATCGAGTTCTGCAAATCTGACTTTTTTGGATTACCATATTTAACTTCCTCAATCGGGAGAAATTCTTTCACCTTTAAGTTAACACTTATCACGGACTCTAGCACTAATGTATTTGTTAGGGTAGCAGTATATTAAGGTGGCTTATGCTGTGTTTATGTTATAGAATTAAACTGACATCTATACTTGTTTCACTGGAAAATTAAGTGCATCGATATCCTGCAGCAGGAGATAAGGCATCATTTTTTATTCTACTATGGATAATGTGAGAAGAAAATAGTTTATTTTAAGTTCTTCTCAGATGCCTTGATCTTTGCTGGAATGGAACAGAACGTGTCTGAAATCTTCCCATGACCTCTCATCCTTCAGGGAGATAAATCAGTTTCTCCAGGTTTCTAAGTTACTCCAAGATAATCTTTAGATTTACCTCTGTGCAGGGTGAAAGGGTTCACAGAAAAATTAGATAATACCTTCTTCAGCTATTTTGTCACACACTGTCATATCAATCAGCAGTGGTGACATGTGGCAAGAAAAGTCAATGATAATATTACAGTAATGTAGTTGAAAGAAAAAAAAAAAAAAAAACACAAAATCCCTGTGTGATTAATTGTTCTTCATGCTTCTTACTATCATTCAAATAATTCAGTTGTTTAAAAACTTCCCTCTTAGCAGATTGAAATCACTGACAAAAATGCTGATTGAGTCATTCAAGCCACTTAGAATCATAGAAACATAGATTCTGTCTTTTCTATCAAGCTTAATGCATATAACACTGTGAAAATCTATAGAAGCTATAAAACTCACCAGAAGCAAAAAAATCCAACACACATAAGATATTAAATAAAAGGCACTTAATTTAACTGATGTTCAGTGTAACAGGAGTCATACATAACCAAGTAATAAAAGCAATACTCTTATTGAAATAGATTCTGCTGCAAGAGTTATAAAACAACAGATAGTATGAAAATCTCATGGAAACCTTATTTAGATGGAAAATTACTGTGATGCTTCATTTGCACTTAGGCAAATGAAGAACAATCTAACCAATAAATACAGCATCAAAATCAAGACCGTTAATGCTTTGCAGAAATGATTGACTTACTTATTTAGAATATGGTATATTGGAATACTTCCACTTTGCCTCTCCCTTTCCCATCACCTTTTCTTTCCTCAGGTACACTTATCAAGCTTCTGTATTCACCATCTTTTCACTCATTACTTACTGTTTTAAGAAACAGATTTTAAGGTAACTAGCAAAGTCTTACACATACATATATCAAAATATATGATGGCCCACTTCAATCTGCCCTTCACCCCACATGTACATTGAAATGAAAGCAAGAACTTTTCTTTCAGCTGCATCACAAGGATAACTTTCATTGTCTAAATGTCCTGGAGCATGCAAAAAGGCAAGCGTATTCATTGTAATGTAGCCCTTCAAGTTAGAAGTCAGTGGTCTTAGCCCAGCTAAACAATGCTTGAAGACAAGAAAATCAGAGTGGGAAAAGGATGGATGAAATTGCTACCTTAAATCATTGTACTGTCAGTCCTTCCTTTCTGCCAGTGTGTGAGCCTTCTTCCATTTCATCATTATTCACTCATGTTAATATTTGTTGGCAAGATATCATTCGAAAGTCTTTAAAAACCCTTGAAGCATGCTAAATTCCGCTAACTTCTTGAGGTTGAAATACAGGAATATACGTATGTGTGTCTCCGTGCATATATGTGTATATCTATATAGAAATCTAGTAAATCAGGTGTATCTTATTGGCAGATAATTGTAAGGGTCTGAGTTCCACAGCCATACTCCTCCTGCCTAAGGAGGTCAGGAACCTGTAAAAGGGACATGGCATTATAACTTCATATCACCTTCCCAGCTGAGAAGAAAGGAGACTAAGTACAATAGCAAAACAATTCAGCTTCTTCTTTGATATTCTTTGTTTTGCCAGTAATCCCTATGTCACTGTGAATCTTTTATGTTGTTTAAATATTCATACAAGCTAAACATTAAATGGCAACATATCATGTCAAATTAAATTAATATTAAATATTGTAGTTGTATGAGAAATTGATTTGTAGAAAGAGGTGAATAAGGCATAACTTCAAAGAAAGCTGTGATTCCTACTTTTCAAATGATGAGGGCAGGCTGTATGAACAATATTAATTTGTACCAAACAATGTGCAACAGAAAATTCAGTAGCAATGATTTATCACCAAAAACTGTGAGAAGAGGGAATATGTCACTAAAATTTGGCTACCAAAAAATCTTCAGCAGTATCCAAATAGATATGGATCTCTTTCTACTACAAAATAATAGTGAAACTTGGGGATGTCCCTGAAACTGAGAAAAGTGGTTTTAATTCAGTGGAATGAAAAGGTTTTCACTTGATTTGTGATATAGACAAAAATATATCCTGTAGTCAAGGACAGAAAAATTACTGAAAAGTTTTCAATATGTATCCCAAACGTATTCCAAAAATGTATTACTCAAAGAACAAATATCTTAAGGCACACTGATTTATTTTGAAACATTGTATGTTTCTAAATGATTCATACCATATCTACAGCAATATTTATGAATTTTATACTATTTTCATTATTTGTTATATTATTGCGTATAATTAAATAATATATTGAAATATGCTATATAAAATAAAGGCTAAAATATAATTTAGATATTTTAAATTATGTACCAGTGCCTTCATTATATGAAATGATGCCAAAACGGCACTGAGTAACTGCTCAGAGACGAACTTTGTCTTTAAGCAGCAAAGGTATTTATTTCATGCAACGCTGGAGAGCTAGCTGATTCGCACCTGACAAGCTAGCTCCAAAGTTTTCAGTGAAAATTTAGGTATTTTACACAGTTTTCATGAGAGGTTACACAACATTTTTACATACATACTCATTTGATTTTGACACCTAATCATTCCATTCACAATAGGTGGGATCTAGATGGAACAGACCTTTCAATTTTCTTTGTTCAGTGATTTCCTGACTTGAGGGTCTCCTTATCTCCTTCAGGTGCCCATCTTATCTTTTCTAATCATTCAGAATACATTCCTTTCTCCACACAAACAGAGCATCACCCAGAGCATTGTACCAAACTCATTCTGACTAATCTTTTTATTTTAAGACCTTGTTCTGTTTCAGAAAGCTCTCACTTCATTTCCCTTTTGGAACTAGGTCAATACCTGCACCTTAGGGAAAAATCTGATATCACTCAGTCTTAATTATCTGCTTTTTGGTTATATTTTCAGTGGAACAAACATGGGAAATCTATGGCAGATGGTCACTCCAGGGGTCCATGTTTCTCTGTTACAAAGGTCTCAGATAAGGCTGCAGTCTCTCTCACTTTCCCACCCCAAAACAGATCCATTATGTGACAACCGACATTTGATAAGCATCCTGGAGATGGACACAAGAACACACCCACCTGGCTTCATATCCCTTCAAACCATAACCTAAAGAGCTCTGCATTGGAACTGAATGTTATATCATCTTTGGACTGACACTGTTTAACACGCTGGCCTGGTTGGCTATTCTTCAAAACAATACATAAATTTTTAGCTAGACATCACTTTAACAAATTTCTGTGTGAGCATATTTGGAGAAGATCTTTATGATTGTTCCTAATTTTTGACCCATTTTCACAGTGTATTCAGGCTATTTTGCTATTTGTGGATAGCAAATACTTCAGATTGTGCCTGGCTTTCAGTCTAGGGTTGTTTGTGCTTGTGACATAGTGTATCTGTTTTCCAAATGGGAGGTGGGACATAGACTATTTTGTTTATAAAATAAGTTCATTTATAAATTATCATCCTGAAAATATCCTCTAAGTACATGAAAAATTCATATTGTATTTTGACATTCTTTTATAGTATAAGAGCAGGTTGATAACCATGGGTTACAATTAAATACTAGAATACTCTTTTTCGTTTTGGTGTTTACAGTTTTCATAAACATTTTATATTGCTAGATCTTTTAAACAGATGATTTATTTCAGAGCATGTTCTGTAATGTGGAAAATGTTTTGGCTAAAAAGCTTAGCACATTTATGAAAACAGGTTAAGATACTCATAGCTTAGGCATATATTTGGTAAAAATTTGAAAGGAAAAAAAGGATTAGTTACTATTGCCAGGGAGGCAGGGGAACGTAAAAGGGAAAGGGAAGATATGAAAGTAGAAGGTGAACAGAGAAATCAGGAAAGTTCTGGTTATAAAAACCATATAATAAATAATAGATTTCACAAAATTATGCTAAATTACCTTAATTTTTAGGTTTGTATTTTAAATTCCCAGGTTTGTGTTAAAATTTTTATATTTCTTGGCTAGAGAAAGGCAGGGTGATCTATTTGTAGAGCAACTGATACAATGACACAAACAGTACTAAATTATGCAGTTGGCAGTGTCTATCTTAAAAATATGTTACTGAAGGGAGTGTAATAATTCTGAAATTTCTGAAAGTTTGCTAGTCTTTCTAAGTATTTACATTGAACATTAACATCTGCACTTTTAGGAGTTTTCTAATGACTTTAATTAGTGGCAAATAACATCATAACAAAAAACCCCAACAAATAAAAGTTGCGTGCACTGCAGACTTTAGCAATACTTTCAACAAATTCTGAATGTCAGATTTAACTCAGTCCAAGAGGAGAAGGAAGGCACATGGATCACCTCTCGGGGCAGACAAAAGATATTAAAACAAGCAATAAAAATTCAATTGAATTTATTCATTTTAACTCAAAATATGTTTTGTCCATTACTTTCTAGTTCTTCACAAAAAAGCTGGAGTATATTGGGAAACAATATAACTCTATAAGCTATAGGATACCACATTTATTCCACTAGGAACGTTCAAAAGGAAAAATTTCAGAAATAAAGTTTCAGATAAAAATCAACATAGATATATGTGAAGTGATTCATGTACATTCATGTGTACACACACAGAGACATAGAACACAAATATGCAGAAGAGAAATAAAAATTTAATAAAACAGTTACCTCTGAACTATTTAATAAAACAATTACCTCCGAACTGACTGTTCTTGATCAGTAGCAGGATCTTGGGTTATAATGAATAGTTCTGTGAAAACATAAGCTCCAAGTTCAACACCAAGCAGAAAAGCTAACCAGATGTTGGAATTACAGAGGAAAATCATTATTTCAGTCAATAGATGTGTAATTTAACCATGTCTTGAATAGCATTTTTAGTTCTGGGCCTCTCATGTCAAAATACTTTTATAGAGTTCAAAAATAAAACAATCAGAAAAAGCAACAAGGAAGTTTGACAATATGGAGTGGCATCCATATCAAGAAGAATGCACAGTCCAGGTTTCTTGAGTATGGAAAAGTGGTTACTAAAAGAAGATATAATAGACCCCTATAAATTTATGAATGGTACTAACTGTTCACTGTATGTTACACAACAGGTACTAGAAAGTTCAGACTACCACATTGGTCAGATCCCAATTCAGAACAAGGAGGAGTAGGAAGTTTTTTTCAGAAGCTGAAGCAGACCTGTGCAATTCCTTGACAAGAACTGGGAAATTTACACAGACTCAGGAGGAAAAAGGAAGATGAGTTTATGTAAAAGATATGAAGAATCAGGTATTTCCTGTTAAGGGAACAGCTGGGAATTGAGAAAGCATTAGGTAGAAGAATACAGCTTCTCATGTCTTACTTTTACATAGAAAAAATTAACTCTCTATGCAGACAACGTACTAGGTCAGATAATCCATCAATCTGAGCCCATGTGTTCTAACTTTTCCCTGAAAAAAACAGTTCAGATGGAGACAAAGGTTTTTTACTATTTTTTGTAACATCAATAACAGTAGATTTTGGTTAAGGACACAAAGGGCAAGTGTTAATCATTAAGAATACATTCTCAGAGGAATACCTTTCTAGAGCTTGAGTAATGAATTTCTTTTTTCAAAAAAGGGGGGGGAGGTGCAAAGAAAAGAGGAAATGCATGAAGACATTCAGGAAAGAAAATATCAGAGAGTATGAATCTTCAAAGTAGAGAAAAGTGAATGAATAACTGGAGACTACCATGAAGACCGGAGCTATTGACTCTGCAAGTCATACATCACTGATGTGTGGTGAATCCAACAAAGGGTCTAGGTTTAGCCCCTGAAATGAAGTTCCTGAGAGTCTGGAATGGCACTATGCCAGACTCCGAGTTGACCAGGAGTAGAAAGAACCAACTACAAATATTAAAGGACTTCAAACTACATCCTCATCTTGGTTATAAGAAGTAATTCATACTCTTACCTTGTGCTCTTTCCCTTCAGCATTGAGCTAAACTCACTAGCAAATTGCACAGGCCTGCAAAGATATACAGCAGTGTATAAGCTTTGAAATGAAAAAAAGCAGCTACCTTTTCCTGAAAAAGTTGTCAGGCCCATCATATCATTTTGTATTCCTAGTATACTGTTAATTCAAGTTTGCTAAACACTTCTTTTTTTCACTTCAAACATTTAGAGCTTCAGATTAATCTTTACAATAAGGATCCTAATTTTAAACATAATTTCAATATTGATTACTTCAGTTATTTATGCCTGAGTGGAATGAAAAAATCATAACATATTGTTATTAATGAACTGGAAGAAAAAATAAGCAATGCATTAATTACATTTTCACATTTTATTAAATTAAGAGGTGTTGCAAAAAAAAAGTGGAAAATGAGAAATTAAAAAAATATATCTAAAAAACTAAGATGTGAACTGTGGACTGGAAATAACTAAATGAGCTTCTGTCTGAAAACCTACTACAAGTGCCTGTGGGGTTAATAATTCAAAACACAGACATTCATAGATGTGAAGCACTTGGGATGCAGTAACACTGAGGGGGACTTTGGGCTCTAAATGGAAAGTATATTAGAAACAATGGAGCTTTTAGCTGCTTGTACACAAATGTAATGTAATAAAGGAAAAGATTAAAAACCAGTCAATTTTATTTTCTATAGTATACAAACCAATGAAATTAAGAGCCAAAGGAATGAAAATCTCTTTCCATATGGCTACATGTGACAATACATATAGAATGCTTAGGCAGTTCTGGGTACCTCATGGGTCCAGAAGACATCAGGAACTAGAGGGAATTTTAAGAAAGACAAACACCTTTATAAGACATTTGAATGGAACAATTGCTTGGGCAAAATTAAAAAATGTATTAGGCATTCACTGGCTAAGTTGTAACTAAGAGGTTAAGTATTCAATTGGTGTGCGAAATATGGCCATTAAAATTTTTGTGAATTATAAGTTGAATAAAATCTCCTTATGTAATTTGCAGATTGCATTTCGTTTTGTTCTGTAGTAGATATCAGGGCAGGAGAACTTCTCAAGAATTTACAAAGAAGCAATACTTTTGAAAATAATTTTGAGAAAAAAACTATGAGAACTTTTGCACTGGAAGTGAATATGTAATTGCTTGGAAAGCAGCTTTAAAATACTCCAAAAATGGTTCCTTGAAAAATTACAAATATTTGGTTTTATTGGTGAGGAGTCAATCTCTATATTCCTAAATTTGTGGAGACTAAAGTGAGAAAGAAAGGATAGCAGATGTAGCAAGTGATCAATTGCACTGTTACTGACAAGAAATAATAAAGCAAAAGGTAATGTACTAAAATGACCCATTAAAAAAAGAAAAAAAGCTGCAAACTATCTATCAAAGCATTATCACCAGCAATGAAGCCTCTTTTTGCAAGTGCTCTAAGCAGATATTGAATTACAAGAACCATGATCCAAGCCTGTAAAAGCTGCAGGAACATACTTCAGTCCAAAAAAAAATCATGTCAAAAAATCGCTATACTTAAGGACAAAGGTAGTGATGTCCACATAGGTGTGTTCAACAGTCCTCTGGAGACTTTTAAGAGTCACATTTTCCTAGCCAACTGTACAGTTCAGCACTTATTTGAACACCTAAAATTCAGACTGCAATTAGTTCTCTGTGTTAGACAGGCTGAACGCCTTTAGCTCCTACATTTTCTGGTATCAAGTTTAGTTCTAGCTCTCTGGTCACATGCATCTTCGTATGTGGTTACTTTTCTGCCTGTAACTGTCTTTTAACTTTTTTTGTTACTTGGTATGGTAACTGAGCATATTTCTTTTAAGTCCTTTTTATTTTATTTAATTAATTCTGTCTACTGATATGAGAACCAAAGTATCATATTTACTTAAAGTTTTCCAGACTCTGTTGTTTGCAAGAAACCCCCACAAATGTGTTGATTCAGATTCATGTTTTCTGCTTGTTCAAAGTATTTTGTTTAAACACAGGTTTAGTTCTTTTTAGCAAGCTGCTTCTCAATATCATGAGGATGTTCTAGTTTGTTCTAATTTCCACATCATGTTTATATCAGCAAAACATGATGATATAATGTCTCCTTCAAACACACCCCACCCCCACCCCCCTCCTATTGGAAGAGTAACAGCTTCTCAGCAAGATCAAGAAGATGGAGAAATGTGATCGGAGAGAATAATAATAAGCTGCTACTCAAATCCAAGTATCTGAAATAATAGCAAAGAGATTACTGAAAAAGACAGACCAATAAATGGCTTTTTTTGCTTTTTAAAATTTGCCCTAGCTTCCAAGTGCCTTTTTTAGACCTAAATACAAGACATATTGGTTTTCAGTGGAGTAGGTATCACCTGTATAACTATACAGAGATGATAGAGGTTGCACGCGTGTTGAATTTGGTCCCTTGGATTTTATCTCATTTTATCTGTACAGTAAATCTGCAAAATGGATTAGCCTTTAATTTTAATGTAATATTGCAAAGTACCATAATATGGCTTGGCATAATAAGGTAATATAAAAGTTTAAATAGCTGTTCTCAAGATAACTCTGGTAAGTGACCAACAGCTACGTGCCAGTATATAATTTGCTATTCAGTGTTTCTTCTAAGAAGTGTTTTTTAGCTTCAGCAAGTATAAACAGTGGTGAATAGAATGAGAGAAGCTTTATACTTTTCAGATGTTTTAGATATCTACTGCATTCATAATACGTTTTTTCTCATCTTTCATCACAGATAACTATGAATGCTCACTTTTTCCATTAGGAATTGGTGTTTACTTAGGCTGAAATAAAGCAGAGTACCTTTCTGTACTGAAATACTGAGATATAATAAAGTCTGAAACATCACAGACTTCTCCAATATTGTTTGATGCATCACCAAACTAGGTGGAAGCTGGATAGTGTGACAATTTCACATCATTTCATTTGACTTTTGTATTCAAAGGGGCTTTTTTGTGAGTTAGAATATATAGCAAGATACTGAAAGCCTAAGACTGATTTTATTCATACAAAGCTTATCTTCATTCTTTAGGAATACTCAGAATAAGTAAGTGGGTACAAGCTGGTTTTAGGTTTTTTTAAAAAATGTTCGCTGTACTTCTAGCAGTAAAAATCACACATATATTTTATGGTTACCACTTGAACTATGATTTATTCTATTAAAAATCTTCAGAATCCATGTACATTTACTACCAATATTTTCTATCACCTTCTAGTGATGTGCCTTCGTATTAGTTACAGGTCCTAATGTGACTGCTTGCATGCGCGTGTGGTAAACATCAGCTGGTCCTACAAAATTAATTCTTTCTTTATACACATATTTGCTTAACTATTATATAAGTGAAAGCTTGTTAATGAAATTATTTCTTATTGTACTAAATTTTCATCATCAATAATTTCCTTACAACCTTATGGTTTCTGTACAATCCCATGAGAATGCTGTTACAGTTTTCATATTATCCAAGAGCTTAAGAAGATGGTATTATAAAGGACTTGATTTGTCAAAATGAGTTGAGCAAGGAGTTTGGGTTCCTTGAATGTCATCTCTACATAACCTTGAACATGACAAATGAGGATTTGAAGAGCATTAATAATGTATGGGAAATGCAATCTATTTTCTGGCTCCACAGTCATAATTAGGTTCTGATAGAGCCGTCTGTACCAATTTACTGAGAAACTATTATTTAAAAAAAACCCTCTACTTTTCAGAGTATTTATCAGTGATACTGAGAAGACCTCAAGGCCAAATTTAGAAGTAAAATGATTTGGAAGTTTGTGTAAGTTACTTGCTTTTATATTATTTATTGTCTCCATTAGACAGGTGAGCTTAATCCTCTTCTAACTAAAGGAAGTTATAGCATAATCTATGCAGGAAGGAACAGCTTCTACAACACACTAGGCCCCCATGAACCTGGCTCTATATAAGCAAATAATTAGAAATAGCAAATAGGTCACAACAGCTTCTGTGCTATTACTTTGCATTTCGTTGGTAAACCAAATTCCACTAGCTATGAAGACCTTTTATTATGATGACTGCATGGTATTCTCCAGTGTCCTTTTGTTTTATATTAAAATTTATAGTTTAATATAAAATTTATATTTATATATATTAAAATTACTTAGTTAAGCTTACACACTTACGAAAACTTCTTCCAGAAAGAATAATTACATATTGAGATTTCCCCTCCATGTTTCTTATGTAATCTTTAACCGTTAAGAAAAGTACTGTATTACAGCGTTGAATTCCGAGTGGGATGGCATTTGCAAATGAGAAGGGACAAAACCTGAAAAATTAAATGTGACATCTACAGTTGTGATTAATTATTAACCCTTAATAACCACTATTTGATGTTGTCTTTAAAAAAAATATTCCTATAGATCATTCCATATTCACATACCATAACTGTTGGTGGAGCACAAAAGCAGCTAATAATAACTCTTGTTTTCCTGATTTCCTGATGACTCTATTTTACAAATGATAAAGCAACCCACTATCCAATGAAGTGTACTGAGCTGTGTTCTTGCAGTGACAGCTCCTGTAGAAGAAGCTGTGACCCACTGGGATTCTTTGTACTTGATAGTCCTCTTTGATCTGAGCAGGAATAGGTGCTAATCATAATTTTCAACAGAAATGTTCCAGTGCAACATTAAAATACTACACTACTATCCAGTTATGCTAGTAGCAGTGTTAATGCACCATGGGATGCTGAATAGAATAGGGTAAACTCCTTAAACTAGAAATAAAAAAAGAATAAAATATAATCATTACTTATTCAGGTATCAGGAAACAAAAATGGGGAGGTTGTGACCAGTAGGCAGCGGTTTGGCTCTGCCACCACTTCCTCATCACACTTTTCCTCTGCTCCAGTGTGGAGTCTCCATAAGCTGCAGTGCATACCTTCCCCCTTGTGGGTACTTCCAAGGGCTGCAGGAAATGCCATTTTTGTTTCCTGTTACCTGATTCAGTAATTAAATATTTATTTTATTGGTCATATATTCATTTTCCCCAAATCGAGTCTGTTTTCTGTTTTGCCCATGACAGTAATTGGTAAACAAATTCTGTCTTTATCTTGACCCATGAACTTTCTTATTTCTGTCCTTCCTATTTATTCTCTGCTGTCCTGCTGAAGGGGGAATCAGTGAGAAGCTGAGTGGGTGTCTGGCTGCTAGCCAAAGATAACACACTGGAAATGTAAGCAAAATGTAAGTTTGGCTCTGGTTCATCTAGTGTATATTTCTGCAAGAACTGGTTTACCCACTGCCCCTTGGAATTTGACCCCCATCATCCAATCATGATGTCAGTATTTGCTTTTTGTATTATTATCTCTTCTCATATCAATGGGTCTGGGAAATAAAATTCAGTCTATTATTAATAATGAATTGCTTCACAGCTTTGCTGCAATTTGGCCATGCAGTTAATTATGTCATTTCCTCTCCAATGACTGTCAGTATTATTAACTCCAAGGCTTAAAAATCATTAGTCATCTATTTCCCCTTTCCCCAGCCAGTCATAGCATTAGATTACAATATGTTAACTTTATAAATAAGGTATTTTGGCCTTTTTGGGTTTTGGTGTTTGGTTTTTTGTTTTTTGTTTGTTTTTTTCCTTTATGTTATGGCATCGATAATATCGGGGTGCACAGTTTAAGCCTTTTGTCCTCAATAGTCTGAAAAACATTATTCTACCCATTGCAATAAAAACTGAAATCTCAGGCAGTTGCTAATGGTGTTTGTTAAAGCTTTAAGTATTTCATGATCAAATACTAAATTCACTGTTTAAGTATTTATATCCACAGTTATTTGCTGCTTTTTCAACGTTCAAATATATGTTTGTACATATACTCAGAGGCATGAATATGTAAGTACACACGCGTGCATGCAGACATTAGATATTTGTGTGTACACAGATGAAATTAGGACCTCAGAAGACAGAATGTGTATTCCCTTCACAGCTGAAAACCCTCTTTACAGAAGTTAATGAATTAAAATGGAAACAATCTATGCCATCCAAAAAGTACCTCACTCCCTTCTGTGCCAAGTAACACTTTCCAGTTTTACTTGTCTCCTCTGAATATAATTTGGGATCATTTTACAAAAAACATAAATTAATAGTGTACAAGGGGAACTGCAAATGACACAATAGTTTTATCCAGTGTAAAGGCTGAGAGATAACAAAGCGTTGCTGGATAGGGAGTAATGGCTAAGCACACGTGCAGTCAGTGTCTTGGAGCACCCAAAGCATACAACAGCAGAAAGGATGCAGTCTGTACCAGTTCTGAACAAAGAAGTTTCAAGTAATAAGCACAACAGTGGGGCGGTGAGCTCTCAAGATCGATGTTGTATTGCATCAGATTCCGTAAGTAAAGAAGTTGGTAGCTGCTCCAATCCTTCAGGAAGATTTTTTATTTTTATGTAATTTAATCTAAATTCACAGTAAAAGCAAAATGCATCTGCAGTGCTACCTTGGGTGAATACATTTTTGAAGTAACGGTTGCACCAGTGAACTTTTTTGTTTTCTTTGCCACCCATCAGAGTAATGGGCTCCTTCTCAGCTATGAGGATAACTATGGACATTGGTCCTTTTCTGTGCCAGCAGGTGACATACCGTAGGCCCTTTAAATGACCAGAGGCACAAGTTTAGGCAACTGAACTGACCCAAATGATGGTATTGACAAGGGACTTGACTCTAGTCCCTGCACATAGGTGCCCTTGACCTTCGATGTGCTCTGGGTTTACTGCATGGCCTCCAGCTGCTGCTCCAGGAGGAAGCAGTCCCATATGATTCCTGTGTCATATTTGCTAGCCGTAGAGGGTGTCTGTACTAACTGCCCAAAGAACAGCTCAAACAGCCTTAAACACTTATACACAAGCCCCTGGGGTGAGATCCAGTTTCATATTAAGACTTCTATCTACATTTAGAGGTCTAGATGCATGTTGGATGTTTTGACTTTCCAGTCAAATGACTTTCAATGATACCTAGAGAGTGAATCCTCTGACAAACCACAATATTCAGTTGTAGACATACAGAGGGACTCATGGTGCTGTGAGGGAGGGACCAAATGAATAAATGAATGTATGACAAAGTGGAAAATACAAGGCATGAAATGTTGATCTGTTTAGGAAAAAGCTTTTATGGGAAGTGGAGGAGGGAACATTATGTGGTAATTGATTTGTATTATTTTGTTTTGTCTTGGCAAAGAACAGTATAGAAGTATCATCAATTCTATAAATGGAATAATACATTTCATAGCAGGATTTTATAGTTAGTGACTCTATAATCTTTAAAATTTCTAAGAAAATTGCAAGTATTTTAAAAGAAGCAATTTAAACAAAAAGATTCAGAAGTAAAGGTTTCAATACTTCCATAGCAAAATGGAGCTAAAAATGAAATAATAGGTTGCTTTGTATTCCTGGACTTGCATATTGTAAAATATTTGATGAAAAAACCTCTTCCACTGAGGTTCTCTGATGTGAGACAGTATTAGGGATTAGAAAAATCTGTTGGAATGCCACAAACAAAAGAAGTAATAGATGTATGGTAAAAGGTAAGTCAGAAAGTCTTCTAAGATGATATTAAGCAGCTGATGAGTAAAAAAAAAAAAAAAAAAAAAAAAAAAAAAGAGAGAGAAAAAAGAGATAATACTTTCCACTAGAAACTCTGAAACTCTGACGTGGCAGATAAGCATGCATTTAATGATGGTTCATTACTGGTTTACCATTTTAAAGTCAGGAAATAGAAGAGGAAAACAACAGTAGATCTTGGGAATAGTTCCTAGAACTGAAATTCTGACATCATCTCCTTTCTCTACGTGTTGTCTGTGGAAAGTTAGGAACTTCAGACTGCGTTTCACTTTAGCCCAGCAGCCTGAGTAGGAAATGTCTAAACTGAAAAGAGAAGATTTGTTTGTTTTCCACATAGCAAACAGCACTACGATCAGAGCGCCTCTGAAAGCTGGACTCACAAACAAGACTGATTTCTTGATTTAAGTAAAGAAGTCGGTGGCTGCTGTAATCCTTCAGGAAGTTTTTCTATTTTTATGTAATTTAGTCAACATTCACTGAGTCACACTGGTTCACTTGTGAGGTGAACCTAACCCTCTGCTGAGGGGCAGCATGAGTTTGTATGTATGGGGAGGTGAGGAGCATTGACTCGGTGAAGACTAGGGGACAGACAGGGAAAGGAGGCAGAAGACAAAACTAGCACTTGCAGCAATCCTTGAGAAGGCTTCTTGGGCTGGTTTCTCACAGCATACTGGTTCATTACAGACATTGCTTCTGACATTCCGTTCAATTTATTTATGAAAACATTCGTCACTAGTAGCTGAGAAAGAATTAAAATCAGTGACCACAAAGGTGATCACATTAGTCCCCTCCTTTATTAAAGGCACCATTTAAGTCCCATTGAAATGAATGAAAAAAATCCAGTGATTTGAAAGAAAATGAGAGTGTGGCATAATATTGTAGTGTTAAAAACCAATACCACCAACAATAATACCTAATAAACAATCTGGTATGTTGTTTTATAAGCTGCCATGGGTCTTTCAGTAACCAGTAAGGAAGATATTGTGGAACACTATTGCTATTACGAAAGCTAGTTGATCTATTCCATAACTGCTCTTCTGTGTTTCGCTGCTTGTAAGCATAAAGAGCTATTCCTGTGTGAATCCATCATTAATCTCCAGCTAGGCTGTGAGAACTATATATATATATATATATATTTTTTTTTTTTTTTATTTTATTTTTTTTAATACTGGGTACTCAGGCAACAAGGTGATCCAGCCCACAGCTTATACTAATCAGTAATTTTATAATTATTGACAAATCAGCTAAAGTGCAAGCTTCATTCTGAACTATATTTGAAGAGTTTGCTCTTCAGCTACTCTTCTGTAATAAATCTATTTTCCTGTCAAACAGATTGAAACTGCATTTCTTCATTGCATTAAAAATTATAGCTGTGTTAAGAATGCATCTGGCAGCAGAAGCTTAAACAGCTCAATTTAGGTGCTGAGCGAGACTCCAGTTGTCCTTGATGACTTGTTTATATGTTATACGTAGAACATCTTTTTGATCTTTCTTGTTAGGTGAGCTTATATGTCACTATTAAGCTTTGAACTGATTGACAGCTTGCAATGGAACAATTAAGTTTGAGGTTTTTTCTATGTATCTGCTTGGTTTTTCACAAGCAATAAGTGTAGACTGAGTATCTTTGGAGGTTAGTGTTCAGAGCTCTGTGTGGGCACTGTGCACTAAGATTAATTAGTGGTAACAAAATATATACATATGTCTCTCACAGGCTCACTTGAACACTTTCTTGGTTTTTTTCCTTAGCACATGGAAGCGAATATTTAAACTCTAAGAACAAAACTATACCTGCCAGTTGTACTAAATACAGCTTCTATTTCACTACCTCATGTTAAAAAATGTTGCCTGTGAATGTCTGTAAAGTAACAAGTCACTAAACTCGTTACGTCACTGGTACAAGACTGAGATGTCTGGACACAGGACTCTGTAACAGGCTCCTTGGCCCTTTTAATTTGAAAAAAATGTCCAGTAGCACTCAGGCAATGTAAATGATTCAGGCATTTCCTCTTCCAGTTGGATTTTAATCTGAGATGGTGCAGACATCAATGCACAGACCATGTTACCTTTGCCACTGGGAAAGGTTATGCACCTATGAAGCAGCTATGGAGCTCCAGAACCATGGTGACAGTGTACTGGGGTGGCTCACCATCTCCTTGCTAGAAAACAGCCTGAGTAACACAGCAAGGTAATGAAAAAAATAAGGAGTAGAAGTTATGGTAATTGAAGCCTAAGCTTGGTCCATTCTTCCTTTACAGCGATAATGCTATTGTAAGAGCATATTCTCTGTTTATATGCAGAGATAAGCGTGTACCCAGTCTGAAGCATGGAGAAAACCAACAGAAAGACTCTCAGGGGGTTCATTGAGTTCCAGTTCCATTTTAATGCACATTTCAATGGACATCACAATTTAGAGTTGTGTTTCAGGCAGCACAAATCATGCTATAGTGTTAGAAACTATTTCAGCTCATGATGAGGCAGTTAATAAGCCTTGAAGGATATAAGATGCACTCAGAAGAATCAAAGCAATGATACTTAGCTGAGTCATCAGAGAAGACTTCTTCCCTCATCCGTTCTGGCATCTGTTAAAATGAAGGTATTTCAATCTATTACATTAATGACTGATTAATGATCTATGGAATTTCTCTACCTGATGAAAATATGCCCACGGAGTGATAAACCATGTCATGACTGCTTATTCTATTTTATTATGATGTCCCAGCAGACTTTGCTGTACATTGCACATAGAAAATATCTACCTCACTTTTTTTTTCCAGTCTCTAGTACTATCATAAGGTTTTCTTAGTCACTCTCATCTTTGTCACATACATTTTATTTCTGTTTTCATGTTTCTACTTCTTTGTAAGCATATAATTCCATGGATTGTTGTAATTTAACTTTGATTACTTTTGTAACATAATTCTTACTCAGTTTTCTTTCTGAACAATCAGTGTACATGCTATATTATATTGAAAATATAATATTTATTCCAACAATATTTACTATACATTTCATACAGTTAATTGCACAATAAAATATTTTCCCTTTTCTACATATTTTAGGAAAGTTATTTCTCCACCTACAACAACAAATCTAGTATTTTATTCCCTCAATAAACACAGAAGGACAAAAACACGAATAAAAACCTCTTTATGTTCCTTTAAAATGTATTTTTTAAGATAAACACAGAATAAACAGTTGTGATATTTCTGAAAGGTATATCTAGAACAAAACATTTTGCTCTATTTTTCCCCCCTAAGAGACTGAAATTTAAAGTGAGAAGGAATAGATAAGAGTTTTGGCACCCTGAACATTTCTGGTTGGGTTGGTTGTTTTTCTCACAGTGAAGAACAACAGAATTTTATCCTAAATCTCTTTTGAAATGAAAAATTCAGCTCACAACTCTACTTTTACCTTAAACCACTCTAAATCAGGTCAGGATTTAACAGAATGAGGTCTGTTAAAGATCCAGGAGCAATTGAATTACAATATAACAAATCATGTACTTAAAGCAATCTCAATTAGGTAACACATTTGTCAAGTCAACATTTTTTGTTGCTGCAGAACTAATTATGAATCCACATTCACTTATGCTGCCACTGGCATTAATCCAGTATATGATACCATAAACATTTATTCCTTATTTAAACATATTTGGGGAGGGAGAGAGGTGCATTCTGTAGATAAGTGATGTCTACACTTTGGAATTGCTTTTCATTCATCTATGCACTTTTAAATATGGTGAAGAAAAGACCTTATATCACCAGTTTAGTGAGCTTTTCAAGTGAATCTAGACCAAGTGCTATAATTGGAGATTTTGAATGGATTAGTCCAATAGCAAAAATGTTAAAATCTGGAGATTGTAAACCATGAAAACTAAGCTTCGAAGAATATTTTTAGGAATGCATCTGTTATGTAATCACAGGCATCAAGGCAATTCTGTAAGAATATAAGCACATGAAAATCTTTTGGCATACATATATACCTTGTAAATACATTAGAACTGCATGGAGCTTCCCTCAGATTCTCATGAAAACTGAACATTTGAATGTAAATCACAGCAACATAAGTTATAGCTCACTCTAGGTGATTTTCTTTAGGAGTGCACAAATCTTTGCCTATTATAAGGCATGTAGAAAGTCAGAAACAATCGTGTATATGCTATTCCTTTCTCAACCTTAGGAATAAATTAACAAATTAAAAGGTAAATCAGCTCTAAATATACAAATAATTATTATTTAAAAATAATTATTCTTTAGAAAAATGTAAATGGAGAAAATGTCACCTGAATGATACTTAAAAATAATCTGAAATTATGATAGTTCATTCTATGAAACATAAGCTGGAGGGCTCTAACAAAAATGGTACTAGACAATGGAGAGGATGCAGATTTGAGGATAAGAAGCTGTCTGGGTGGTCTGATGAGAGTTGACTGCAAGAGATCCATTATCCAAAAAGGGATACCAGGTATCCAAGTAGAGAATAATGTATAAACGTGAAATGTAAGTAGAGTGCTGCAGACAGAGGATCCTTAGGGAAACAGGAACAAACAAAGGAAACTTAAACATCGATACTGATTGCATTGTATCATGGAAAGACAGAGACCAATAATTTCAGCATAGCCTGAGGAACATCTATTATACTATCTGCAATGAAACCTTAGTTCTTTGGTTAGAAGGGACTGTCATCATGATGTAATCTGTCCTCCTAACCATAAGGTACAGCTTGATTGCTCTAGTGAGTCTATTCTCTATGGCTAAACTACAGTGTGATTTTTATTATTTTTAAAATTTTGAATGGATAAACAAGTCACCAGTTTGGGGGGGGGGGGGGGGGGGGGGAAGATGAACCCCTCCCCCCATGATAAAAACAATTATTGACTTTAGGCTTCACATCCCTCCTGGCAAAAAATATCTGAATTTAATACTGTAATGGTTTATTTGACATTCCTCATGAGTGGGCAGGAGCTGGAGGGAAGAAGAGAGGTTGGAACCTTCAGAAGTGGATCTGCCCTGGGGAGAAAGTTTGTGTTTTCTGCTTTAAAAACAATCCTCTTCTTCTCTGACACTCACTCTGACTCCAGTGTTTGTGTTTAATGCCAGATCAAATGCTCCTATGACAACACTAAACTGAATGAATTAGAGAAGAGGGAAAGAAAAGAGGACTTCTTCAAACAATAATAAAATTACACATCTACGCCAATTACAATATCTGGTAAACCATCCATAATTTTATGAAAAGAGATGTTCTTATCTAGAATTAAAAGATTAAGAAAGCATTTCTTGTGTGGTAAATTATTAACCTCCAGTAGTCTGCTGAAAACAAAAGTGTTGCAACTTGAACTTTTCCATTGTCAGCTACCTGCTTTTGTCTGGTGAGTTAAAGGGTTCTCTAAAAATCACTTGTTTCATTAAAGAGCTTTTCTATGACAGCAAGGATGAAAACAATAAAATGCAACCATATGTATTCCATGAATTAATTACTTTGAATACAACAGAGTCTAGGGGAAAAAAATCAACCACCTTTGGCAAGAATTTCTCACAATCCAGAAAGGAAATAATTCTTGGAAAGGAAGAGTTTTGTTCAAGGTGCCCTTGCAACAGAATCTTTCACTTTTACTTATTGTGGTTTTGCTGTTTGGTAAATAATCCAAGCCTTTCATTATGTACAAAACCTGCACATTTTTTTTTTTTTTTTTGTTGTTGTGAAAAACAGAGCTACTGCTTCCCCCCCAAAGCACTGAAATATTTAATGCCATTTTAAGACAACAAACAAATATAGTTGAAAGGAATTATTTCAGTCATTTGATAGCTCTAGGGAGTTATTTTGAAATTCTGAATTCAAGTAAACAGTCAATTCAAGCAACTTCATGTTTCATTCCCAATTATAAATAGAAGATAATGATTTAAATAAAATAAATGCAGAAGTTCTAAAGCAGTATGGATCTTAAAGTTTCATAGGTAAATCACAAGGGAAAAAATATATGATGTTAAATTTCTAAAAATGAGGTTAATTTTTATATGTTGGATCCACATGACCCCTTATTTCAACTGCATCAATAATATTTTTATGCTCTCTGTAGAGCTTTGGCCAATTGACATGTAGTTTCGATGAATTTATTTGCTTAAAGTTTTGTAACAGATATTTCTACAGTACTCTTGGTTCCATAGAGTTTATGTCATGGAAGTGACTCATTGATTGCCCAGCAGAAGTGAAGCTTAATCCTTCTGTACCTGAAAGTCTTATATATTTTATAAACAATTTATATAATTCTTACATGATCTATGTAACCATACCTCTTGATTACTATGTGTGCATATACATTTCTGCATGGTGCAGCTCATATGCAAGATACTGATCCTTCACTGATTTTCTTGTGGGGAAAGAGGATGAAGTCATTGCAGTTTATGACCTGAACTGCAGTGAGGAGTTTTTTTTTTTTTCCTCTCTGTTCAGTTTAGCATTTCTGACTTGTTAAAAAAATAGTGCATGTATGAGTTTCAAGACTTCCTTGCTGTATGATGGTGGCATCTACTCAGGTTACAGCACTGCACCTTGAGGGAATGAAAACCAGACACCACTTTATTATCTAATGACAGCTACTGTAAAACCTAGTGTAATTCCTTTTTTTGCTTAAGGTGTAATAGAAATAGAGTCTGTTGTAGCCAACCACCTCTCTAATACTTACCATCTTTATCTATCTTCATCTTTTGTGTTAGTTTAGGCATTTTGCTTCCCTTTTGCTGAAAGTTCTGCCTGACATTTCCTGTGTGCTTTCAGTACCTTTTTTTTTTTCTTTTTTTTTTTTTTTTTTTTTTTCCCCCTTACAGCATCTCTAATCCACTTTCTCTATTCCCATTCACTCTGTCTGAGCTTTTGTCCTTCTCTGGCTTGGTAAAAAAAAAAAAAAAAAAAAAAAAAAAAAAAAAAAAAAAGGCACAAAAAGAACCTGTACGTATTAGATGTTAGAGCTTTCCCAAATGTATTTTGCTTCTCTCTTAGGGATCCATACTTAGCACTTTTCTGTTCTAACCAAAATTAAATCTCACCATCTCTTTGCAATTTACAGTAGATCTGACTAAAGAATATAATATAAAATTATAAAAATCTTGCTAGGAAAATTTGAGACAGTTGCTCTCTGGTTTTTATTGGGCCTATTGTAGCATTAAAACTGGTGAAGTTTGAAGTATATGAGAAAACTTAAATGTTTTTGTTATACTTCATTTGTACATGCTAGAATTTCTTGTGGAGTTTGCTTTGTATTATCCTTGACTAAAAGAATCACAGACATTAGCAATCAAAGACACAGATTAGGTCATCGCATCTATTTTTATCATAAAACTGGTTCTTTGCCCATAATGTATCTGAATGACTTGTCCAGTATACTTCCATATGACCCCTTTCCAGTTGTTAAGACTTACAAAGCTATTTCTATTGATATTCATCCAGCATTTTGCTGTACTCAGTTTCATCCAAGTACTTTTACCCCATATGCCCTCAGATTATGCTAAAAATGCTTTTCTGTTCCTCAGGCAAATTCTTGACCACTGAAATGCAGAGGCATTTCTTGCTTTGGAGCCAACAGGATATCTGTGTTAAAGAATGAATCTGGTTCTTAATATTTACAGTAAGGGTAATTCCCCTGCACTCTTTATCATTCTTGAATCAATAGAGACTATATGGGAAACTTCAAATAAAATCAGATAAGTGTCTTGGTGTCTTTAATTGAGATATTGTAATAAGCATTTTCTCAGCACCTGTTTCCCAAGAGAATATCCATAGCCTAGAAAATAATACCCAAACCTTGACACAAAATGCATGTAAGCACTACAGAAAGGGGTATAAAAGAATCTGCATACTGCTGCTTAGAGCTAATAAACAGGGAACAATGAACGCGAAGGTGTAACTAGGATTTCTGCCATCACTGAATCTATGGCTTCTCAGCTCCTGGAAACCACTTCTAGCTATCCAATGTATAGCATCTCGAATACTCTTCTTGAGGAAACAAGATTTAATTCTTCTTTTCTAAGGTATAAGCCATAAAAACCCCATCACCAACAATGAAAAAAAAAAACAACAAAATGTCCTAAAACTGATTGTCTTATAAAATTGCTCATGTGGAGGAGACAGGAACACCAGGCTCATAACAGTAGCTCCTATGTCCAAGGAGAAAGCTCTAACCACTGCTGACAGACCTTCCTCCTTTAGAAGAGCTCCAGAGCCTGTGCAGTGCTGAATCCTTTGCAGGCCAACAGGAGAACAAAATCAAACAGAGGAGAGCTACCTTTCTGGTGAGCTATAACAATTATTTCTGAAGTATTTTCTCCCTAGAAACAATATTTTTTTTATGAAAACTGATATTTTCAAATAAACCGTAACACCAGAAGCTGGAAAAGGAAAGAAAGAAAGAAAAAAAAAAAAAAACAACCCAAAAAAAAACAACCCACAAAAAACCAACAACCACCAAACCAAACCACGCCAACCACTTAAAAAATTAATAAAAAAAAAAAAAAAAAAAAAAAAAAAAAAAAAAAAAGTTGGCAGTACTCACATGTAATGTTTTTCCCCCAAGGACTTAAAAGTATTTGACAAAATTAAATTAGGCCACTCAATAGCCATGAGGATCAGATAGTCTGTTCCTACAGAACTGAAAAGAGAGATTTGGGAAGGTTAAATATTTCAACAAAGTTCATAGAACAAGACAGACTTAAAGGAGAGAAGAGAAGAATTCACTACTTTTCATAACATTCTACTTCTCTGCCTGCTATGTGCTCTCCCACATTTCTGATATTTATATTCAACATAAACTCAAAAAACCTTCATAGAGTTCTGAACTTTCATATAAGCCTCTTTTTGGTACATTCTCCCACTGCTCTCTTTTTACCTTGGATATTCAGCATATTCTGATAGTTTCCTCTAAGTAAGATTTGCTATTATGTATCAACCTCCTTTTTTGTTGCAAAGTAAGTAGTTTTGCAATCCTGAGTACAAACTAATTTTTATTTATTTTTTTTCTGAATAGGTCAGTAACAGACAATTGTGTGTAATAGACTCTTCTGTTATTTATTTGAGTTTCAGTTGCTCTTTCAGCTTCAAGGTTGGATCCTGCTCCCGAGAAATCCATGAAAGCCATCTGCATTGTGACTTGGAGGTACACGTCTGAGGGATGAATGTATCTCTTATTTCTCTGATACATCCCGCCCTATGGTACTGAGGTTTCCAAGTCTTGTAGTTTTCAGTTTTGTAACATTGTTGTACCGGTAAGTAACAAACATGTATCCCCTCTATTAGTTCTTAGCTTCTCTGTGAGAGATCAAAAACCCTGGGAAGTGACTTGTCCATGTCTGCTGTTCTTTCATATCTAATAAATATTTGGAAATAATTCATTCGGATCCAGAATTTTGTCAACATTTCAGTTAATCTTCCTTTCTAGACACACTATCATAAAACTATTACACAAATCTCTGTTCCTCTCCCAGAATGTTTCCTAGATTTGATCCTCCTGTGAGAGGGAATAAATTCACACTCACAGTAATGTCAAATGCATCTACCATTTATTTATCACATTTTAAAAACAAATTCTTAGCCCATAACATCATTCTTTCCCTGCTATTCACGAAAACATTTCATGGTGTTTTAGATGCCCCTGGTTAGTTTATCTTAATTTAGAAGGCTTTAAAAGGAGATGACAACAGACAGAAACAAATTTATATCCTCTAATCTCTGTGTTCTGTGTGCTATATATTTTCTCAAGAGATGAAAACTTGTCTTGAAACTTTGATTTTACCAAAAGATTTGCTACTAAATAACAGTGCAATTTTTTTGAGATAGGTCCACTGTGAGGTCCAAATTAGTATCATCAAACATATATTATAACGTCCTTGTGTTATTGTCACCAAGAGAAAAACACTCATGGCAAAACTTAGTTCTGGCGCAGCTGGGTAAATCTGCAGCTGTTTCTACTAAGGTTTACTTTGCTAGTGTCTCCTTTACAGGGGATATTAATAATAGGTATTTAAACTGTTCTAAAGAATAGCACTTGGTATATTAAAGGCTAATCGTCTGTGTAGGTTAGTTATCATTCCCAGGGCCAGCATTCAGAAGAGGTGATCACGCAGACATCTCTGTGGTTCAGGGTGAGAATCTAGCACAGCTAACTTAAGACATCTAAAATCAGCGATCTAACTAAACCTTGTCGTGGAGACTTGCAGATGACAGTTCATCAAAGCAAAGAATCGTGACCTGTGAGAGTGTTTCTCTCTCAGGTTATGTGAGTTATCTAGATCACTAATTCAAACTGAATTTCTTATTTTCATTGGCTCTTATCTTTCATATTTATCACATATCTTTATTTTATATTATGAAATTTCCTGTTTTCTTCCTAAATGGATTCCTCTAAAGAAAATCCCCTTTCATAGAAGCAGTTTTCATTTTTTTCTTAAACTGCTTAACAGAAATATTGAGGTATAACTAGACAGGTTTTTTTAAAGATTAAGGGTAATCTTGTTATTTTAGGTCAAAACTCTTCTTGGTCCTTTCTCAGCTGTTTAAGAAAGATAGAGATCAGTATCTCAAGCACAAAAATTTAGTCCTACCGAAAGGAGTTTCAAGGATATAGCATAAATATTATTCACAGTGAGATTATTCTTTGGATGAGTACTACAGTAGTGATAGTGTTCACAGTATCTCTGTGTGTTTTCCTCTGTGGTTTTTTTTTTTTGTTAGTTTTTTTTTTTCTTTTTCATTTTTTTTTTTTTTTTTTTTTTAGTGATGTATACTAAATATTCTGAAGAGCTGTTACAAGCATTTCTGT
This sequence comes from Falco naumanni, assembly GCF_017639655.2. NCBI lineage: Eukaryota > Metazoa > Chordata > Aves > Falconiformes > Falconidae > Falco > Falco naumanni. Next base: position 3,384,066 of record NC_054059.1, on the reverse strand, counting down.
TAGTGCTTTTGAATTTTTTTTTTTTTTCCTTTTCCACTCTATTGTATTTGTAAGGTTATGGAACAGGTAATAGAACAAATATTCAATTTTAGATGGTTAATGAAGAAACAAGTGCACAAGTCCATCTGTTGTGAAATTCCTTCCATCCCTTGTGTAGCACATAAGGTACATTCCAGGATTTTTGATTCTTTCTTTCTTTTTTTTTTTTTTTCCTCTGGAAGGGACAAAACAAGTTTGAATAACCATTAATTAAACCAGACTGGCAGGGGAGAAGTGTCTATCACAGCCTATTCATTCTCCTTCACAGTCCTACTTCATGAGAATTTCCATTTTTTTAAGTAATGAGTACGCAGAACTACTGTCGCTGTCTCCTTGTAACCAGATGAAGAAGGGAATGATGCCTTGCCAAAATGTTGCTGCTCCCTTCTTTTTTTAATTCCCTTCTGTTTCAAAATCATAAATGGGTGTGAGGAGCTGCTCAATAACCACAAAAAATACTTGTATTTAAGGAAGTACAGTAAATTCTTGAGAGAGCTATCAACTGCAAATGTGGAGGGAGGAAGAAGAACTCCAGAAAGAGGGGTGAGACCAAACAATCTGACTTGACCTGAGATCATTGTTCCCGAACCATGAGGCTATTTGCAGCAAGTACCCAAAGACACTTAACTCACCTGTGTCAACTGCTTTGGATTTCTTAGTATTACACTGTGAAACTCCATGCAGAAAGCAGGTGAGTTACAATCTGCTCCAGACTAATTCTCACAGACACAGGGATATACGCAGTCATCTCTTTTCCTTTCTGTACAGTTTCCTGGCCTTTCTGAAGGCAGATTACAAGGCACTGGATCGCATAACTCCGTATGATTTCATCTCTTCTCTGTGTTGCCTAACTCACTCCATATCTTTACCAGTGGTTCTATCTGAGAGTAATGCATCCTTGTTCTTGCAACAGGAGCAACCAAAGCAGCCTGAGAGGCAGTAGTTGTACCTTGAGCAGAACCTGGGGCCTGAGCCATGGGACAGGCAGGGAATGATCTTTCATAGCTTAATGTTTGCAGCATAGAGTATTTTACTTTTTTCGGGAAAAAAAATAAATTACTTTCCTTTTTTTTTTTTCCTCTTTTTTAGATGTCTGAATACCGTCATGCTCATTATAGGGAGACAAAGTAGTACAAAGTTCATTGAAAACTAAAAATTTCATTAGACAGTAGGATTTCTGAGTGCACGGTTTTGCTGTGTTTAGTGGGAGAGACTAAATCCTTCTAAATCTCTGGTTCTGTTAGCCTCAAAAAGACATAGTGATAACATGATATTTTGCTTATAGGAGCTGTGTGCAAAATGCATGGCAAATTGGAATTTGCTAGAATCCTTAGTCACAGAAATATCTTGTTACCATCTAGTTGAATTAAACGACTGATTCTTTGTGTGTGTAGTCAGAGAACTAACTATATTTTATAATATGTGATTCCCATTTTAATGGTTTCATCTAAATTTTCTTTATTTATTGAGATCTTAGCTAGTATGAACTATTAAAATTAGATATTTGATGTGTATTTGAACAATATCTTACAGAGAGGTGCATATTGTTGTAGTATATTCTTTCACATAAAATCCCAGGCTAAAAAAAAAAAAAAAAAAAAGACAAACCAAAACAAAAACAAAAACAAAACAAAAAAAAACCTTTACTGGTGGAATGCTGAAATTTCCTTTAGATAATCACTACTATTCATTTCACAAAAAAAAAAAAAAAAAAAAAAAAAACAAACCAACAAAAAACAACAGAGAACTCAAACAAACAAAACAAAAAGCACCTAGTCAAGGTGTTCTGGGGGCACAATATAACAGAAAAAGCAATTCTATTGGTGCCTCACCTTCTTTTCAGTATTCTTTAGGCTTAAATGACTCCAGAGGTATTTTAGTTACTGTAGGTGGTAAGATTAAAACACTAGTTGGAACACTACTGGTGTCTCAGACAGAATACCCAATAAATGATGCCTGTGTTCTGTACAGTCCCTGGAGACAGCTAATATATCCATACAGCTAAGCAGCTACATTGCCTCTCCCTTGCTGAAGAGGTATTCAAATGCTTAGTCAGAATAATTTAGCAGTTCCTCTGAGAAACCTGAGCTGTTCAAAGAAATGTTATCAAGGGTAAGAATCTCATCTGATGTTTTTCCACTCCTCATAGATTTTTTTTCTTCAAGTCAGGCTCATGTTCTACCTGATATGCTGAAGCTCCTTGCTGAAAATCCAATTTGCCTTCAAATATTTGGCACTGCTTCAAGGAAAATGATCAAATGATCAAGTTCACCTTGATCCCTTAATTTTGAAATTGCTTGGCTTGCTCTTTTCCCCACAGTGTTGGGTCGAGATTTTCTTCCCAGGGTGAGTTTCAGTTCATATTCTCTATTTTCACCAGCAGAGTTGCAGATTTGTAGTATGTCTGTCAATTTGGATTTTTTTCATGTGTCAGGCTGCTTGCCCTTGAATGTTTGCCAGTATGAGAAAAAGGGAAAACATCTAACCAGCTAAAGGAAGAAGAGAGTTCCAAGTATGCAGTAAAAAGATGAGTTCAAGGCTAAATGGACTAATGGACTTCCCCCCCGCACCCCACCCCCCCCCCCACCCCCACCCCCCCCCCCGAGTTTCTGGTCTCAAACTTAATCCATAAACTATTCTAATCTACAGCTGTGAGAAATGGCACCTTCAGGAGAAGCCCTTCTGTCACTGACATCTTACCTAGCAGGAATCTAAGGAAAGCAGAACGGCCTGATGGTGTTCTTTTCCTTTCTGTTGCTATGTGAAAGATCATACGGGGCTTGGAGTGTTAATTAAGGAGATACAGAACTGTATAAAGAAATTCTACCCTCTGAACTCTACTCCACTGTGGGCATTATTTCGACCAGCCACAGTACTGAGTGGAAGGCCCCACGCTTTGTGTCTCCTCAATTTGAACTAAAGAGCCAGGATCTGTCAGCAGACAGCTCACATCTAACGCAGATCAAACGTAAAGGAAGATTAAAACCTCTATTGCCAATGGGTATATGCTTATATTAGTACAGCCAGGGATCTGCACCGATGTATTCATTTCTCCACAACAAATGGTTTCTTGTGTTTCTCTGTTTCCCACCACCATGATGTATTGTGCAAAGTGGTACAGTATTATTTCTTCATGGGGAAGGCAAGCTCCATGCTAAAGTAAGAATTAAAAACCATCCCATGTAATTTCTTTCATAATGCTTTAAAAAAATAATGTTATATTGTGTTTTATTCTCCCTTTATTCTAACTGAGGATTTTTTGCTGATGGGCTATGCTTCCAGATGAGAGATTTCCAAAAGCACTTTGCTGACAGATAATTGACCATTTGACCACTGGTCCACATAGCTGTGGAATTGTGAGTATAACTTTCAACTTCCTCTTTTTTATATTCTTCTGCTTGCAATTTCATAGCATTCTGGAATGTCCTTTCCCTGCAGAATCGTCAAGAAAGAGCACAGTAATAGAGGTCATCTGTGAATGTAATGAAAAGTCTCACAGGAATCACTCTGTGCATACAATGTCAGTGGAGGTGTGAGCTTTGCTGTGATTTTATTCCAAGCTTGCAGAGCTCTGATTCCTACTATATGACTTTTTTTTATGGTCCCTAGTTCAAGCCATGTCAGTTGTTTTGCTTAGGACTCTGTAACTTCTTTATTCTTTCTGTATGTCTATGGTTAATGATCATATTGAATTCTAAATTGGAAGGCAGAAAGATAAAAAGGTAATTCTACAGGTGCCTGGACATTATTTATTAAATATTTTTCAGTCTAAAGATTTTTTTTTAATAAAAGAAAATAATATCATTGCCATTGAGAGTTCCTGTTCAATTTTGTGATTAATATGTTATTATCATAAGAAATCAGCACAAAATTGCAGTATCCTGTACATATTAATTGCATTGTGCTTTACTTTCTATTAGTTGATCTCATTTTTTTTTTCATGTCACAGCAGTCTCAAGTAGTTTATTATATATCTTCCATATTATGATATCATCAGGCTACATAACTTGACTTACCAGGATTGGATATGGTCTGGTTTTGGCATAGAACATTACATATTTTTTCTCATACTACTTTTTAAATTTTTTACAGACACTAAGTACTCCTGATTTAAACAGCTTTTCTAGATCAGAATATCCTCTTTTCATGCTGTGATGAAACATTCTGACATTTTCAACATGAACAGAACGTAACCAGTCATCCAATGTGCTAGAGAGGGAAGAAGGTCTTTGCAGTACACTGGAGAAATGATTCAAAGGTAGCACAGTTTACCCGTCCCGTTTGTTTAGATTGCACTCACTTTGGAGCAGGGACTGTTTAATGTTAATGAATATTAAGACCCTTAATTCATTTAAACATGCATGGTTACTTTGCCTGTAAAACAAAAAATTACAATAAAGTTTGCAACTCATTCATACAGGTTCTTGGGGTTTTCTTTTTTTTTTTTTTTCTTCCCCCACCCCATGTATTTTTTTATACTGTAGCTGTGGTCTCACTCTTACCAGCATTCTAGGAATGCAAAATAATCTAAAGGCAAGATGACACTTAGGCCTGGAAATGGATTTTTTTTTTTTATTAATATTTTTTAACTTGACTTTATTTCCACTATTCAATAACTCTCCCCAAAATCTTACTTTTATCTGATAGATGTGAGCATACTGACTTTGCAGGTCTGAGGCCCTGTAGGGCACTATTAAGGGCCTTACAGAAGTCCCTTTTAAAAAGTCATTTTTAACTGTGAAGAATGTAGAGTGATGTTTGCTAGATTTCTGCTCTCTCTTGAACCCAGTTCAAAAAGACAATTTCCCAGATGCTCCTGAGGAGTGCCTTTGTCCTTTGAACTGTCCCAGACCAAATGCCAGTTACTCAGAGTCACTACCCTCTTCTGCAGGATGCCTCATTGAGACACTAATAGGACACAGATCAGACCCTGTGGTGTGCTGCCATTGCATTTACTTTTGCTGTGATGAAAAGTAAACAATTTCAGAAAAGCATATTCAGTAGCTGTTTGTTTGTGAACTCATGCAATTGCATTAGGAACAATCTACATTTTATGCTGAAGTACTGTTAAATATATTCTTTGATATGTACATTCAGGAACTCCAAAAAGTAAAGGTTTAGATAAGCTGAAATAAAGAACCTGACATTTCATTCATATCAGGTGATGCTGGGGGGGGGGGGGGGGGGGGGGGGAAGTAGTCACTTTAGAAACAATAAAACAATAAAAGGTGAAAATTAACATAAACAGTTGAGTGAGAACGAGTTGATAACCTGACTAAATACTTGGAAAATCATCCAGTATAATTTCAGTCTCTGTTTGAACCTACTCCTCTTTTATTTAAAGGTACATAGGATTCTGTGGGGAAGAGGGGTTGATTTTCAGAAAACAGACAGAGGCTAGCTAACTTGTATTTCAGTGTTTTGTCATACAGACAGTTTTGCAAAGGACAGATTATACTGGGCCCCATTCTGCTAAAATTTTGTTGGGGATCCAGACGTAAGTACATAATGACAACTAAAAGTTCTCTGAATAGCATGAGGTATTTTTTGGGGGTGATAAGTAACAGCAAGGATAAAACAATTGGAGGTGGTGACTGGGCAATTTAAGGTTACACAAACACGGTGTTTCAATACACCCATGCACAAAATCTAGGAAGAAATAGTGCAGTCCACTGACATGGGCTCACATACCAGAACACAGTGACTCTGAAATAGCTTAAATGTAAAAGAATGCAAATCGTATTTAAAGAAAGGCTTTGCCATTTCAAAGCAATGAAAAACCAAATGTTTGGTTTTTATTTTAAATATAAAAAATATAAAATAATTAAAAAAAAAAAAAACCAACCAAAAAACAAATAGTTGTGGTTTAACCCTTGTAGGCATCTCAGCCCCACACAGCCCCTTGTTCACTCCCCTCAAGCAGGATGGAAGAGAATCAGAAGGACAAGAGTACAAAACCCCATGGGCTGAGATAAAGACGGTTTAATATGTAAAGCAAAAGCTGCGCATGCAGGCATCATTCGCTGGTTCCCATCAGCAGGCAGATGTTTAGTCATCCCAAGGAAAACAGAGCTCCATCACATGTAATGGTTGCTTGGGAAGACGTATGCTATAGCTCTGAATGTCTCCCCAAAATTTCTCCTGCCTCACAGTTTCTGTTGCTGGGGATTATGTTATATGGTATGTGATATCCCTCTGGTCAGCCGGGGTCAGCTGCACAAGCACTGTAAGCGCTGTTCAGCAATAACTAAAACACGGGTGTGTTACCAACGCTGTTCTGGTCACCAATCCAAGACAGCACCATACAAGCTACTATGAAGACAATGAACTCTTCCAAACAAAACCAGTGCAACAGTTATCGTGCAAAAGACACAGAAGTGTTACTTAGAGGAGCTCACTCTCTCTGCCTTGAAAGAAGGACTGAGAGCTAACATCACAGGGGTGCATAGTAGGTACCTTCACAAGGGGAAATAGTTCACTATGTTGGAGAGAGGAACAAAGGGAACCAGTGGCCAGAGGTTAAAACTAGACACAATTAAATCATAAAGCAAGTGTGTATTTTTAATCTGAAGATTGATTAGACTTTTGTACAAACCTATCAGGGAAATGTCTTGCAATTACTGCACATTTCATGCCTTTAAATTCAAATTTTCAGGAAAATAAACTTTGTGAATCAGAAGTTATACTTTCCTTAAGCACAAATGTGATAAAACATTAAGCTATTGAAATATTACAGTTTGCAGTATTAATTGAATGAAAGAACAACTTATTTTCTTTTTTCCTGGCTGTAATACTGATTGATCAACTGGACATATATTTCAGCCACAGAATCAAACTTTGTTTCTGCTGCAGTTAGTATATCAGCATTAATGATCAAGAATGATAGGCTTCAGGTGGGGGAGAGACGGAAGAACCTCTTTTACACTTACAGAGCCAATTTAAATATTACTTTTGTACTTGCATATCTAACAGCACAAACCACTGAACATTGGTGAATTGGATGCCACCTTTCTAGTGTTTGTAAAAATCCATGTGCTTCACAACAAAAATTAATGAGAAATGGATCTCTTGCAGTGGTCGATAATCTAGTCCAGCCCATGGCATATTGTCAGAATTAAATGACAGGGCAAGAATGATGTGGAAGTGACTGCAAAGACAGAAAGGGCAGTTGGGCATGGCATTAATGAGAATGAGTAATGCTACTCAGAGACAAGAGTGGCTATATTAATGTACCCAGTAAGTAGGGAGCATTTTCAGCATGTACTATTTCAGAGGCCTGCCCTATGCCGAATCATTATGCAGTTGCTGAAAAACTCACACAAGTACTCGAGTATCAGATTCCTCAAACGGTGGTTCAAACCCACTGCTTCAGTTAATGACCAGAGCTACACACACTTCTCAAAAACGTCACACTGCTTCTCCAGGCAAATATTCCTGGATTTTTCTTTTTGTTTCTGTTTTTATTCATCCTGTATCTGTGAAAACTGTGTGCATTACCATTAAAGATGAGAGAAGTTCTGCTTGCACAAAACCTGTAAAACAGAGGCTGTAAAAGTTTCTGTAATTTCGTAACCCACATGAGAAGAACAATTATGATGCTGTTGTAATAACTGTATCCAACTACGAAGACTTTTCCTAATGAATACGGTGTAAAGGAGCATGTTACACTTTCATATTAATTTAAATAAAATCACTCCTTTTCTTTAATATTCTCCAACTTAGCACTCTAAGTACTATGAGTTAATAAAAAAATAAATTTATCTTCTCTGAGTTGTTTTATTATGTTTTATTATAATACAGATGAAATAGAAAATACTTGTCTGTGAAAATGGCAAAGACCCTCTGACACTGTACTGAAAACTTCTTATTTTGTACTTTTTGATGACTTCCTTCACAAGTTTTCATTTGCTAACCCACTAGTGTCCTTACTCCTCAAGGTCTCCGTTAGAAAACATAATTTTCTGTCTTTTCAGTGAGCAATAACAACAACTATTATTGTCATTTATTATTACACGCTGAGTTTTATGGCAGGAAGTCAGATATTATCTGCAACTTTCTCTGGCCCAAGTGACCAAAGTTTTACCGCTGAAGCTAACACTAAGGAGATAGTTTGATTTCTATACTGCAGAAATTCAGTTATAAGGTTACTACCACTTTTTTTTCCCCCCAACCTAAGAAAATATCTGTTCATCAAAATATCTAGCTGGGGAAAAAAGAAAAACAAAACCAACACCAAAAAACCACAAAACTTATGTTGGGTAAAAAAAAAAAAATAAAGTAAATTACTTCTTTAAAAATAAAATTTTAAATCCCACAGTATAGTAAATTAAATTGCCTTTTGCATACACAAAAACAGTCCTGCAGCAATTTATCAGTCTAAAACCACTATCAAAAATAAAACAGGAAGATACAGGCATTTTAGAGCAGTTTTTTGGGAGAAGTAATTATTTTTTCAGAAAGCTCTTCCTTAGAAGCTTATTGCACACAAAGAATCTAAAACACAGATTAAAAACAAGTACACTGAAACATGACCTCATACCATAGTTCATGACGAGAATTTATACAAAAACCTTTTTACAACTACTCACATTCCAGCTACATTTTGTGTGGTTGCATTCAAACCAGTTCTCGTTCTAGTGCCCTGTTTAATTTGATTATGTGGACGTTTATTTGCTTGACAGACATAATAGTCAATTAATGCTAACAAATGCTAAAACCTGTAACATCTTTTACTCTGATATCCAGCTGAAAGTACCTTTGATAGTGTCAGCAGCTCACATTCTAAATTTAGACAAAATAATTATCCGAAGAAGGATTGCGTTTTATGCACATCAGCAGCCATTCATACAGCGGGATCTGCTATGGTCCATCGTGTTTGTAATCCATGGATTACATTCTGAGTACGCATTGACACAAGCAACAGTAACAGCTCCATTATGACCTATCATCCCAGCTAACCATGAATTTCAAATTTTTTTCCTCTGCATTTCTGTGAGCTTCTATTGCCTATCCTTTTTTATAAATATTTTTAAACAAAAATGCAAATGATGTATAGAAGTCACAAAATGGTCCCGAGTGATAAAATTTTGGAAATGCTTTTAAAGATCAAAAGGAAAGAATGTCAAGTGTGAAGCCCTGCTCTAATTATCCAGTGCTGAAGCATCTGTCACTTCACCTAGTCTGAGGCCAATAAAAATCACTTTACTAAAAGAAAATAAATAGAAATTTCAAAGGGCTGAATGTGCTTTTTAACAGAAAAATCAGTGACAATAACAACAAAAACCAGTTGAGTCAAACCTTTAATGAGGATTCAGTCTTCTAAGATAGGAATGACCATCTTCATAACTGTAACACACATTATCTTTTAATAATAAAAAGAATATCTGAATATGCCTACTAGTTGTAACTTAAGTTTTCCCCTGGTCCAGAATAGCTATTTATTGAAACACTCCACACTTTATCCTGATACTTAAAACTCTGAAGATAATAATCTGCTGCTAACCATCATATATATAAAATTAATATTCTACTATAGTTATTATTAATAGGAGACTCGTTTTTTTCTTGGCATAAGATGATTATGAAGCCTCTGATAACTACCAGTGAACAGCTTGAGCAATGGTTTTGCCAGGGGCACTGTGTTCTGCAACAGTGACTGATGTAAACCCCACATTTGTCAGCTTCTGACCTAATATATTGATCCAAAACAAGCGTAGGACCCTAACAAGTCATAAAGTCTAATGCCATCTCCAGATCCCTTAGTAACCATATTAACCCCAAGAATGACCTAAGAGAAAGGACAATTTCTTTTTCTGATTTATTCTGTTGAGTTAGCATGCAATACGATATATTTGTTTTTATCATGTTGCTTATCTGTACAAGAATGGCAATAAGGCAAACAAAGGAGAATTATTATTAGGTTTTGTTTTTCCTTTTTACAATTCATATATTTAAGAGATAGCTTGACACTGCTTCAGTTAAGAACCTCTCCAGACTTTCATGCAATTTCAGATGTTCAGAAACCTTTTTTCCCCCCATATCCACAAATATATCATGAATCTATAAATGAACAAAAAACTGAGAAAATTTGGCGTAGTATTCTGTTCAGAATGAAAGGTAGGGTTTTAGTCATATCATTTCCTGAGTAAACCTTTAACACTTTACTTCTTTTTTATGTAAAGAAAGGTTACTTGATAAAGAGGTTGCACAAATATATTCTAACATCACTTCCTCAAGAAAACTTCATCTGTTTTGCAGTTTAACAATCTGCAACTAAATATCTGTGTTACATCTGATCATCGAAGTCACATAGTACTATTGCTGCTTGCTCATTAGAATGCTGAATTCAAGCTGCCAAAGTGATCACCTAAATTCTTCTGCACAGATTAATTTGCATAAGCATTGAGAACGTTTTTTTCCTGCAGATTTGTTTTTCCCTGTAGGGAATTTCATCCAAATGTATGTATAAACAAAATGAATGCAATTGTATAAATGTTAAAGACAATATGTCAACCTTATTAAAAATAATAATCTCTTTATTTACTCTTTTGATGACCTCTTCCAATAATCAGGAGTGAGTGTTGACTTCATATATTCCATAACTGACAGCTGTCTTTCCATTTATTTTGAATGGATCTGAAATATATACTTCTTTAAGTCAGCTTCTACTAAAATATATATATAAAAAAAAGTTGCTGTAGAGATCACATCTATGTATTTAATCAAGTATAATTTTTTAAACTAAGTACTGAAGATTGGTTGCAGTCACAGCACAGCTAAGTTGGAGGGCAAAGTATTGAAATATCAGCCTGTAAGAATTTTTTAGTTGTTTTATTTTTCTCTAGTTATACAGCTGAACTATATTTGTAATCATTGTGTCCCAAGTGTGTTTCTGGATATATGAAGCTATTTTCCCTACTTGAACCAATACATGGCCCCTGAAATTGTGATGTTTTCTCACCAAAATCCATAGATCACAAATTTCAAACCATTCCTGTAATATCAGTTAAATAGGAATGGAAAACCTTAGCATTTTAATATAAAGCTTTTAAAGTATCATAGATGACCTATCTGTGGATCACCATGTGCTTGAAAGCTTGTAAATTGTTCAGTAAATAGGCATAAAGTGGGAGGATATTCGTGCTACAATTAACAGAAGTGGAAAAGACAGCATATATTTTTGTTAGCTACTTATGAATTCCAAACATTTGCCCATACCATGTGTGAACTAAAATTTACCATTAAATTTTATATTGTGTCAGTGCTACAGGGTAGGGATGTCTTTAGTACAGTAGCATTCCCTTGCTTGAAAATGTTGTAAACAAACTTCATCTTTCCATTTTGAAGATCATTGAAAAAAAAAATTCCTTTGTAATAATGCTGTAATTTAAACAGGTTTTGCTTGTAAGTACTGTAATAAATCCATATGGATAAACTACTACTCCTTTTTGAGGTCCCCAGTGTGCAATACACCTAAGATTCTAGTGTTCTTAAGCAAAAGAGAATAAAATTTATATCTTCAAAAAATATAATCCTAGAAGCATTAGGGGTAATACAGACGGTATAACATGAATAATAAAAATCCTTATAAAACTATATACACTGTATTTTAATTTTATAATTTTGTGATCAAATGACATCTTAATTCTATTTATTGATCTGTGAACTTGAACTGCTTCCTCAATACATGTTTTAAATAAAATGCCTTGACTGAGGTTTATATCTCTGCCTGTTAAAGACAACCAACCTTTGCTGTTTTTCTTAATCTCTACATTTAAGGATACAACTTTCAGAGTTAAGGTCTGAGACTTTGTATGCAGTAGCTTTACAATACACAAACACATTCCTAGTCCTTTTTCACTTTTAGTGCTCTAGATTTCATTGCCAATTGAAAATTAGAAAGATCCTAGGCTTAGCCCTGATTATGCTACCACACTTCCCAGTGTATTTTTCTACCATTCAGGGACTAGTGTGTGTGCTTGTATGTATAAAATGCTATGTTCACATATTACTAGATATATTTAAAAGACACACTCAGAACATGTAATTATGTGGTCATCAGTCTTAAGGAACCAAAGCCAAGCAGAAAGACAACAGTCTCTGCTTTTGATTAATTTCACACTCTGCTCTTTAAGTAACCATTCTCCCTTGGAAGAAAATCATGTAAGATTTCTCCTGGGGGGGGGGGGGGGGGAAAGAATAATTTTTTAAAAACATGATAAAATTCTTTAAAATCAATCCAAGGAAAGAAAAGAATAAATAAACAGGCCGCTGCTGAGTTTGCATGGCTGAATAACAAAATATACTAAAAACAACACTCAAAAAATATTATATTTAATTGGCCTTATGTCTCCAAGAGGTTGGGCCGATTCAGTGGAGTTAATATTCAAGTGAAACCAGTATACCACTACCCAAGTACATATGAACTGGTAAAAGTCTTCATAACAGATTCACCATAATACGACAGCTTACTGCGAGAGCTTTTGAGCTGTTGAAAAAGAAATGCCTCCTTCTTAAGAGGGTCTGTACATGTTAGAAAAAAACCAACAAAACAACACTCTGGGTGCTCCTCCCCCCTCCCCCCAGAAAATTTTAAATTATTTCCTTACATGGCAAACCAGATGTCATAATAGAGAAGGACTAGAAAAGATTCTACGAGCACTTAAGTAGCAAAAAGCAGATTAAGGAAAACATGAGCCTGCTGCTGAATGTGGCAGGGGAACAGGTAACAAATGACATGAAAAGGCTGAGGTTCTCATGCCCTGTTTGCCTCAGTCTTTACCAGTGAACCTGCCCTTCAGGTATCTCAGGCTCCTGAAACCAGGGAGAAAATCTGGAGTTAGGAAGACCTGCCCTTGACAGAGGATGACCAAGTTAGGGAGCCATTCAGCAAAGTGGCTGTACATATGTCCGTGGAGGCCTGATGGGTTGCACTTATGACTGCTGAAAGAGGTGTCTGACATTACTGTGAGGCCACTTAATTATCTTTGAACAGCCATAGTGAATGGGAGAGGGTCAAAAGACTGGAAGAAAACTAGTATCACTGTTATCATCCAGAAGGTGTGATGGACAGGTGAGTGAACATTTGCCTTAAACATTTCTTGGTGCCTAAGTTGCAAGCTTTGCTGTCTCATGCACGCAGCAGGTGTTATGGCCACAAGAAAGAATGAAACTCTGGTTTCTGGCCCTGCAGAGGCAGGACTGGGACGGTATTTTCCCACTGTCAATACCTCCTGTGGTTTTGGTGCTTGTCAACAGCTAACTGTGCCTGTGCAAGGGTACTATATTGCCAGCCTTGGGGAGGGCCTTGTCTGATTGAACCCCAAAGTAGTCCCCCTGCAACCGCCCGGGATACACGGAGCCTGCGCAGAACCAGACCGCACCTGCCCTCGCGCAGCATCACACACACCATGCATATGCATGGAGTTCCTTGGAACCAGGCAGAGATTTTGGAACTTGGACTGTATAAAAATGGTACTACCAGAAATTTGGTGGGACTCCCACCACCAAGACACCCAGAGTGAAGAGGACCAATGGGACACTGGTGGATCCACAGCTGGTGATATTTTTTTTCTTTATCGCTCTCCATCTTTTTTTATCTTTGTCCCTTTCTCTCTCTCATTTCTCTTTCTTTCTTTTTATTGAATAATGACTAGATCTAAGTAGAAACCTGTGACATGGGACTTGCTTATTCGGTTAAGTAATTGTTGTTGACTTAGTGCATCTAACCACATGCTTTGTATTTTGTATTAATAAATCATAAACCTGGTTGGCTGGTGTAATTTCACCTTAATTTAGTTCAAGGGGATCATGAACTTGGCCATTAGTCTCAAAGGGAGGGAGGTTTTCCTAAACGGCTCCTTTTGGTACCCAACAAAAGGGAAGTAGGGAAGACTGCGGGAACTGCAGGCTGATCAGTTTCACCTCAGTCCCTGGGAAACTGGTGAAGAAAATCCTCTAGGAAAGCATTTCCAAACACATAAAGGGGAAAAATGTCATCAGAAATAGTCAGCATGAATTTTCAAAGGGGAAATCGAGCTTAACCAACCTGAGAGCTTTCTACAATGATGTGATAACCTTGGTGGATGATGGCAGAGCAGTGGTTGTTGATTATTTTAACTTTGGTAAGGCTTTTGACACTGTCTGCCATAATATCCTCATAGATACGCTGACAAAGTTCAAGTTAAGTAAGTGCACATTAGACAGAATAACATCTGGAGCTCTGTGTCTACTTCTGGCTACTCCGGTACAAGAAAGGCATGGACTGGCTGGACTGAGTCTAGCGAAGGGCCACAAAGAAGATTAATGGACTGGAGCACCTGACATGAGGAAAATCTGAGAGAACTTGGACTGTTTCAGTCTACAGGAGAGAAGGCTTTAGATGATCCTATCAACCTGTCTAAATGTCTGATGGGAGGGTATGAAGAAGAGTGCCCAGTGACAGGACAAGAGGCAATGTGCACAAATGGAAATTCATTAAATTCCATCTGAACACAATAAAACACTTTTTTCCTCTGAGAATGGTTATACACTATCACAGATTGCCCACAGAGGTTGTGAAGTCTCCGGCTGTGGAGATACTCAGTATGTGACTGGACTTGGACCTAAGCAACCTGTTATAGCTGATCATGCTTTGAGCAGGTGGGTTGGACTAGATCATTTGTAGAGGTCCCTACCAACCCAAAACATTCTGTGATTCTATTAAATAATAATAATAATAATTTGTGCCTGGCACGTGTTTATGGAATGATCTGTGCTTATAATCATTACCGCGGTACAATAGGAGTAGGTCTAAGAAAGTGGCACAACTGGTGTTTGGGGAAGATGTTTCTCATGTGGGTGGGTGGCCTATTTCTAGTCTGATTCCATGACCCGACCAGTTAACAGCTTTCAGTTAATGGCTGAAGAATACTAGGTGATCTTTTGGAATGCTTCATCACTTCATTTCACTTAACCAAAGAGGAATTTATTTTATGTTGTCCAAAACCGTTGCATGGCACAAAGCAATGATCATCAAAAATGACTAAGCTATTTGCTTCAGAAGTGCTTTCCTGACCAGAAATAAAATACTAGTGCCAATTCAGGAGGTAGAGAGCTGTTGGTTACTTATTATTCTATGACTAACAATGTAGATGTTGCCCTCCATACTATGTGACAAATACTGAGCTGGGACTATTTCTTTGTCAATGCTGAATTGAGGCTCTGACTCTGCCCTTCCCCCAGCTGAAGGAGCTGTGAATATGACATGTATGAGATTGAACATGCATACAGCTAGTGTGTAAGACAACATGAATGAACAGGTCTTAATGGTTTAGATTGTGCTTTGGTAGGGTATTTTGTAAGTATCTGAGGTAATTCCCTTGTGCTTCACAGTTTTACCTCTGCTTTTTAATAATTCAGACTATTCTGTGTCATCTGTCATTCATGTAACTGTGCTACAAAACTTAAGAGCTGAAGGGGATAGAACCTTCTCATATCTACTCTCTACCAGCAGAATCTGGGGCGAGATTGCATAATATTACTAAGACCCTGAGGGCTGATACATCAGTAGGTTGTGTTGAGGCTAGGAAATAAAATTGGTGGGATAATACTTTTTCCCTAAGGAGGATACAGTCTAACATCTCTTCCCTGCAAACAGCTCTACACATGAACAGGCATCAGATGCAGAGTGCGATCTGCAGGATCAAAATTAATAATCAAAAAGGAAAGCAAGAAAATACTAAGAAGCCTGGAGAAATCATTATTAATGTTCATTTCTTAAACATTATTAAAAAGTACAGTTTCATTAAACTCTTTTCTTTTCAGTGGTCTTATATGGAAATATTGAATATATTAATTGAGTGTATTTGTGTTTAAAAGAAAGTATAATGTTACAGTCATTTTTTATGAGGATTGTCGAATACTTTTAGGAACCATAAAGGAGGCTGTTAGACAAAGTAAACACTAAAATTACTAAAAGCACATACCTATACATTAACTAAAAATGTTTTTATCTTAGTCAGTCTGCTGCATTACCTTCTATTAAATCTGAAGTGGTCTGTTCCTTGTTGTGGCATGTGTGCTAGATTTACACAGATAAAACTTTCCCCAGCCATTTCTTCAGTGACTACAGGAGGTGATTTAAGAAGGAATCACTGTGTTTGTATTGGAAAGTAATCTATTTGCCATACTGTGGTCCCAGCAAGGGTTCTGATCTCCTGCAATGATGTACGATGGCTCTGTAATGTGGGCTACTAAGGGGAAAATACCAGAAACTTTCCAAACTCAAACACTTTCCAAAACCATGTATCAGACTTTAGCTAGGGGAGAAGCTTATGCAGGGTTTAATCCAGCACATCAAACTAGGGTAGACATAGGACATTGGAAAAAGAAGACTTTGGCAGAAATCAGTACCAAATATAAGCTTTTGTTTTGATGTTTAAATTTAAGATGTGCTAAACATCTTGAAAACAATTATTGGTGATTAGTTCAATCTGCCGGTTCCTGAAAGATGCAGATGGTACAGCACTAATAACAGTAATTACAGTTCAGATACTTTAAATCCACTTGCAATGTACGCACTTTAAAAACTTTTATGAATAAGCGAGATTAAAAGTGTCTGTGCAAAAATAAAACTCCTCTGTCCTATATCCTGTTTAATAGAGAACTTAGCTGAATATCCTTATAAATTAGACACATTAAATAAGAATTAATGTGTATGAGATATGCATAGAACATGCATGTATAAAGAGAATGGACTCCTCAGTACAATTTCTTTTCTGCATGGAGTTTGTAATGACTATAAACACTGCACTGATGCAAGAGACAGAACACTTTTTATTGTGATTTATAACAATGTAAAAATGTTCTCATCTGCTATTCTGGGTGCTGTTATTTGATGTAACAATTCAAACAACATCAGCAGAATGAATGTGAGGTGAATAAGACTTCTGCAAAAATATCACATTAAAGAGGAATGAATCACATCTCTTTTTGGGAAAGACTTCATTCTCAAAGAGTTTTCCTTCAAAACCTGAACAAATAAAAGGCCTAAGTGTTTAGGTTGAAACATATGGGTGGCCAGATTTGACCACAGAACAAGATGATGCTATCTTAATAAAATTTTTGTTATAATAATGACAAAATCAAAGTCACCACTACTTGAATATACATAGGTTTAAGATCACAGATGTACAAATGGAAATTGCTGATGCAGTGTTCTTTTTAATTGGTGTCAAAGATCAAAATAAGGTTTTAGCAGGGTATATGTTTGTTGTAGCACAATATGACAATGTAAGACAAGTAGGACAGGAAAACATTTTATAAATTTCTGCCTAATAATATACAGACATTGCTTGAGGGAAGTACCAGCAATGCCCAGAACGAAGTCAGAAACAGAAAAATGTTTACGAAGAGCACCCTCAAAGGAAACATAAGCTATTAACTTTAAGAGATTGTATTCAGGAATAGGAATGTATTGTAACATATTTTACATATCATCATGTGTTTACTATATAAGCATGCAGCAAATAATAACTTCATTTAAACAATTGAAATATCAATATTTCAAAGGCATTTTCATGAGGTTATGTATGTTTTCTGCTTAATGTCATAAGTAAATGCGTCTCAAAATATTCTATCAAAGTAAGCCATTTAATTATTTATAAGGTATTCTTCAAATAGGAAACAACTGTGTTGTCATCTATATGGGGTTTTTTTCATATTTTTTTCCTTATAAATGCTGATGGAAATTTTAGGATACCTACAATGATATAAATAGCAGTTCAGTAAGTATGGAGGAAACTGTTTCACCGTGAAGCTTCTGTTTGTCACTTCGCAGCTGGATGCCTCATGGGTGGTTTATCTTATCGGTAATTTAGCCTCAACAGAAAAGGCTTATTTTTGCCTGCTGCATTTCAAGTTATACTTTATCTCTGACCTCAGGTTGACTCAGTAGTTACCTTTTTTCTCCACAGCAGATGGTTCTAAATTGTTGAACATACACAACTTGGCTTTACATCATTTTGTGATAAAGCATAAATGTTACTAGCACTGACAATAAATACGGCATTCTGTGTCTACAAATGTGAAAATACTTGCCTGATTTCAGGCATATGCAGTGACTCTGGTTCAGCAGTTGTCCATGCACGTAAGTTATCTAACCCCTTTTGTTCACATCCAATTAATGCATGTTCTGCTTGTCCCTGAGGGAAAGGGTACTGTCTCCATTTCACATACAGTTTCACTGAGGTAAGAAGAACCCTACTGACTTGCCTGAGGACATAAAATGATACAAAAAAACACCATTGCTAAAAGTACTTTTAAATATTACTATTATTTTTTATTATTATTAATGATCACTTTTAGCAGTCAGAATCTTCTCCCAAGTGCTTTGCAGAATTTTTAACTACATACACCAAAGTGTGTGTGTGCATGCGTAAGGAGTTTCTATGTGTATTTATCTTCATGTTTCTTTTGAATTTGTACAGGGCTTTTCTTGCACACATCTAGTACATTTTGCATTCCAGGGGAAATTTCCCAAACTGTAGAAAAAATGTGCTTTAACATTATAGAGGTAATATTGTTCCTGCAAGAAAAAACCAATCCCCCCCAGAAAACAAATAAAACCCCAAAAACCCAAAACCCACAAGCAAACAACAAAACAATAAATGAAGTTAACAGTGATAAAAATAATTTGACTAAAAATGTGAAATAGGATCTATCTCAAAGTGTATATAAATAAAATACATTGGTACCTTATGCAAGCATATAGACTATTAGTACTCAAATAAAATCCGAGATCAATTGCGAAAATTTCTCCACGTGGGCCTGAAATATATTCTCACATGTCTTTATATAAGAAGCATACATATAACATTTTTGAAATATTTTTCTCATCATATGCAAACTGATAATTATTTTAGTCGGCTGGTATTGGCTAAAGCAATATAACGTTTTGTTCAAAAATGTAAGGAGTTAAAACATTGGGGAAATAAGCTCTTATTGCTAGTAACTTTCACATAAGTATTGTGAGTTATTAGAACCCGGTCAGGATACAAACATAACATATGAATGTATCTAAATCACTATGTGACACTGGAAAGAATTATAGGACATGAACACTTTTACTGTTTCACTTTTGACCACGCAGGTGGCAAGCAAAGGGTACAGATACCCTGCCTTCCATGTGGCTCCAGTACACCTGTGCACTAGGAATGTGTAAGTCAGCTGCAGGGGGAGAAATAAGAAGGAAAATAAATCTGTTCTCCAATGTAGAACCGTGTTTCTCGAAGGCTGAGTGTCGAGGTGCACAAAGGAGATATAGCAGTAGTGGTCAACAATGTTTACATTTTAGAAACAGGGTAAATAGTAAATTAATTACAAATACATGGTGACTGAGAGCATAGGTACCACTGAAGACTTTTACTTTTGGTACAATACTAAACATCAATCTGTTACTGAATCGTTATTAAATGCATTTTACTTTTGGTACAATATTAAACATCAATCTGTTACTGAATCGTTATTAAATTAATTTAAAAGTGAATATTAAAACTAAGACTGTTCTCAAAAAATAACTTAAACCTGATACTTTAGCTTTTACTAGATGTGGAGAAAAAGATAGACATTTCTTCATTGTTTAATATATTTCTTTTTCTCGCTTTCTTCCATTGCTGTTTTTGCCTTTCTCTACCATAGCTTCCTCAGCCTTTTTTTTTTCTTTTTTTTTTTTTTTTTTTTTTTTTCCCCCCCAGTTAAGCTTTTAAATATTAACTTTCAAGCAGTCTATTGGATCCACAATATGTTTGGAAAACAGACAAGGTATTCTCTATTTTTGCATTGTAATTGATTCACTTATTTGGACATAGAGCTAGATATCAACCCTTTTAACATTAAGTTGGAGTGTTCTTTTTTTCTCACACCAAGACATTGCTTTGTCTTTAATCTATACTTCTCATTTCTGCGGGGTCCTTATTATTCCAGTCACACTTACCCTCCCCAATTGTCTTTCTCCTGTCTAATCAGCACAGTAGAGTTCAACCTCTAGCCTGCCTAGTGAGCACCTATAGAAACCATATATAAAGTACACATAGAACAATATCTTAACAAAATACTCATGTTCTGAATGTTGCCAGTCAGCTCAGAGGCTCAACTCATTTGAACACCCAAATGCAGAATTTCCCACAGGCTTGGTGCAATTCTCAGAGTGTTTTAAGTTCGATCCTCAGTGTGAACCTAAGGCGATGGTATCTAAAGATTAGAAATTATGAAAAGTTTGTTTATGATTGTTTTTAAGAATGGTGGAAAGGTTTACTGCAGTTCTAATTAAAAAGAAAAAAAAGCCTTGGATTAGTCTTGTTTTGTTAGACTGCTGTGACATTTGTTAGGTATGTGCTTCATAGTGCAATATTTTATTTGGCTTTACTTTAGCATTTACACTATATCTTCCACTAGAAATACACCGTTTATGTCTTTAATGAAGAAAGATTTATACAGCTCACTGAAAATAGACATAAGCTAATTGAATGGCTTTTTTCACATCTGAAAAATCATGGGGTTTTGGTCAGTACATTCATCATAATTTTAGATACATTTTCCATCAATATTCCATTTGCATGAAATTTTAGGATGTTGAACAGTAATCAAAGTGGTGAGTAAAATATTCAATCACTCTCACTTCAATTCCTTTACTTGAGAAACTATCCAATAGATGATATTTCTCACTGCCAAGAATATTTTCATGGTACTGAGCTTAAATTTTCCTTTTAAAAATTAATTCTCACATATGGCCCCTTTCCATTACATGATAACACACACACAAACTTAAAATAACAAATACGATTACCTTTCAAATATTTGTATTTATTTATGTAGTTGATTTAGGTATTTATCCTGAAAGCATTTATGCATCACAGAGATTTTCATTTACAAGTAAACTAGGAATCAGTCAGAAAGATTACACAGTGCAAGATTTCCCTGTGTGCTACCCAACAAGGCATCCTGTGTGAATGTAGGCAACTTTTTCAGCATTTTGTACCTCTTTTGTTTAATCAATGTCTAGTGAGTGGGTTGTCATGTTGTGCATCCACTTAAAACTTCCAGGACTAATTCTGACATTTCTAGAGGCTTCCATAAGGCAATTAATAATTTAGAATGAAGGTTAGAAGTGGCAACACACATGGTTTTATCATTTATTTAACTAATTTCATTATGTAAGAATAATTTTTTAGGCTGATTAAAAAACAGAAGTCATATGATCTATTTTCCTAAGAAAGTACTCAGATTGACTTACTAATTGTATTCATTGTTTTGAATATCCTTCATATGCCTTTCTATTCCTCTCTTTAAAGGGAAATATTTCAACGTTTTTTCCTATTTTTAGTAATAATAACTACTTTCATTAAGAAACTATTTTGTGTGTCTTTAAAAAAAAGATGCACCACAAATGTATGTATCTGAACATACATAGCAGTGTTCAGACATCAATTATATCTGTTGTCCACTTGTGGTTTGTGGGTTGTTTTGTGGTTGTTTTTGCACCCAACTGAAAAAAAAAAAAAAAACAACCCACCACCATATATATATATATATATATATATATAAATCTTTTCTTTTTTTAACACTGCTTCATGTCTCAGATATTATCCTTCTCTTGTCACATTGTGGAAAGGAGCCTACAAAACAAAAATTCTAGGTTGCCTAGAAATATAGGTAGTTTCCTACCCGAGACTGCACCTTTCACTCTGTCATTATTACCCCGATACCTGTAAAGCAGGACTGGCCAGGAGCAGGATTCATATTAGAAGTAATAACTTTTTTCTGCTCATTTCAAGGCTAAAATTTGTTTCTACCTTTTCCTCAAGGTAGTATATAGCATCCATAGGCACTAGGAGTTCACGAGGACATCTTCTGTGTGGCTGGATTGGCACGGCACATCCCCCAGAGCCCTGCAATTCTGTGCCAGTTGGGTGGGCTGCTGGGAGAGGGAGCCGGGAGACCGGTGTGTTGTGGGGTGCCCAGATCACACCTGCTGGTTTTTCATGCCTTTCAATAGCTTATGCACCAAGGAATAGGTCCTGCCAATTCCTACTAGTTAGCACAGCTTTCAGGCAGGCATCCTGTGGAAAAATATCTCTGATCTCTGCAACAAGATACCTTTTGTAATTACATTGTTACTATTTTAATGTATGTAAATAATGCAGGAATTTTGGATTAATCTCTCCATGTCCAGCTCAGCTGCATTGATTAATGCTCAACAACTTTTGAATATCATATCTAAATGTCATCAGGAAAAACAATCTGATGATATGCCATTTACAGACAGATTTTAAAGTTTTAGGTTTATGATTGAGCTTCTAACTTTCCTTTAATATCAAACTACACATCCCACTTCTAAAATGCCCCTGCTTTTTTCTTCTTGATTTGCATTATTACACAGTGAAAATCTTTTATGTAAGGTACTCCAATAAGTGTTAATCCCTTTAAATCCTGTTTCACCCACCCACACACATAGGGCCCAATTTGCTGTGGTTTCATGCATCGTTTGTTCCTAAATTCTGCAGAAATTCCACAAAAGTGCTTAATGCAGCAAAATCTGCAAAGCTTAAAAGAGTCTTACTCATTATAGTACATTCATTCTATGCAATTTTTTTATCTTTAATTAAGTACTATCAAAAAAGCAAGCTTTCTTTACTCTCCAAATGACAGGGGTGTTTCTTAGTCTTAATTTATTAAATCAGTATGTCCTAGTTAGAAAGCAGTCTATTATTTTAGGATAGGTAAGTACAACAAAACTTTAGCTACATGTAGATTGTGATCCAAAATACACTATTATTATTTTTCCCAGTCCAAACACATAATTTTTTAAAATGTATTTTTTGAAAATATGTTTAAGTGTTTTTAATGTAGATGTCACTAAATGAAATCTTAAGTCTTAGCTTTGCCTACATAGCTAGTGTAGATAAACCATATCTAATAAAATGGCTCTTGAAGGCTGTACAAATTGAAAAGACACAAATCTTTAACCAATCTGAAACAGAATTTTTAGCTGTGAAACTTGTAATAATGCAAGACTTATGGAAACTCATAAACGAGATCCAGAATATTTCCTTATTGCCTTGCATAGCTGATTGCAACAAAATCTCTCATTGCAGAACACCATTGCATTTGCCCATGACATTTTGACACAGCTCCTGTGATAATCTATGTTGATTAATGTGAATGTGATACATTAAAATATAAGCTTTATTTAATAGAAATGTAAGTATCTTATTTTATAAAAATAAATGACAGTACCAGAAAATGTCAGGTATATTAAACAACATTTTCCATTTTAGAGCCTTCAGTCTGTGAAAATAAAGTAATTTTGCAGAGCAAAGTGGGTCAGAGGCTGATGGGGAAAGTATCAGAATGTTGAGATACCTACACACCATCCTCTGTTCCTGTTTATATTTTGCATGATTACATTCCTCATTGTCCTTTTATCTTTACCCCATGCTAAGGTCAGGTTTCTGCCTTCAGAAAGAATACAGAGGTCTGTTCCCTGAATTTTTTAATACAAAAAGTAAAAAAAAAAAAAAAAAAAAAAAGTCATTAATACAAAGAAAAGGGCTTTTCATTATTAGCACCTAATTGAAATGATTCTCCAGAGCATTATATTAAAGACAATTTAGGTCAGGTCTGCATTTACCAATGTGGATCTTATTTTCAGTGTTGTACCATACACATGTTGAAATTCATATTCTGTGCTCTGGCTTCCCATTATTTGAATGAAGTAGCCCTTCTTATTTGTAGTTTAATTTAATGATAGCATGTCCATTACTTCTTATCATGGGCTATTTGTCATATTTTAGCAGGTCATAATAACAGACTTTTTAAGCGGAGGTTATGTTTGGCATTCAGACTGTTTCAGAGATTATATAATAATTTCCTTTTCCCTTGATGGCTATGCTTGGGTTTATGACCTGAAAATGTATTTTAATTCTGGTTTACTTGCTAGGGTGGGATGGTAAAGCTGGAGGTGGACCTGTAGACAAAGTTTTATACGTATAAGATTAAACAGAAGCTTTGGCTTTATCTTGGTTTTAATGAGAGGGTAGAGAAGAAAATAATTTCATTTGAGGGACTGGGAAATTCTAACTTAACATAAAGCATTTTTCAGTGGTAGAATTTATTTTTTTTAGATTGGGAAAGCAAAATGGATATATTAAAGTGGAACAGGAGCTGAAGGTCAAGGGGTAAGCTGTTGTTGCAGCACATCTCAAGCTGAAAATCAGTCCTGTTGATCTGTGCCATAGAGTAGAGGGAATGCGGAGCTAAAGCAGACCCTAATATTAGACAAAGGTTTTAAGAAACTGGATGCCTAAATATTACCTAAGATTTTTCTTACATAGTGTTATTCTGTACGCTTGAAAAGCATTTAAACATCAATGTCTTCATCTTAGAGGTCCTGCCACACGCTAGGAGGTACAAGGATTCTGAATTTTCTTGCCCTAGGACATAAAAGATTACCTGTAAGCAGGAGCTCCTGGTTGGATCCTGACTCTCTCTAGCATGCTTATACTGGGTTAGAAAGGCTAGAACAGTGTGAAGGAAGCATAATATTTCTAGTTTTCCTAGGGTGGCCTTCCTTAGGGCTGTCAAGAACTCGTCTCGACAAGCTTTTTTGTACTTCCTATCATAGGGAACAGCAGAAGGACAGAGCCTCAAGAGGTATCCAAGGCCCCTGTAGGTCACCCAAAGGAAGGTGCCATAAATAAGTCCAACCCCTACAGCTGCCTCAGTATAAGCCTGGGACCAGGGGTGTTCTGTAAATATTAAAGTTTATCTTCTATTCGAGCCCAATGTCTTGGGTTGGTTTTCTTTCCATGTTATAATACGGGTTTCTTTCCATATGTAATACTAATACTAATACCAGCATTAATCATCATCATCACCATAATGTAGTGCCACAAATTTGTCTACTAAGGTAATTAAGGCTGTGATTTGTCAAAAGCTGTTGTTTTCTAATCCTGTAAATGCTATTGTATTCATAGAATCACAGAATGGTTTGGTTTGGAAGGTACCTTAAAGATCATCTAGTTACAATCCCCCTGCCACGGGCAGGGACACATTCATCCACTCACAGGGAGATTACCGATTAAATCCCAGGTATTAATATTTCTTGTTTTATATAATGAACACAGAAGTTTCCTTCCATCATTTTTAACTCATTGACAGTGACACTTCCTCACCTGGCAAGAAGCCCTTTCAGACAGTACATCACAAGAAAATTTCAAGAGAACGATGCTGTATATTTATGGCAGAGGGTCAATAAAAAGAATTATTGTCAGTCCTGTTGCTTCATCTTCAAGGAAAACACCAGCATGCTTGTGACAAAAGAGGACTAATTTTTCTGCTTCTAAAACAAGCAAGCAGCAAACAATAGTATTAATTATTCTAACTTATTTGTTCATTAATTTATTTTTGGAAGAAAAGTTGGTTAATTATAGGAGAAACATGGGAACAGCATAGCTGACAGACATTTAGATACATAATAATTCAATGAAAACTGTATCAAAAATTAAATGAAAAAGAAATCACGTTAAGCCTTTGCCCTGTCTTTCAAAAAATTATATTGATCATCATCTTCAAAAATCCCCTATTGGGGTCAGCCTCTGGAGCACACATAGCTTTTTTATTTAACATTTTAGCACATCAGACATTCATTATAAGAATGATCAAGTACAACTTCCTGATTAATACACATCATAGAACTTATCTAGAAATTGCTGAATCTTTTGATACCATGCTGAACACATAACTTTCAGGTTGACAAGGGCCAATTTTTCACTCCCAGCTTTAGCAGTCTACATTCAAAATTGAGTTTTAACTTAGGATTCTCTTCTTCTCATATTCTCATAAGTAAATATTATAATGACAAAAATTACACTCCTGAAATTAATATTTCTCTCCCATATGCTAAAGACAAACCCTACATTGCTCACTTGGACTAGCAGTATAGCTAGATGTCGTAGTGTCTAACTTCTGAGGTGTGTTTTCAAGCTCCTTGTTATTACTACACCATGTTTTACTGGATTTAGGAGCCAGCAACTGTGAAAGAAAAAATTCAGGGGAGATGTGCTACATCTCCATAACATCTGTTTGATTGAACAAAATGTACTGAACTTCATTAATCTCTTATTATAATGCTTTTTTTTTTTTTCCACTTTCCAAATCAATCTTGGATGTCTTTGTCAATGCTTTTCAATTTGTCTTAAACATTTTAAAATATAGACACCAGAAACAGGCATACCATTCCATTAACAGCCTTTTCCTGTCATCCTAGAAAATTGATCTGGAGCCACAATAAGCATGAAACACTCCCTAGCCCCCTCCTGCCTGCCTGCCATGTGACTTGTCTCTTGGACAGACTGAGGGCTGCTTGTGAGCAACCAGGAATAGCGGCACCTTGGCAGAAGACCAGTTTTCATGATGACTATTACATGTGCTCCTGAGGACATACTCTGGACACACCAGAACTTTGCCCTACCCCCAGCTTGTCCTCAGCAGGCATTGTAGACATGTATAATTACCCCATTCTTTGCTCCTAAAGATGGTTTACTTCTAAAGCGAGGGACCTCTGCCTCTTCCCCATCCTCCAGCCCCCACCATTATAGTCATTCTGATTTCCTCACTCATCCTGGTAATTTCTCTTCGATAAAGTAACAAAGGTACCCCAGACACTATGGTTATAGCTTGTCCACATTAGAGTGAAATTTTTTTTAGGTCTGGAGATTAGTCACTCATTTTCTTCAACCAGCTGTACTATTGATCACCCAAGACTTACTTCAATACACCAAAAATCAATGTGTCCTGAGCCATTACCCAAAAATGTTCCCTCTTAGTCATTAGAGACACACATTTCATTTTTATATTGCTCCTGCAGCATCATTTCTGTATGTGTCTGTACAACCCGAGCAACCATTAGAGAAGAGAGTAGACAAGGCTATCAGACAACCATATTTGCAATCAGCAAATCAGATTTATATATCAGCAAATCTTAAGTGA